>NW_006159913.1:105155-112442 GCF_000334495.1 Tupaia belangeri chinensis
GATGTGAGTTTTAAGCCACCGGGTCCGGGATGTGAACCGCGGTTGACTACGTGGGAGTCCAGCGACATAGCCATTATGCTAACTGCTGGTTCCCGAACTCTTCTTCTCTCTTAACACTTTGAATATATTTTCCCATTCTTTCCTCGCTCGCATTGTTTCCGGTGAGAGATCTGCTGTTAATCTGATGGGATGTCCTTTGTAGGTAACTTGATGTTTTTCTCTTGCCTATCTTAGTATCTTGTCTTTGTCTGTTGTTTTGGTTAACCTGGCTATAATGTGTCTTGGGGAAGATCTTCTTGGGTTGATTCTATTTGGGGTCCTTTGTATTTCTTGGGACTGGATCTTTAAATGCCTCTCTAGGTTTGGAAAGTTTTCTTGCAGGATTTCATGGAATAGATTATCAAGGCCCTTATGGGTCTCTTCACCTTCTGGAATGCCAATTATCCGGATGTTTGGATACTTATATTATTCTCAAATTTTTGGGCCATTTTCTCAGTCTTCGTGGTAGATTTTTCTAGGTCAGCCATTTTCTCTTCTACATCTGAGATTCTATTTTCTGTATGATCTAGTCTGCTTTTAATACTTTCAAGGGAGTTTTTGACTTCCTGTATTATAGACTAAATCTCTAACAGTTCCGTTTGAGTATTTTTTAAACTGTGTAATTCCTCCTTTAGATCTTCCAAGAATTTCCTCATCTCCTGGAACTCATCAACTTCTTTCTCCTTTCTCTTTAGCAGTTCATTGTCTCTCTTCTCTTACATCTCTGTTAGCTTTGACATTATGAATGCTCTAAATTCCTTATCAGACATTTCCATGATTTTCACTGAACTGCTTGTGGATGAAGAAGAGTTACTCTTTTCCCTTGGAGGTGAGATATTTTCTTGCTTTTCTATGTTCCTTGTGGTCCTGCAGTGATTTCTTGTCATCTGATGCATGGTGTGTTTCTTTCAAATTCTTGAAGTTCAGTCTGAATGTTCAGGAGCAAGCAGACAGAGGTGATCTAGAATCTCTTTGCTGTTCTGTTGTGATCACTGGAGCAGCAGATTCAATAGATATTGAGTAATATATTAACCATAATAGTATTTGGATGTTTAGCTACAGTGCCCTTAGATCCATCTAGGTTGCAGTAGCTATGAGGAATCTCCTTCTGAAGGCCTGACCTCTGCTGCCATGCTAGCTTGTTTGCTGGAGGCTGAATTATCAGTAGAAAATCTTCATTTCTCGTGTGCCCTCAAATACCTAGTTCACAGTAGCCAAGAGAAATCTTCTTTTCTCATCTCATTCAGTTTTGTAACTTTGAACATTCTGTATTCTTTTTCTGATATTTCTGAGTTCTTTTGTACTCTTTCATTGAGGAGGACTTTTTCTCTTCCCTTGAGGAAGAGATCTTTTATTTTTTCTTCATATTGATTGTGTAGTGTTAGTGGGGAAGATGAGCTCTACTTCTCAGGTGTGTTTTTGGGATATGATCTTTTCTATCAATCCAAGAAGGGTAAAAGTAGCCAGCTTTAGATGTTGGTTTCTGTCCCAGTCTCTCAGAATTAGTTGCGCTTGGTATTTATTCAAATAAAGAAGGAAGTACAAGTCAGCTAACTAAAATCTCAAAGCAAACTAAGGTATACAAAGAGCAGAGGCAAGAAGTATGAGAGGCCTGGTCCTTCTGCACTCCCTGTCTCTCTGTTGCTGTACTTAGTCCTGAACCATGGGGGGTTAAGGTAGAGGAGGGTATGCCAGAGGGTAAAAAGCACACCAGCTTGAGCTAAAGGCAGAAACAAGAAATCTGAGATGTGCGATCCCTCTATGCTGAATCTCAGTCTCTTATTGCCACTGGCTCTTGAACCATGGAGGTTTACAGTGCAGGGTGAGGTGGGGGAAGGATCAAAAACCCAGTTGTGCAGGCAAAGGCAGTAGTAAGAAGTCTAAGATGTGTAGTTAATAGGCTGACTTTGTCTCTCTCTCTTGCTGTCTCTCTCTCTCTCTGCTACTAGTTCCTAGCTTCTGCACTTTGAGTTCTTACTACAGAAGTGCATTGGGAAGAGTATCCAAAGCACACCTGCTCAGGCAGAAGACAAAAAGAAGAACTCTGAAATGCACTGTCTTTCAGTGTTCACTCTTTCTTAGCACCCCTGACTCTTGCACTGTGTAAGTTATGGCAGAGGGTCCTGAGCAATGGTGAAGGTCAAAAGTACACTTATGCAGGCAAAAGGCAGCATCAAGAACATTGAAACATGAGGTCCTTCTGCACTCATGCTGTCTATCTGACTTGCTGTTCGTGATTCCTGCAAGGTAGGGGTTTAAGGAAGTGTGGGCAGGAGGGGATTATAAACCATACCCCTGCAGACAAAAGACAACAGCAAGAAGTCTGAGATGCAAGGTACTTCTGCATTCACTCTCTCTTGCTATCACTGGCTCCTGCGCATGGGGGCTAGGGCAGAGGTGCTGGAGAGGAAGGTTCCAAAGTGAATCTCTACAGGGAAAAGGCAGCAACAAAAGGTCTGAAAGTCAGTGCTCACTCTCACTGTCTCACTGCCACTGGCTCCTTTACCATGGGGGCTTATGGTGGAGGGCAGAGTGGTGGGGGGCATTTTAAAGCACATCTAGACTTGCCTAAGGTAGCAGCAAGAGGTCCGAAATAATTATCCTCCTGTGCTCACTCTCTCTCTGTCTCTCTCTTGCCAATGCTGACTTATTCACTTTAGGAACTTAAGGCAGAGGGGCATGGGGTGTGGAGAATCTAAAGCACCCTGGCATGGGCAAAAGGCAGAAGGAAGAAGCTCCACCCTTCTGTGCTCACTCTCTGTTGTCCCTGGCTCAGTCCAGCATGGTGTCTTGTGGAGGATGGGCACATGAGTGGTGAGAGGGTCCAAAGCACACCTTTATGGGCAAAAGGCAAGAGCAAGGACTCTGAGATAACTCTATTCTGTCTCACTGCCATGGGCTTTTACACCAAGGGGCTTATGGCAAAGGGGTGAGGTGTGGGGGACAGTCCAAAGCACACCTACATGGGCAAAAAGGTAGCAGTATGAAGTCTGAGATGTGCTGTCTTTCTGGGAATGCACAGGTCTGCTCTCTGTCTGCCACTGGCCCCTGCAACCTGGGGGTTTATTACAGAAGCATTCTGGGAGTGGGCTGCAGAAATTTCAAAGCACACTTATTCTGGCAGAAGGCAGCAGTATGATGTCTGAGACATGGAGTCCTTTTGTTTCTCTCTGTCTCTCAGTGCTGCTGGCTCCTGGACTGTGGAAGTTTAAGGTGGAAGGGTGCAGGGAATGTGCAGAGTACACTTGCGAAGGAAAAAGGGAGCATGAAGGAGTCGGAGATGCTCCGTTCTTACATCACACTCTCTCCATCTCTCACTGCCACTGACTCCTACACCATGGGAGCTTATGGCATAAAGCTGTGTGGGGCTGGGAGGGATCTAAAGCACACTTCCACAGGCAAAGCAGGAAGAAGTCTGAGATGCCCAGTTCTGTGCTCACTCTGTCTCTGTCTTCCTGCTGCTGGTTTTTGTTTTGTGGCACCTTACGGTGAAGGAGTGTTGTGTGTGCAGAGTTCAGAGAACATGTGCATGGGCAAAAGACAACAGCAAGAAGTCTGAGATGCCTGGCTCTTCTAGGCTCATTCTTAGTCACTATATCTGTTGCTGGGTCCTGCATCCTGGGGGCTTACGGGGGTGAAGAGCAGAGGGATAGGGTTTAAACCACACCTGCCTAGGCAAAAGACAAGAAGTGTGAGATATGCAGTCTTTTTGCATTCACTCTATCTCTCATTGCTACTGGTTTGTGCACTGTGAGTGCTTATGGTGGAAAGGCTCAAGGTGGGACAGGGTCCCAAGTACACCTGTGTGGGAAAAAGGCAGGAACAAGAAGTTTCATATGCATGGTATTACTGTGCTCATTCTTTTGTTGCCTCAGGCTCCTGCAACATGGGAATCATGGTGGAGGAACAAGGTGGTGGGGGAGGTTCCAAAGTGCATCTGCATTTGTAAAAGGCAATAGCAAAAAATCTGAGATGCTTTGTATTTCTCTCTCTCTCTCTCTCTCTCTCTCTCTCTCTCCAGCTGGTTACTGAACTGTGGGGGCTTAAGGCAGAGGGGAGCAGGGACTAGGAGTCCAAAGAACACCTGTTCAGGCAAAAGTAACTGCAAGGAACTGGGATGAGCATTCCTTCTGAGCTCACTATCTTGTTACTGCTGATTCCTGCAGGATGGCGGCTTATGGAGGAGGCATGCGGGCGGAGGGGGGGGGAGGGTCCAAAGCACATGAGTGTGTGCCACAGGCAGCAGCAAGAAGTCAGAGATACTCAGTCCTGCTCTCTCTCTCTCTCTCTCTCTCTCTAACACTGGCTTCTGCACTATGGGAACTAAAGGCAAAGGGCAGCAGGGGTATGTGGGTCCAAAGAACACCTCTGCAGCCAAAAAATCAACAGCAAGAAGTATGGGATGTGCACTTCTGAGCTCCACTTTCGCTTCTGCTGCCTCCTGCAGTATGGGGCATACTGTGGAGGGGTGCAGGGAGATGGGGGAAGTTCAGAGCACAACTGTGCCATCAAAATCAGCAACAAGATGTGCTTCTGTTTATTCTCTCTCTCCTTACTGCTGGTTCCTACCCAGGGTTTGGCTTATGGTGGAAGGGCTCCAGTGCTGGTGGTGGTAGGAGGAAATGTCTCAAAGCACACATGCACCAGCAAAAGTCAGCAACAAGAAGTCTGAGACATGCGATACTTCTGCTCACTCTTGTGTACTGTTTTGCTGCCAGCGGCTCCTGCCATGGGGGCTTTTGGCAGAAGGGTTTTTGAATAGGAGGGTCCAAAGCATACCTGTGGTCACACACACATATGTGCTTGGCATAAGTTTTAAGCCGTTGAATCCAACACTTGAACCATGGTGGACTACATGGGAGTCCAGTAATGTAACCATTATGTCATCCGCTGGTCCCCAGTGTTTTTGTTTGTTTTGTTTTTTGTTTTTTTGGGATTTTTTTAAAAAGAATTTTTACTATAAAGTATGTATGCTCACCAGAAAGACAGAGACAGACAGACAGAAATTGTGAAATCACCCCCTAGGGTGAATTGTCATACCACCATGTCTTCTCCATTCTCCTCTGTTGATTTTGGATATGCACAAACAGGTTCCCATAGTGAGTTTAAGCCACTGGGTTTGAGACTCAATCTTGGTCAACACGAGAGTTCAACAAACTAACCATTTCATCATCTGCTGGTCCCTATAGTAACATTTTTACTAATTACTTTAACATTTTACTAAGTCTTTCATTTCTATCAGTGAATAAATTTGTGATTGCTCATTCAATAAGGTCTTTTTTAGCCCATTCTCATGTGTAAGTGACTGTTCTCTTGCAGGGGAATCTTGGAATAAGCAACATCATTTCTCGGACCTACTTCATTCACCTTCTCTTCCAGCTATAATTTTAGAAACCTCTATATTTGTCCAGGATTAAGAAAATGAATTCGTTGTCGGTAAGTTGTTTACTGATTTCCCCTCATGTTTTACCTTGTATTTAGGAATTTTATGAGGGTTTATTAATTACAATGAAAGATTTAAAATAAGTAAAATTTAGCATGAGAAATACATAAGAAGGCAAGAGAAAATTGACAGGGTGAAATAGGCAGGTTATAAGGCCTTTAGAGCCCTGTGAGATGAATACATATTGGTCTCTAGTCTTTGATACCATAGGAAAAACACATTTATTACATCATTTGAATTGACTCTAAGGGGAGAGAATGTTAAATTCTCAAGGGATATGAGTCATGAGATAGTCTTTATTGGTCACATAGATGACATGGGAGACAATGTTTCATAACTAACCTGGAAATGCACACTCAGTGTTCTACAGTGATCACTGTTACTGATTGCTAAAACACAAACCAGTCAGTAGCTTTTTCTAGAGTTGCTAATATAGCATGGTCCCAGACAGCTCTTAGAAATACCTGCTTGATACATATAAACATGGAATGTGTGGCAGGAATTTACTACAGGTTCCTAAAGAACTCCATAAATTTCTCTCAGCTAGTGTGTATGTGCTGATTATGCCACAAAATGTCCAAAGTTATATTTCCTGACCAATATAGTAATGCACTGCATAGCAGTATTTCAGTGATGTACTATATGTACTAATGTAGCCCAAGGAGATTATAATGAAGCCCCCAAATCTCTGTAATCTAGCATAGTTATAGCAGTCATAACCTTGTAAAGTAACACATTATCCACATGTTTGTGGTAATGCTGGTGAAAATAAACCTACTGTGCTGCCAGTTGCATGTAAGTATATACATACAATTATAATCAGTAAACATGTATACATATAAAGATAAATATAAATGAATATAAATATACATATATTTCCATTTTGGAAACATTCCTTGTTTACAAGTAATCATTGTACACCTTGTGAAATACAGTATTTTTTTAAATAATTGTTTTTATTTATCTATTTATTTGTTGTCATTTTTGAGCCACCAGGTCCAGGGTGAACCACAGTCAGCGATGTTGGAATCCAGAACTTAGCCACCACTGCTGTATTATGCCTTTTTATATTACAGTATCATTGTCTCTCTATTCTGTCTTTTGTTTTCTTTGCTGTTCAGAAACATCTTATGTAATCACGTTTCTCTATTTTTGGTGTTTTTTTCCATGCATCATGGGTCTTATTTAAGTAGTCTTTACCCACTCCAACATGTTGTTGTATATTTTCCTTAACAGGTTTATAAATTTGTGCATTATATTGAAGTCTTTAACCCACCTTGAGTTAATTGTAACTGGTGAGAGATGATCTAGTTTTACTTGAATGTTGGTGGATATTGAGTTCTCCCAGAACCATTTATTGAAAACTCTTTTTTTCCACAGGCTTGATCTGTGGCCTTTGTCAAAAATCAGTTGGCTGTATGTTAAGTTTTTTTCCTGTTTATTTTATTCAACTGGATTGTCATATGTCTGTGTTTGTGCTAGTACCCTGCTGTATAAGTGCAGTGATTAAGGATTTACAATACATTTAGGAATCAGGAAGTAAAGTACCTCCAACTTTATTCCTTTTGTATAGAATTGGTATGATTATGTAGGTCTTTTGTGATTATGCATAAATTTTATAATTATTTCTGTGTAGAATATTGCTGGGGTTTTTTTGGTAAAAATTGGAATAAATTTGTAGATCACTGGCATAATATTAGCATAGCACCTATATTGATTCTTCAAGTTCATGAAAAGAGCTGTCTTCCTGGTTTTTGTATATTTTTCAAGTAACTTCTTCAGCTTTTTTTTTTTTTTTCACGAGG
>NW_006159913.1:113231-114885 GCF_000334495.1 Tupaia belangeri chinensis
GTCATTTTTTTTCTTCTTATGGGAAAGCTCACTCACTAGAGACAGAGAGGAGGAAAGGAGAAAGAATCCCCCATAACCAGCTTCCAATAGTCTTTTTTTTATTCTTCCTGAGTGGAATTGGGTTTGACCCCTAATACACCATAGTAAGTGATTTCTTTTACCCTTTCTTACTGCCAGTGTGTGAGCTGAAGATAGAGCAGGAGAACTTAGCTTTTGATAGCTCAGGTAGTCATTATTCCTCTAATTCTCAACATGCATTCTTGAAAGTTTCTGAAAACCCTTCTTATAAAATTTATTTTACTAACAATCCTCATTTGTACCATTTGCACATCTCCTTTACATCTATAAGTTTATTTCTGCATAGTTTAACTTTCTTGTCTGCTACTTGAAATATCTATCATTTGAGTAATTTTATTTCTGAAATATGGGTCACATTTTGCTTTCATTCGATTGAATAGAAATTTTAAATTCTACCTTGGATATTGTAAATTATACTTATGGAGCTTCTGAATACTGTTACATATCTCAAAAGATCAATTTTTATTCTATGTGTTGGTCAACTGGCTAGATTCAAGTTCCAGATTTTATATCCCTTGCAGGGATGAGGAGCTGATTTTCAGTTTCTTTCAGTTTCTAATAGCTGCTGTTTAGTAGGTCCCTCTGAGTTCTGTAAATGTGTATTTAGTAGTTCACCAGCAATTTTGATGAGTTTTATGTGGAAATCCAGAGAATTATAGTCTTTGGCTTCCTCTTTTCTAGGACTTACGATCTTCTCCCCAAATTTCTTGTTCTGCCCTGAACATTAGTTTTTGATAAGCTGAGCCAGTAAAGGTGCAGCTTTTAATTCCTTAATCTTTCTGCAAACTGGAGAGTTTCCTGTGGTAAAATGCCAAAAATTTACAGAATTTGTCCTTTAATAATCTCTAAATCCACTTTTTTCCTTCTTTTAACTTCTCCACTGTCTCAGATAATTCCATTCTACATTTTCAAGTAACACACACACACACACACACGTGTGTGTGTATATGTATATATTTATATATGTACATGTGTATTTGTTTTTCATGAGTGTTCTTTTGGCTAAGCCCTCTGCCATTATTTCATGTGCCTTGTTAATTTTAAGTGTTCATATAATAGCTCTTCTATTTAATTTTTTCAGTCTGTATTGTAGCTTTATTTTCTCTACCCTGGAATATTTCAAATTTTCTAAGCCTAGTATTTTTTTACTACATGAATGTAGTGTGTCTTCCATGAAAGACACTTATATACACATTAAGTAAAAGGTGAAGTAAGGACTACATTATAGATTTAATGTATTTTCTGCTTATTTATGGTCCACAAACTTTTTGTTACCTTAAGTGTAACATTTTTGAAGTGGTTGTTTTGTGCTTCACAATATTCACATTTGACTTTTAATGTAACTTCAAACATTTACATTACACCAGTTTGTGTACAAGAACTCTATAATAGTGTACTTGCACTTTTCTTAGTTTCTCTACCATGTCATGCATTTTATATCGTACACATTATAATCCCAACATGTGACTTTTTCACTTTCCTATATATCAACACACTCAGCTTTAACTACATGACTTGAGACCTATAATCATAAATTGCATTGTAAGCATGAGTTATCCATATAGCCCATAGCCAT
>NW_006159913.1:115627-116783 GCF_000334495.1 Tupaia belangeri chinensis
AATTATGAACCTAGGAAGTTTTTATAATCACTGTTAGGATACATTTTTATGCAAGAATCCACTAAAATCAGCCAGGGGACAATATGCACAAGGTATGTTTTATGAGTCATTTGCTCAAATTTCCAATTGCTTTCTCTCAGTAGAATTCTGTTGATATTGCCTATTTCTCCCAACAGTAATGGGTGACAACACCCACAGGACATTGCAAACATGAGAATCTCATCTAAGCCATTGTTCAGGGTTAGGTGGTATCTCATTGCAGTTTTGATTTGTACCTCCCTTGTGATAAGGGATGTTGAGCATTTTTCATATGTTTTTTTACTTTTTTTTTTTTGGTCTTCTTTAAAGAGGTATCTGTTGAGCTTATTGGTCCATCTTTTAATTGGACTGATCTTTTCTTTTTTTTTTCTTTTTTTTTTTCAGGTGCACTGCTTGATTTCTTTGTATATTCTAGTTATTAGACCCATATTTGAGGCATACTGTGCAAAACTATTTTCCCACTTCAAGTGTTCTCAAGTCACTCTAATTTTTTATATTGTTGTGCAGAAGCTTTGGAAATAACATGTTCCCACTTGTTTATTTTTGGGCTTATTTCTTGTGCTTTGGGGATCTTACTGAATAAGTCCTTGCTTATACCAATGTCTTCATGGTTTCCCCTGCATCATTCACCAGTAGTTTTAAAGTTTGAGGTCTTGGGTTTAGCTCTTTGATCAAGTTTGAGTTGATTTTCATTTATGGTGAGAGATAGGGGTCCAGTTTTACCTTTCTGCAGGTGGATGCCCAGTTTTTTCAGCCCCTAAAGAGGTTTTCTTTTCTCCATTAGATTGGTGCCTTTTGTTAGAAAACAGTTGGCTATATGTTTGGGGATTTACTTCTGGGGTTTATTCTGATTCCAATTGTCCACATGTCTGTTTTTGTGCCACTACCTTGCTGTTTTGATGATCACAGCTTTGTAATACATTTTGGGGTCAGGAAGTTTATTTCTGGGTTCTCTATTCTGTCCCACTGGTCCACCTCCCTGTTTCTGTAACAAAACCATGGTGTTTTGATTATTACAGCTTTATTGTATATTTTGGGGTCACGGAGGAAGATGCCTTTTACTCCACTCTTCTTGCAGAGAATTTCTTTGATAATACCGTGTACTTTAATGATTCTA
>NW_006159913.1:117311-120533 GCF_000334495.1 Tupaia belangeri chinensis
CAGCTCTTGTAAGTGGGATAACTTTCTTCAAGTCTACCTCAGTCTGCTCCTTTTCACTTATAGAAATGCTATATATATTTGCATGTTGATTTTGTATCCTGTCAGTTCATTGTATTCATTTATCACTTTCAGGAGTTGTTGTATTTTTTTTCCCTTCCCTGTGTGTGTAGATTCTTTTAGATTTTCTATGTATTTAATTATGTCATATGCAAATAGAGATAATTTCACTTTTTTCTCTATTTCAATGCCTTTTATTTTAGTAATTTGTCTGATTTCATTGGCTTGGACTTCCAGTAATATATGAAAAAGAGTGGAGAAAGTGGGCAGCTTTGATTTGTTTCAGTTTTTAGGTGAAAACTTTAACCCTTTTCCCCATTCAGTGTGATGTTAGCTACCAGTTTTTCATATATGGGTTTTATTGTGTTGAGAAATGATGCATCTATGCCAATTTTGTTGAGTATATTAATCATGAAGGAATGTTGTTTTTTTTCAAATGCTTCTTCTGCTTTGATTGATACTGTCATATGTTTTTATCCTTTTTTCTGTTAATATAGTGTATTACATTTGTAATTTTGTGTATACGAACCATCCTTGTATTCCTGGAATAAAGTCTACCTGGCTGTGGTGTGGTGTATAATATTTTTAACATGTCATTACATATAATTTCCTAGTATCTTGTTGAGAAGTTTCACATCTATATTAATCAGACATAGTGGTCTGTAGTTTTCCTTTTTTGTTATGTTCTTTTCTCTTTTGGGGATGAGGGTAATAGAGATTTTATAAAATAAATTTGGGAAGATTTCTTCCTTTTGGTTCTTTAGAAATCATTGGAGTAGAATGTGGGTCATCTCTCCTTTCAAAATTTTGGAGAATTCAGAAGTGAAACCAGGGAACCAGCAGTTAGCGTAATGGCTATGTCACTGGACTCCCACATAGTCGACCACAGTTCGCGTCCCAGACTCGGTGGCTTAAAACTCACCCCAGGTGCGTGTGCATGTGTGCCCAAGAACCCGAGAGGAGAATGGAGGAGAAGGGATTGCGGTGTGACCATCCCCCCTGGGGGGTGATTTCTCGCTTTCTGTCTCTATGTCTCTCTATGTCTGTCTGGCCAGCGCACGTGCCCTATAGTAAAAAAATATCTCCAAAAAAAAAAAAGAAGTGAAACCATTGGGACCTGCACTTTTCTTTGTTGGAAGATGATTTATTACTGATTAAATTCTTTTTTCAAATAGAATTAGTAATTCTATTTGAAACATATCCACACAGATTTACAGTGAGTGACAGTCCATGTTATCACTTATCTTTTACAGTATTTCAGCACTTTACTTAACACCAACCTAAACACTAGTAAATAATTTTATAATCCTGACTTCTTAAATGTATGCTGTTATGATGTCTTTTTAAATTTCATTTGGTTATATACATTCCTAATCATCTGAATATTTATTTTTCTTAAAAAATATATCATCAGAATAGAGATGTTTGAAGTTGCTTCAGTGTTCAAGTTTGCTTGTTTTTCTTTATTTTTCCCCCATCTTTTCTTCAGTTGTCCTAAATATAATTAGCCTTATTTTATAAATACACATGACCTTGCCACTAAGTCAGGTTTATAAATGGATTGCCCCAATACGAAAGCATTTATACTTCTTTTCAACAAAAGGGCTGTGAAAACTGCTGTTATTGCTGGTTTTGAATGTGTACTTCCCCAGTAATCTCTTGTAAAAGTTCAGTGGGACACCAAGCAGAAGAAACAAACTCTGTCAGTGATTTAAAAATATCTTTTATTGTACCTTCCCCTGTGGAACACAAAACACGGTATGAGACTCAATGCTAAAGTCAGTGTTTAGTGTGGCTTACCTATTCCTGACATGATTCTTGCAATATTTTTCTGCACTTCACTGTGTAGCATCTGTATGTCTTCACAGAACATTGAGAACAAAGTACAGAGTAAGGTTATTTTGTGCATAGTTTGATGTCATTAATGCTTTTTTATTTTAAGGCATTGCCTCTCTCAGGTAAGGCTTTAAAGAGGACATAATCATGCTTAACTACTAAAGGGAAAAAAGAAAATTAGTTAACAAAAGGCTATTACACTTTCCTTGTGATAAATTTCACCTTCCAAGGACATTACACTGAGGTATTATTAGCTCTGTGGACTGACATTTAATAGAAGTACAATGATACTTTGTCACATCTTCAATCTGAAAAAAATCCTATGTAGCTGCAAAACTATTCCCAAAAGACAGACTAGTTTCTTGAACTTCAGATGTGGTTTTAGAGAAGTTATAGGGCCTCCTGGCTCAGGAATACGTTGGCATCTCACACTGTTCACAGTGGATTAAGACTGGATAATTTAGAAAGATAGCAGTAGTACAATTACAGTCTACTTGTCATCTTCTGTGTCTTGAGTTGGGTGTTTTAATGCTGGACTGTTGAAATTTGCAGCTTGGTGGCACACAACCTACAAATCCAATATTGTCATAAAAGTTAGTAATAGTAATGTTTGTGAAATAAATATATGCTATCTTCTGGTTCTGATCAGAGATTAGTTCATTTCCTCTAGATTTTTCAATTTGTTGATGTATAGTCACTCAAAACACCTATAATTATCTGTGTATTTCTGTGCTGTCCATGATAATATCACATTTTCCATGCCTTATTTTCTGGGTGTTTTATTTTGCTTTTCTACTAAATAGTTTGTTGGGTTTATTTTCTCAAAACCCCAGCTTTTTGCTAAATTTTTTGTTAGTCTTTGCTATAGGGTGTGTGAACCTTCTGGAAAGAGATGGAGTAGCGTGGAAAGTGAGAAATCACCCTCCTGGGTGGTGACCATACCTCAGTTCCTTCTTTATTTTACTCTTGGGATTTGGGGCATGCACATATGCACCCAGTAATGCCACTTCCAGGACTGAAATAGTAAGTCAGTCATGTAGGATCCAGCTGCCTTAACCATCATGCCACTGGCTGACCCTCAGTTGCTCTTTTAGTCTCTGTTTTATTTATGCCTGTTCCAATTTTTATTATTTTATATCTTCTACTATTAATACTTTTGGGATATCTTGTTCCCACTTTTTTAGTTTGCTGGGATAAGTCATTATGTTATTTATCGAATTTTTAAAATGTATGTGTGTAAGTGCTAATTGCTGTAGACTCGTCTCTTAGGAGTGCTTTTGATGTGTTTAAAAGCATCTGCAGAATTGTGATTAAATTATTACTTGTTTC
>NW_006159913.1:120708-121332 GCF_000334495.1 Tupaia belangeri chinensis
TTTTCTTTTTAGTTTTAAAGACTTGTTTTGTTCTCTATTATATGGTCAGTCTTCAGAAATATTCTATGTGTGGCTGAGAAAATGTGTATTTTGATGTTTTGGCAAAAATCTTCTGTAAATGTTGGTTAGTTTATTTGATTTATTGAATCATTTATGTTCTGTGTCTTTTTTTTCTTTTTTTGTCTAAATTATCTGTCCAGGGTGACAGAACAGTGTTGAAGTCCACACGAATTAGCTTGTCACAATCTGTCTTTCTGTTCATATCTAGCATTCTTTTTTCTGATGTTGAATGCATAAAGTATTATGATTTTTACATCTTCTTGGTGAATTAATCTTTTTAATACACTATGGCCTCTGACTCTTTTTACACTTTTTAAGAAAATGTTTTTACAATAGGGTGTATGCATTCTTACCAGAAATAGAAGAAAAGTGAAAAATCACCCACCAGAAGGGGTGGCTACACTTCTCCTCCATTCTCCTCTCAGGATGTTTTTTAATGCATGTTCATGAACTTGGTGTCATTTTCAAGCCTCCAAGTCTGGGACTAAAACTGCACAATCAGACATTTGGGGCCTAGATGCCTTAAGTTACAGGTACAAGCTTGTGTATACTTGCTCTCTCTCT
>NW_006159913.1:121617-128964 GCF_000334495.1 Tupaia belangeri chinensis
TTCTTTTTTTTTTTTTTTTTGCTATAGGGCACGTGCGCTCGCCAGACAGAGAGAGACACAGAGACAGAAAGCGAGAAATCACCACCCAGGAGAGATGGTCACACCGCAATCCCTTCTCCTCCATTCTCCTCTCAGGATCTTGGGTACGCACGCACACACGCCCGGCGTGAATTCTAAGCCACCGGGTCCAGGATGCGAACCGCGGTCGACCACGTGGGAGTCCAGCGACATAGCCATTGCGCTAACTGCTGGTTCCCAGGGCATTTAACATTCTGTGGATGGAGCACAGAATTTCTTTTGATAGAGCTGTGAATATTTTTAAATATATTAGCACTAAGTCATTTTTTAAAATTTCCAGAATGGTAAAAATGTAGACCAGCTTATGGAATTAAGGTTAAGGCATTAGGATCCCACATGCCAATTGCATGGTTTGATTCCTGAACCCAGTATCTTGAGACTCACAGTAGGCACATGTACTTGTACAACCTAAATCCTGAAAGAAGGGAGAAATGGAAGAACATGAATTGTGTCATAAGCATTCCTCCTTTAGGATGATTTTTCACTTTCCATCTGCATCCCCCAGAAACACATGAGCCCTTTATAAATTATTTAACAAACTTTTTCTTGTTTTAAATGGTCTGATTCTATTTCTCTATCAGTAAATATTTTTTATATTTAATTTTATTTTAACTTCTTTTATACATTGAAGCACATATGTCACTTAGCTTGTAAAGCGAATGTTCCAATAGGAATACATTTCTCACCGGTCCAGTTGAGATTTTGTACTTTTATTCCATTCTTGAATTCTCTTGAACCTACCAGTTGACCTGAGGTCCACTGTCATTGATTAGAATACCTTCAGCTATCACTTGAATTTCTTTATTTTATTTTATATTTTTATTTTATTTTATTTTATTGGAGAGGTTTTTGTTATAAGGTGCGTGCACTAGCGAGAAAGACAGAGAGAGGCAGAGAGACAGAAAGTGAGATATCACCCTCCAGGGGAGATGGCCATACTGCACTCCTTTCTCCTCCATTCTTTTGAGATCTTGGGCATGCACTCACGCCTGGTGTGAGTTTAAGCCACTGGGTCCAGGACTCAAACCATGTTCAACTACATGGGAGTTCAGCGACATAGCCATTATGCTAACTGCTGGTCCCACTTTCACTTGAATTTCTGCTGCTTCCTAAATATTTGGCTACTGAAACTTCAAAGGTGATGGGTAAAAGATTTATCTGTCTACTGCTCAGATTTTTCCCAGTTTTAATTTTTAGCTCCCACATGTATATGCCTGCTTAAACAGAAACATTCAGTTAAATTTCTGTTTTGATTCAGTGCCAAAAATAATTAGTACCAATTTTTTCTGCTTGCCTTTTTTTTTTTTTTTGGATGAATTCCCTATTCAATATTCTTATTTCTCTATTTTCTTATATAGGTGGTCATGTCAAAACTTAGTTTTAACCATATTATATCTTGGTTTTAACTGTATTATTTCTTTCAGAGTATCCTTAGTCTGCAATCTATGGATGGCAAATAAACTGCAAATCTGATTATATAATGTATCACTTTTTTTGGTTTTGTATTATTTATACTCTGTGTTTTAACAAATGATAAAGTGATATCCATCTTTATTTAGACTCTCAATATTTTTGAACGCACAACTGTAGTATAAAGATGCTTGTAAATATACTTCAACTTATGAGTAATGAACAGTATGCACATAAAATATTTTATTGGAATTAGGTTAAGTATTTAAATGTAAAATCACTTTGCAATCACTTCCTTGAACACATTTACTGACCTTGTCTTTCATCATAGACCAGGAATACTTACCTAGGTATACTGTTTCTACTTCCATTAATATTAGGAATATACCTTGTGCTTCATAGGAAGACTGTTATAGTTCAATTTTTTTTTTTTGAGAGATTTTCACTGTAGGGCGCGTGCGCTCGCCAGACAGACAGAGAGAGACATAGAGACAGAAAGCGAGAAATCACCTCCCCAGGGGGGATGGTCACGCCGCAATCCCTTCTCCTCCAATTCTCCTCTCGGGATCTTGGGCACGCATGCACACGCGCCCGGCGTGAGTTTTAAGCCACCGGGTCCAGGATGCGAACCGTGGTCGACTACATGGGAGTCCAGCAACATAGCCATTACACTAACTGCTGGTTCCCTTATAGTTCAATTTTTATAAGAATGTTTACATACATGTTCTTAACATCATTGACTTGAAGAACAAATTGATAATACAGAAAAAAGAAATAAAAACATCTTTCTATATTTTTTTAGACTGGTTATCATCAACCTGTGTCTATCTTACTTAATCTAACACGTTACTCCATATATGTATTTATACTCATGTGTTTGTATGAGATAATAAACACCTTGACATAGCAGAATATTTATTATGCTTTCATCCCTTGCAGCAAAAACATTTGGAGATCTCTGAAGAAATACTTGTAATAAATTTAACAATGAATAAGTTACCAAAGAGATGGAATGTTTGTACTTTATTTTTTTCTCCCTTTACAAAGAGTTCAGAAATATACAGAGGAACAAGCATATGCAAACATACAGAGAAAGTAAATTTCCCATGTTATGCTCTATTTCTCAGGGCTGACGAGGGGAAATGCATTTTTACAGGGGTTCGTATCATTTGAGGATGTTGCTATGGATTTTACCTGGGAGGAGTGGCAGGACCTGGAAGATGCTCAGAAGATTCTCTACAAGGATGTGATGCTGGAGGCCTACAGCAACCTGATGGTTTGGGTTAGTGTAACTCCCATGAAGCTGTCTGAAGTAATTACTATCTCCTTTCATAGTAAATGTACAAGAGTTTCATAATGTTTAATGCTGTTTAGGAGTGAGATTTCATTCTGTGGTTAATGTGAGTGGCACTCCTCTTTGACAAAATGCCCAAATCAGTCCCTGTATTCCACAGCTGATAAACTGAACCACTGTTACTCTTCAAGTAGCTTACCTGAATAAATTGGCAAAATTCCACACTGCTTTTTATTAGCAGGACAATGCATCACCAAACCTGCAGTGATCTTCAAGTTGGAGCAAGGAAGTGATCCATGGACATTTGAAGAACTTCCCAGCTTGAGCCTCCCAGGTTAGTCAGTGCCTTGGTTTTGGTGACTAGTGTAATACATTTTCTTTTAAAGAATTTATATTTTATTGAGAGGGGAAAACAAAATGTTAGTACTAGTGAGGTTAGAAAACTGCAGAAATGTTTTTCTGGCATAAGAATGTGAAAAACAATGGTTATATAATTTTTAAAGGGCCCTTCCTGATGGCATATTTAGGGTGATTAGTATGTATTTTTATTGGCTACAAGTCCTTCCTAAGTAACATTTCTTCTTAAGAGAAAAGAGAGTTCTTTTTGACTTCTGCAAATAAATGATCTAGAAAACTGTTCACATTAGCAAAGAAACAGTACACAATACCCACCACTATAAGAAAGGAAAGAGAAAAATGACCTGGAAAAGAAATGACACATGGAAATCTTTCAGTGTAAAATTATAGGAAGACAGATGATAGATATTTTGAATATTGTTAAAGGTATTTATAAAAAGGGGATGCACAAAGAAGCAAAGTAAATCCACCTTGCTTTCAAAATATTAATGTAAATTGCTACAGTAACATATTAAGGACAATGAACCATATTTCTTATTATAGATCAGTACCAATATTGAAATATACATGAGCAGTGTAAAATAAATTCTCAAATATAGTTTATGGAAAAATATTTATTTTGGAGAGGTTTTTGTCATAGGGCATGTGCGCTTACCAGACAGACAGAGACAGAAAGCGAGAAATCACCCCCCAAGGGGATGGCCACACCACAACCCTTTCTCCTCCATTCTCCTCTCAGGAGCTTGGGCATGCATGCACACACATCCAGCGTGAGTTTTAAGCCATCGGGTCCAGGACTCGAACCATGGTTGACTACATGGGAGTCCAGTGACATAGCTATTATGCTAACTGCTGGTCCCTGTCTTTTTCCGTGCAAAGAGGATGGATATGGAGAGACTGCTTGTAAATAAAATAAATATGGAAAGCATGTGTTAAGACAGTTCTTATTGACCAGTATATAGTTCAGATGTGGAAGAAAGCATTTTACAAAATGTCTAACTGTCTCATTCAGCAGAAGATACAATATGAGATGCACAATATAAATGTAGAGAATGAGAAAAAGTATTTTTCAAAATCATTTTTATAATAAATTTTAAACACAAAGTGGAAGGTTTCTATTCATATAAAGAGGAAGTGGAATCCTTATTGCAGAATTAAAATCTACCTTTTTATCAGTGAATGCACATAAGGGAAACACCCTATAAATATAATAAACATCAAAAATCCTTTAGCCAGAGGTCAAATATTATTATAAACAGAGAAAGTACAGAGAAGTAAACCCTTATAATGTGCATAAATTACCAAAACTTTCAACTGTTGTTATACATGTGACAACTCTTACTGGAGAGAAAATTTGTAGATAGAACAATATATGAATTTATTGTATCTGAACACAGCCCTTTCTGACTGTCTGAATACTTATACAGAAGAGAAGCCCTATGAGTGTAAACAATGTAAGAAAATGTTTTCCCTGAATTCAGACCTCACTGTATATCAGGGGAGTCACATAGGAGAGAAATCCTATGAAAATAAAATATGTGATAAAATGTTCTACAAGAAGTCACACTTCACTGTGCATGAGACAACTCACACTGGAGAGAAATCCTATGAAAATGGGGAATATGGAAAATCTTTCAGTTTCAAGTCAGTCTTTAGTAGACATTGGAAAATTCATACAAGAAAGAAAACCTATGAATGTGAACAATGTAGGAAAATGTTCTCTTGGAAATCAGTTCTCACTAGGCATTGGAGAATGCACACAGGAGAAAACCCCTATGAATGTGAACAATGTGAGAAAACATTCTCCAGCAAGGGGTACCTAACTGTACATAAGAGAACTCACACAGGAGAGAAGTCCTATGAATGTGAACAATGTAGGAAAATGTTCCCCTAGAAGTCACATCTCACTACACATCAGAGAACTCACAAAGGAAAGAAGCCCTATGAATGTGAACATTGTAGGAAAATATTCTCCTGGAAATTTGCACTCACTGTACATCAGAGAACTCAACACAGGAGAGAAACCCTATGATTGTGAACAATGTAATACAACTTTTTCCCAAAAGTCACATTTTACTGTACATCTGAGTACTCACACTGGAAAGAAACAATGTAGGCAACATTTTACTACTAGAACACAGGGCTTATTGTATGTCAGAGGACTCCCATAGACGTGAAAGTATATTTAGTAAGCATCTGAAAAGTCACACTGGAGAAAATCTTCATGTATATAGGGAGTATAGATAGTCTTTCATTTATAAGTTAACCCTCAATGTCCATCAAATAATTTACTAAAGAAAAAGTCTGTGAATGTCAATGTACCAATAGAAAATTTTCACAGGGCTTATTGTATGTCAGAGGACTCCCATAGACGTGAAAGTATATTTAGTAAGCATCTGAAAAGTCACACTGGAGAAAATCTTCATGTATATAGGGAGTATAGATAGTCTTTCATTTATAAGTTAACCCTCAATGTCCATCAAATAATTTACTAAAGAAAAAGTCTGTGAATGTCAATGTACCAATAGAAAATTTTCCATGTAATATTAGTCCTTACTGTATATGAGAGAACACAGGAGTAAGTGCTATAAATGGGAATATTGTAGAAAAATGCTTTCACTGTAATCATTGCATGTTTTACATTAGAGCACTCATAAGGAAGACAAACCATGTATGTATGGGAATTGTAGTAAAATCTTGTTGAAGAAGTCACAACTTACTGTGTAGAAGAGAAATTTTTAGATCAGAATCGACTGAATGTGAAAAATGAAGAAATCTTTCCATTAGGATTAAAAGCTTACCATACATCAGTAAACTCAAATGGGATAAAATCCTTAGTAATGTAAGCCGTGCTATAAATCCTTGAAATATTCAGAAATATTAATTGATCTCTGAAGATAAGAACATTGAATGTTTTTTCAAATTCAGCTTTGATTCAGCAAGCCACAGTAGTTAAAATTATGGATATCAGAAAATTTGGGGATGATATCTGTCTACAAAAAGAGAACATTTAAGAAGGCTGATGAATAAGATCTAAGAGTTTCCCAACTACAGGACAAACACACATTTTTGGCATTTTTTTTAACAGCAATTTTTGCTATAGGGGATATGTGCTCTCTGAAGACAGAAAGACAGAGTGACAGAAAGCGTGAAACCAACCCTTGGAGGGATGGCTACACCACAATCCCTTCTCCATTCTCCTCTCAGGATCTTGGACACACAAGTACACGCACCGGCTTGAGTTTTAAGTCTCAGAGTCTGGGACTTAAACTGCATTAGAATAAGTGGTAGGTCAGTGGCATAACTATTGCACCATCTGTAGGCTCCAGCAAAAGTTTATTTCTATGATCCATGTTTGATGTTTAAAGATGCAACAAAATATAGGCACTGATTTTGGCAAAAATAAAAATAAATATAGAAATTTTTCTAGTTTACACTTCTGGCCATGGCAGGCAAGACAACAGAAAAAGTGTTTCAAAACATAGTGGAAACTGAAAGATTAGATGCCATATAAGCATTGAAAATGGTTATAGGTGCTAGAGACTGTGTGAAGAGGTCAGGAGAAAGGGGACAGCATGAGGAAAATAGGCAGGCATTTTTGGGATATAGAAATGGATTATAATGTGTTGATGTTAATGTGTTTTGTATCCTCAACTGTTCTGGTGGGAAGTATTTTCATTTTGGATAAATTCAACTTACAAGCTAAGGGATGTATAGGGATTAAATGTATAAAATAAATTAAAATTAAAAATAAATTTAAAATAATAAAATATACCATAAAGGCCTAATAAAACAAAACAAAACAAAAAATTCTAAGTCGTTTCAGAGCCTGTGAACTACTCAAATGTACTGAGAGTGTTCTGCAAGTGTACCTCTGGTGAAATGTCCAAGTTTACTTTGAGAATGGAACTGGTCTAGGTTGGACAGGAGGCATGTGAACGTTCTGAGTGTGTTGAGGAACAACATAGTCATGGGTGGTTATGAAATTTCCAAGATCCTCTTTGGATGTTGATCACAGTTTTTGTGGACAGCTTTAGCCACGAGGTTCAGAGGCAGAGCACCCACTGGTCCAGAAATGCAACCCAAGGTGAATTGATATTTGGCTGGTTTTGGTTTTGGTTTGCTCAACATCATGACTCAGGTAGAACAAACCAAACTACGGTGGGTAGGATGTAAGGTAACTGGTCAGTAGTGACAAGAAAAGGCTG
>NW_006159913.1:129599-133176 GCF_000334495.1 Tupaia belangeri chinensis
GCCACCGGGTCCTGGACACGAACCACGGTCGACTACGTGGGAGTCCAGCGACATAGCCATTACGCTAACTGCTGGTTCCCTCTCACCCCTCTTTAACCAGTGTCTTTGAATCGTTTTCTTTAAATAGATTTCAAACTTTTTTGGACTGTTTTCCACAGTAAAAACAGTCATGGGATATCCAGAGTACTGATAATAAGTACAGAAAGATTGATGGTTTGCCAGAGGCTGGGTCAGTGGGAGGACTGGAAAGATTTGACTTTATTGTGTAACAATAGTTGTTGACTGTTTAGTTTTACAAGATGCAAGGAATCATGACGATGGATGGTGGTGATGGTCCTAGAACCTTGAGAGAAAAGATTATTAATTTTATGTAGTATATATTTTACAAAAATAAATAAAAATACTAAAAACACCAGCATATAAAGATATATAATCTATGGTGCTTGTTGAAGTGATATATATAATGAAAAAATAATGAGCAATGTTATTCCAGTAACAGGTTAAGATCTGAATCAATTATGGCCCATGTCTGCTAAATAGAAGAAAAGTATTAGCAGAATGTTCCCAGAAAAAATTGAGTGTTCCTAGAAAGAGTGCATGTGCCTCAGACAATGACTATTGTCCCACCATTTCCCCATGTTCACCCTCACCATCTTCTCAGGGTACACGTTGACTTGACAGACTTCCCATCTTCTACATTTGTTCACTTTTGAAAAGTATTTTAAAGCTTCTATGAATGGCTCATAACAAGAATGATATAGCAAGTTGTTGCCAGAACAAATTTTATCCCAACATATTTTGTGATCTTGTCCACCTTTTCCAAGAGGCCAAATCATGATTCATTGGTGCATAATTTTCATTGGATTAGAGGCCTAGCATGTGCCTTAGAAGAAAACTTTAGCATGTTTTAATTGTAAACAAAAGTCTTAGTTTGAAATTTTAAAGATCCATAGTATGATATCTCTAACTAAAAGTTAAGTTGGTTGCTTTCCCTGTCCTGAAAAGTTTCCCTAGAAAACTACAAACCATTTAGGATTGTCTGAGACATTTCTCTCATATTAAGCAATCTTAAAGAAACTCATTACAATATTTTTTAAAAATTTGGCTCAGCCTGAAAGATACTCAAAACACCTACCACTTGGTATTCTGAGCATTCTACTGCCATCTAGTGTCTAGAATTTTCAGACTCTGAAAGGACTGAATATACTGAAGGTTAAAACCTTGAGCAATAACCATGGTTAGTATACTTTGACCCAATAGACTTCCTTAATTTTTAGTCACTTTTGAAAAAGCTTTTAAGTTGTGAGAAATCACTCATTACAAGCAGTTTCCTGTAAGGGACAGCCCTCTTGAAAACATCACCTGGTTTTGTGAGTGGGGCCTTTGTTGTCCCACCTTGCAAGTACTTAGGAAAATGGGCCCACAAAAGTTGCAGTGACCCCAATCTTCATTGGCAAAAATGGGAGTCCTTTGAAATTTCTGAATGGCATGTTCATATGCATAAAAAAGCTGCTTATAGAACCAGAAAGATTGAATAGAAAAGTTACTTTCAATGATATCTAAAAGCTACCTTGGATACAGTAGAACAACCTTTTCTTCAGGAGATAAATAAAAGGTTATGAGAATCCATTTTGGAATTAAAATTTTAGAGAGCAGTTCTACTCCATACACTCTTCCATTACCTCTCTGGCACCTTTTTATGCTCTTCAGTATAATCTTCCACATCCTGAACTCTGCTCTTTCACCTCCATCTCCATGCCCACAGAATATAATACAATAGACTCCACTGCCATCCTCTAACCCCCCAGTTAGGCTACCCTCTCATGTAAAACCTGTAACAGAGCAATACTAGCCTTAGTATATAACCCATGAACCAAAGTGATGTTGTAAATGATTTTTCAGACCCAACTGATATCCCCATATGTCTTGCTAGGGAATTTGATTTAAATGTGTAAACCTGTGAGCCTAGATATTGTGACCTTTACCAGTTGGCTCAAGTTAGTTCCAAGAGAGTGCCCCAGAATGGATAAATTTTTTTATTGAAACTATGGTATAGATTTTAATTAAAAACCCAGGAGAATGAAAACAAGTCTGCTTCTTAAGAAAAGATTTTGATGTAGCTATACCATAACTATTCCCAAGGAATGTGAAGTAAATTTCATCAATAGAAACAAAGGCTGATTATTTTAAATAGTTGAGAGAAAACTGTAAATAATATTCTAGACAGAGACAAGCTACCAAATTTATCAAATGATAACCTCTTAAATTCTATCTTCTTTAATGGATTGGATGAAGGTTCTGTTATTTTAGTTAAAGACACCAAATTAACTGGGCAACTGTCCAGATTCATGACCATTTGCCAGTTTGTAAGTCTAGTCCCCAAAACCACAAGTCACAAAGGACAGAGGTTATTGACATTAATCACACAAATGTTTTTTAAAATGTTTTTTGCCATGGGGTGTGTTGCTAACCAGAGAGAGAGAGAGAGAGAGAGACACAGAAAGACAGTGAGAGAAAGTGAGAAAACACCCCCAGGGGTTATGGCCACACTACAATTCCTTCCCCTCCATCCTCCTGGAATTTGGGGTATGCACACATATATGGCTGGCATGATTTTCAGTCTGCCAGTTCTGGGACTCAAACTGTTGTAGGCCATGTTGGAATCCATTATGTTAACCACCACAACATCTGCTGGCCCAGTTGCACCAGTAAGTTTTTGTAAACTTATTTTTCCCCCTTGGTTAACATAACTATGTCATCACCAACACTTTTCTCCTCAGTCATTCTGGTGGGTCTTATGGTTATCTCATGTACTATTGTAGACCTTGAAGGATCTCAGTGAATAGTTTATGTGGAATTTATTAGTATATGAATAAGGTGATATAGAGAAACAGTCTTTTCCCATACAACATATTTATCCCATTTGATCAAAAAATGTTGAACCACATTTCCCCCAAGATTGTAGAAATGCTATGAACACTACCCTTTTTTATGCACATATTGGAGCACATAACATATGTTCTATCAGGTCTTTAGTAGACACCATTTGTTTCCTACCTTATCTCATTTTCCTTTGAAGACCCCCAGTGTTAGAATCAGTACTTTGGGGCATGAATAAAAAAAATAACAACTGAAGGAATGGGTCAATTACTCTCACAGCATCTTTGCCCAGACAGCTCCCTTGTTTAGTTAATGTCCAAGATGGGTATTCTTCCAAGCAGTTCTTTCTTCCAGATCCTTATCACTTTGTATGATGACATCCAAAGCATAGTAGAAATTTGGAGGGAAGAGCTACAAAAACATTTCTAAGGAACAACTATCATTGCACAAACTAAAATATACACACCTGCTCTTTCCCACATCTTCAATGATCTTTGCCCTCATTCCCTGGAATTCAGTGGACCTTGGCCCCAGCCAATCTGGGGGTTATGAGACCAAGTCCATACCTGGGCAAATCAAATATTGATGGTGGGGGATAGCAGAGGTGCTGAACTCTTGGTAGCCGTGAATGGTGGGCTTGAGGTTTCTTCCATGAACCGTTTTTATTTATTTGTTTGTTTGTTTGTTTATTTTTTTA
>NW_006159913.1:133597-134523 GCF_000334495.1 Tupaia belangeri chinensis
TGATGATGCTTATGGAATGAATGTAAATTAATTAATTAAATGTTTCAGAAAAAAAATGACTGAAACTTTTTCTTAAAATAAAAAAAGCATTAAAAATACCTATTTAATGACCACAGTAAGTTATATAGCCCTAGCTAAGTGCTACTTTATATTATGTTCTTCCTACTCACTGAGGTTTATGCCTAACGTTAGACTTGTGTTAATGGATATGTATATATTAGCTACGCTTTCTATTGAAAATGTTTAGAATAATTAAGGTCTTTAGTAAGTCAATGAAATGTGTGTGTGTGTGTGTGGGGTAAGCCATAGCAAGCAACCATGGATACCAGACACAGTGTGCGAGGAGGGTGGGAAATGGCAGAGGGTGAGAGATAGGGGATCAAGGATGGGAAAAAAGCAAAATATACAGGAAACAAGAAATAGAAATTATTTATTGAAAACACATATGTTGATGTGCTTGATTCAGTCAATATACAGTGTATTCTGGATGGAAAATCTCATTTTGTATGTTGTAATGATGTACAGTGAATGAATGTAAATAAATAAGTTTAACTAAATTAAATAAATAGTACTTATATTTTAAATTATAAGAACATAACAAGTAACATTTTCAAATAAAAGTAAGCACATATTTTTCAAAGTGTGCCCTCGTTGTTATGTACATAATATTATAGTACTGTAATAGTTGTTCAAATATTTTTTGTTTAGTTTTTAGTCTTATATGGTGTGATGTTGAGATTAAATCAACAGTGCCCCATGCACACCCAACTAAGAAGGAAGGGAACCTACACTCTGTCTAGGCTGAGCATAATTTATGCAGGATGAAGCCCAACACTTCATGAGAGAAACAGTCCTGGAGAAAGATAGTCTGAGCACATGAGGTGAGCAGAGTTCAAAGCAGGAGAGAAGTTTTCAGCCTCCTGAGG
>NW_006159913.1:134978-136185 GCF_000334495.1 Tupaia belangeri chinensis
AAGGTCATTGTCTTTTAGCATTGCCACTTGCATACAGGCACACACATGCTAAATTTACAGGTGGCCTTAGGATAAAAGATGATACTGGGAAGGAACAAGGGGGAAAGAATAGAGGTGGAGGCAGGATATCTAGTTCCTCAGCAAGATACCAGGACCTCAGCATGGGGAAGTGTGAAAACCCCAACCTGATGGTTATGGGTTCCCAAGGTCTTCAGGTCTTTCTGAGTCAGAATTCCCTAGGAAAACCTCAAAGCTTAGACCTGCATCACCACTTTGGGCACTAGAAATTAGAATGAGCTCCCTTCCCTAGTGCAAATGGGTCACAGGAGAGAACTCAGATGCCTCCTCCACAGTAAGATTGCTGTAGTTTGAATGTGTGTCCTAGGTTTTATGTATGAAAAATCTAACCCCAAATTAAAATGTTTACAGTATTGGGAGGTGGGCCTTTGGGACATATTAGGATTAGATGCAGTTATCTGGGTGAGGACCTCATTGTGGGACTCAGCTTTGTAGGAAGGAGAGAACCCAAGCTGACACGTGCTTACCTTCTTGCCATGAGGTGCCTCCCACCATGTCATGACAGCAGGAAGGCCCTCACCTGATGCTGACATGTTGGTGTTGGACTTCTCAACATCCAGAAATAAACCCCTATTTTAAAGTAACTTACCCAGTGGCAATTCAGATATAAAAACAAAAAATGGATCAAGACAGGGATGCATTGACTGAGTTACCTGAAGAACTACACAGGCTCAGAGAAGTGGTTGTTGGACTTGGTTATCTACTGATGACTCATTATACACTGAGATCCTTGGAAATACTTTCCACTTTCTGGGGGTTCCTCAGAGCAGAGAGCAGCCTTGGGGCTTGGGTTACTGAGTAGGGTAGTGCAGAATGTGGCTGAACATGGGATCATTTATCCAGAGTCTGGCTGGAATGAGGCCTTGTGTCAACTGGACTGTCTAAGACAGTAGTGTCAATGAGAAAGGCAGAGGATACTCCTGAGTTCTAGGTTTCTCTGGAACCTTCTAATCCTCCTCTTTTACCTACGTTAGCCCTTGGAGAGCCACTGCCTTGACTAGTGCCAAACAAAGGTATGTGTTGTTTTGGGTTTTCATGCCTGGGTCTGTAGTGTTGTCTGTCACCACCAGAGGGTAAATTGTGCCTACTGTGCTCTGCTGAAGCAGTGAGCTGGGAAGATCTACTTGGA
>NW_006159913.1:137072-139578 GCF_000334495.1 Tupaia belangeri chinensis
GTTTTGTTTTTTTTTTTTTTTTTTTTTTTTTTTTTTTTTTTTTTTTTTTTTTTTTTTTAAGAAAGAAATTTGCTATATGGCGTGTGCACTCACCAGAGAAAGAGAAAACGAGCCTCCAGGTCTGGGACTTAAACTGTGGTCAGTCATGTAGGAGTTCAGTGTCTCAGTCACCACATCACCTCCTGGCCCCATGTCTCATCTTTTTATGTGTACTATAATTAATTAATCTCCTACACCATAATTCAAATGATTGACTGATGGGATATTTTTGTTGGATAGTCCTGTTGTAGATCAGACTGGCTTATAATTAAATAAATGTTGATTTTTAAAATTTTGATAGTAATTTCTGTTCAGTAAATGCTATCAGTATTTTGCCCTTTCTAAGATATAATTAATGAATTATTAGTAATGCAAATTTTTCTATTAAAACTGTGAATGCCATCTTAAAACTTACTGAAAAATCGGCAGATGATGTAGGGGATAAATTGTTGGACTTTCATATGGTTGATTGTGGTTTAAGTCCTGGATCTAGTGGCTTGAAAATCACACCAGATGCATTTTCACATGTGCCCAAGATCCCAGAAGGAGGATGGAGGAGAAGTGATTGTGGAATGACCACCCTCCCTGAAGAATGATTTCTCAATTTCCTTCTCACTCTCTCTGTCTCTATCTATCTTCTCTAGGAAATGCATGTGCCCTAAGGCAAAAACCTCTAATAAAAAAGTGAAAAGGAAAACAAGATCTACTGGAGATTTTAAAAAATTTAGTCTTATGTGTAACTGGTTATATGAATATATAAATACTGGGGAAATCCCTTCACTTCTCAAAACCAAGCAGACTGACCTGTGTTTTATTTTGTGTTCATTAACCCATTAAAGACAAGGGCTGAAGACGAAGTACTGATGTCTACTTTATATTTTTGGTCTTAACTATGCCAATCCAATTAGAATTCCCTGTATCTGAAACACTGCCTTTTACTTATTGAAAGACATTTTAGTGTGCTTTGTGTATACTATCAAATAAGGAATATGTTACATTTTACATACTTTATAAATGATTTGTAAGAACAAATGCTTTTGAAAATCAGTGTGTTGAGATTTCTCTAGAATTCCTTATTCTCTCTTTGAATACTTTTTAATATAATTATTTAATCTTTTTTTTTTATTATTTTAAAATTTGACCAGAGGGAGAGTGAGAAAGCAAGCCACAGATGTGGGACCTGAATTATAGTCAGCCATGTGGGAGTCCAGCGCCTTAAGCACCATGCCACATGCTGGCTCTTTAATTCTTTATTATGTAAGTCAGACTAAGTTATATTTCATAATTATTTTTAGACAACTGCTCAAAATCACATAAAAACTAGGATTTCAGTATATGTGTTACTGCTAATGGTGCAGTTTCCAACTTATTAAAAGAATTAAACTAAAGGATATATGTTATCAGCACAGATTTGTAAAATATGTCATCATAAGACCTAAAATAGGGGGCCGGCAGATGGTGTTGTGGTTGAGGCTCTGGGCTCTCACATGGCCAACAGTGGTTTGAGTCCTGGACCTGGCGGCTTGCTTTCTAACTTTCTATGTCTTCCTCTGGCCAAATTAAAAGACAAATAATAACAAATAAAATTAAATGAATAAATCTTTAAAATAAGAAGAAGCCAAATAAAATTTAAAAATAGTGAAGAGAGAAAGGAGAAAAAGTAAAGAAAGAAAGAAAAAGTAATAAAAGAGAAACAAAGGAAATATTTCAGGAGTCATGTTCAAACCCAGGAGACCAGGTCAGCCCAGAGATACCTTCAGAGTCTTCTTTTTCTGCCTAAAAATACTCCAGCCTCCAGAGGGAGGCTTAGGGACTTGTGAGACCCACCCAATAATGGGAACACTTACAAGATCATTGCCAGCCCAGGCATTTTACCTATGCTTCCCTGGATTCCCAGGCCTTGGCTAATCTTCTGGTGGGGCACAGCCCCACTTCACAGCCATAGCAGGAGGAGAAACAGTGGTCAGGCTTATGGGACTTGCAGGGAACTTCTTGGGTAGTCTTTGATAACAGGCACTGTCACAAACTATTGACTGAGAATACTATTGACTCAGATCCCTCCTTCTGGGATCTTGGGCACATATAAAAATGCATCTGGTGTGATTTTCAAGCCACTAGATCCAGGACTCTCTGTTTCTGTTTGTTTGGTGAGAACATGTGCATTAGGTTTTTTTTGTTTGTTTGTTTTTAGTTTTTGCTATATGGCATGTGCACTTGCCACTGGAGGTAGCCAGAGAGACAGAGAGAGAGAGAGAATGAGAAAGCACCCATTAAAGAATATGGGCAAGCCACAATCCCTTTGTAATCTTTCTCTTTGTACTATTTTTGATATACATGCACACATGCGTGGTGCATTTTTTAAGCCATCCAGTCAGAGACTTGACCATGTGGGATCCCACACCCTCACTGTGCCACCTGCTAGCTCAGCATTGTTTATTTTAAAACATTGCTTCAAAGTGGCCAGCAG
>NW_006159913.1:139798-142695 GCF_000334495.1 Tupaia belangeri chinensis
TGACTTCTCACTTTCCCTCTCTCTGTTTCTGTCTGTTTGGTGAGCACATGTGCATTATGGCAATCTCCTCACCTCCCTAAAAAACAAAACTACTTTAGAGTTTTCTCATGAGTAAAATAAAGAAAAAGAGCACTAGAGAAATCCAGAGAGAAACAGGCACTTCCAAAAATGTCTCAACACATTATCTACCTCCAGCCTTATCCAGCCTCACATTGTGGATACAAGCATGCCTAGCACACTCACAGAGGTATTGAGATGTAAATTGTAAAGCTTCCCATGTAAGTTAACCTTGAAGTGTGTCATGTTTTCTCACTTTACATTTATTATTTCTTTCCCTTATAGAAAAGGGTCATTTTAACTAGGGTAAATAAAACCTCATTGTAATTTTGATTCATATTGTGTTGGTAATTAGTGATACTGAGCCTCACATACTTGACCATTGTATGTCTTCTTTACAAATGTTTATTCATATCTTGATTTAGTACTGTGATCAGAGTTTTGGTTTTGGTTTTTGCTTTTGGATTATTGACTTTATTATATACTTTGAATATTATTCCTTCATTAAATGAATAGAATGAAAATGCATTTATCCTCTCTGAAAGCATGTCTCTTAGCCCTGTTGGTTATTTGCAATGCAGAATTATTTTAGTTTGCTATAATAACAGGTGTAATTTTTTGCTTTTTTGCCTCTGATTTTCGGATCTTCTTGAAAAAGTTTCTGCCAGATCATTACCTGAGCCATTTCCCCTATTTCTTCTTCTGTAGTCCTATTTTATGTCTTACATTTAAGTTCATTATCTGTTCTTTCTGACATAGAGAGCCACTATCTCCAGAATCATTTATTGAAATAGTGTTCTTTCCCCAATGTATGTTCTTGGTATCATTTTTGAATTGTAGTGGCCAGCAAGTGGCGTAGTAGTTGAGAGCACTGGACTTCCACCTGATGGACAGCAGTTTGAGTCCTAGAGTAGTGGCTTGCTTTCTCACTCTTGTTCATTCTCTGTCAAATTATAATAGATAATAGTAATCAAAATAATTAATAAAGTTAGATAAAGCAAGACCTTCCTAAAAATGAGCGAGAAGATACAAATCAATAAACTAGATTTGGAAGTAAAGACATTATTTCTGAATATATAATAGTAAAATGCTTTCTAGGAGAATACAATAAATACTAAATAACTAAAGTATTTTTCTATTAATCAATAAGATTATGATAATAAAAAAGTTTTTAAATAAATAAAATGAAAAAATAAATATTTGTAGGAAAATGTAAAAATAAATAAATAAATAATTTCCAGTAATCTATATCCATAATGTAAGAAATACCCAATAATCTAAGCTACCACTCATAGTTCAAAGTTTAATAATTGTTAAAGATTAGATGCATACAATGATTGTTTTCAAAAGGAATTTAAGAAGTCAGTGGTTTTAAGTTACTTTACAATATGAGAATATGAAATCAGTATATTTTTGGTTCAAAACCCTAAAATTGTGATACAAGCTTATGAAATAAAATTTTAAATTTTATTTGAAACCTCTTCTGCTTTTTAAAGCTTTCCCATTCTTATCAGGCCTTATCAGAATAATATAGCACTTGGGCACAAAGATACAGCCTAGGAGCCCTGCACTGGAGGCCAAGATGGAGAAGACCTACATAGCCACCATGAACTTCCCCGTGGTGCTGTGGTAGACAGGGACAAATGTAATCCAGACACTGCAGAACACCAGCATGCTGAATGTGAGGAACTTGGCTTCATTAAATGTGTCAGACAGGTTTCTGGCCAGGAAAGCCACAGTGAAGCTCCCCAGAGCCAAGAAGCCCACGTAGCCCAGGACACACTAGAAAGCAGTGACTGATCCCTTATTGCAAACAATGAGGAGGTTTCTGGGCTCAGAATGTGAGTCTATGTCAATGAAAGGAGGAGAGATTCCCAGCCAGATTCCACAGATAATCATTTGGATCAGGGAACAAATGGGAATGACAGAGTTGGAAGCCCCTGAGAAGAGTAAGCACCTCAGTGTTCTTCCAGGCTTCATGCCCTTAAATGCCTGAACCACAGTAATGATTTTGGCCAAAACAGTGGAAACAACCACAGTGAACACAAAGCTAAATGTGACTTGTTGAAGGATACAGGTGACTGTGTTAGGAAGGCCAATGAAGAGCATGGAACAAAGGAAGCACAGCCGGAGGGAGATGAGCAGAATAAAGCTGAGAGCCTGGTTGTTGGCCTTGACAATGGGTGTGTCTCGGTTCTTCACAAAGACTCCCAAAACTACAGCTGTGAGAACAAACACAGAGCTGTGCAGGCTGTGGCTGTCCCCAAAGCATCCTCAATAGCCAGGAAAGTCACAGGTTAGGGCAGACAGTGAGTTCTCTCACTGTTTGGATACCCTTGAGCTGGGCACTGGATACACTGCTTTGCATCTGGTGACAAAACAAAGATCCAGCAATTCAATTTTAAAAATTCATTATCATAAGGAAGGAAATGGTCACTTTTGTGTAATTTTGTACAGATAAAGCCCCTGAGGTAATACCAAGATATACCAAATTAAGAGTCTATGTTAATGACACTGAGAGAATTCTTTCAGCTTTAGGTGGCACCAAAATGATTTAACACTAGATCTCAGCATATGAGGATCTTGATTGGCCCATGTTGTAGCTCTGAATGATGCTATCAGTGATGAGAATTTATTCCAGATCTCTAATCTACTCTCTACTGAGATTTTCTTATGATAAACCTTATATTTCCATGGTTTATCATATTTGTTCATCACAATGGAAATGAATAGTTTTCTTATTAATGTTCTTTTTTTTTTTTGAGAGGTTTTTGCTATAGGGTGTGTGCATTCACCGTAAAGACAGAGACAGAGAGACAGAAAGTGAGATATCATCCCCC
>NW_006159913.1:143262-143902 GCF_000334495.1 Tupaia belangeri chinensis
GTCCATGTGGGAGTCCAGCAATAAACCACTATGACAACTACTGGTCCCAGAAGATATTTTACTTAAAACATTTAAATATTGAATGGAATTTGATTGTTGCTATATAGCTATTGTCTAGGAAATTTGTATTATCATTATATGATAGAAGGACGGAATGTTCTTTTTGAGGTATCTATTTATATACATCTGACAATTTGTAAACCTTTATTTTTTTTGAGAGGCTTTTTGCCTTAATACATTATGTGGTTTCTGTTGTATATACTCACTTCTATTGTTATATAGCAGGAAATCAGCCACAGAGATTATGGAAATAAACATGTCTGCATTTCTTTTTTATATATACATTCAATCATATTATTTAGCTTACAAAGTGAACGTTTCAATATGTGAACATTTCTCCCCAGTCCAGTTGATCAAAATATCTTCAACAGATAACACCACTATCATATGAGTGGGTTGAAAAATTGTGGCACATATACTCTATGGAATACTATTCAGCATGTCTGCACTTCAATTACTTTTTTTTTTTTTTTTTTTAGAAAAATAGGTGCTGATGGGGAACCAGCAGTTAGCATTATGGCTATGTTGCTGGACTCCCATGAAGTTTACCATGGGTTGTGTTCTGGGCCCCGTGGCTTAA
>NW_006159913.1:144099-150539 GCF_000334495.1 Tupaia belangeri chinensis
AAAGAAAGAAAGAAAGAAAGAAAAATAGGTGGTGTGACTGATACTTTCTCAAGTATTTATTTATTTTTGGTAATACTGAGGCAATAGCGTTGGGCTGTTGACAAAGTCATGGCATAATTTTCCAAAGATAGAAAAAAACTAAAAATACATCGTGACATTTTCAACAACCCAATATCTTCTCAAAGATTTATAATGGGGGCCAGCAGATTTTAACTGCCATGACAGTTAAGATTCTAGTGTGGAAAGATAATGGGAGAAGGAGAGTTTGAGGAAAGATATTAAGGAGAAAAACAAAAAGGAAAAACATTTATAGGACACAGAAATGATTATTACTTGTTGATAATAACATGTAGAGGCTGCTTGGGCAGAAGCAAGGAGGGTCCACCTGGCTTCCGGGCCTGCAGGGCCTCAAGGACCAGAAAGGTCAGGCAGGACCTCTGTGGGCACAGAGCAGCCTTCTCGGTGAGTAGTGTGCCAGGCTCTACGGCATGTGTATTTATAAGAGAGAGAGAAAGAGATTGAAGGAAAGCGAGAAAGCAAGTGGTCAGGTCTGGGAGTCGAATCATAGTCAGTCATGTGGGAGTCCAGCACTTTACAAATGATGCCACCTAGTGACCCATATTATTCATTTTTCTAAAAAAATGTTTGTCAGGAGTCACATTCACTCACTAGAGATACCCAGAGAGAAAGAACTTGAGACAGCACCACCTCTGTAAGATGATCATTGTGGCACCATTTTTTCCTCTTATCATTATTTTCCACAGCATAAAAACTCCTAGTGTATTTCCCATGTCATCTGGTTTGGGACTCAAGTCACAATTTGGATCATGTGGGATTCAGCCATGGGCTGTCTCCACACCTCTACTTTTATTTCTTGTTTTTCTCACTTATTTGGTTTTTTAATTCCTTTACAAAAATAAGTATTTTTTCTTGGCATATTCTAACCTGAACATAAATATTTAGTTTTACTAGCAAATGATTTCCACTGTTAGAATGCCTGGAATTGCATAATGCTTATGAAAGAATCCAACCATATTTATTCCTTATATACTGGAAAAAATGGAAGCATGATTTCTTATAATATTGTATATTTCACATTTGACAGTACCACATTTTATTTTGATAATTGTTTGATTTTATATATTGTATGACAGCAAATTTTGAGTGTACCAATTGTGAAAATTATTAGAATGTGAGTCTTCAATCTTTAAACTGTTTCTTTTTCTTCCTGTAATATAATTCAAAGTGTGATATTCTGGTATTAGTCAATTCTTTGTTCTTAATTGCACAGGTGTTTGAGCAGGGTTAAAAAGTTTAAAATATTTTTATAATAATTTGTCTGTAATTACATTGCTCTTATCTGGGTATAAAAGTCAGATTCTAAGTTTAAGGCACCCACAGGTAGCCTCAATGATGACACATTATTCATTTCATGACACATGTATTCCAGTATAAGATCTAAGATTGACACTGTCTTAGCCTGCACTGAAGCGCAAAGGTGTCCATTGGAAATCATTTCAGAGTTGAGCCTAATACAATGAGGATTGACAGATAAAAACTTATACAAAATAGGGTAGTAATAGTGTTTATAAAATAAATATACCAAAATAAGTACATGCATTAAGAACAGTAGTGCTCTATGATTCATTTTTCTCTCTCTCTCTCTGTGTGTGTGTGTGTGTGTGTGTGTGTGAGAGAGAGAGAGAGAGAGAGAGAGAGAGAGAGAGAGAGAGAGTTTTGCTATAGGGCAAATGTGCTTACAAGAGAGACAGGAAGTGAGAAATTACCTCCCAGAGGAGATGGCCTTACCAGTCTCTTCTCTTCCCTTCTCTTCTGAAGATTTTGGGTACATGTGTACATGTACCTGTCATGACTTTTGAGCCTCAGGATTGGGAATTAAACCACAGTCAGACACATGGGACAGTGCCTTCACCACCACATCACCTTCTGGCCCCCATGCTTTCTGTCTAATAGTAACAGTTTCATTTTTATTGAACAATAATAGAAACTAATAGTGTAATTATATATTTTATACTTGTTTGGTTTGAAATGTCTGACTCTGGGCACAAGACACAAATAAAGCAGCAAACAGGTCTTCCTGCTTGGGGAACTTTTTGGAATACAGAAACATAGCTGTGAGTACGCACAGATTCAGGAGTCTGGGAAGAAAAGAGAATCATTAGTCATAATCATATGTTATAAACTGTTTTGATGGAGTTCCACTTCTGAGAAAACTATTCCCTTTAATAGTTCATCACTGTGTATCATTTAAACTCCCATCACATTGATATTAGTTAGGCTTTCTTTTAAATGTTTTATTTTTCTAGAGAGAGATTTTTGCTATAGGGTACATGCACTCACTGGAGAGACAGAGAAACTGAGGAAAAAAACCCTGGGGTGATGTCCACACTGAACCCTTCTTTAGTCTACTCTCATAATTTGGAGCAACCAGACACATATGCCTTACATGAGTTCAAGTCCCTGGTTCCAGGACTCAAAACTGCAGTCAACTGTGTGGGAGTCCAGATCCTTAACTGCTATGCTATCTGCTGCCCCCCGCCAAAGACTTCTAAAAAAGAACAAATGTGCTTCCCTTTGTTCTTTATGTATCATTACTATTTTTAATTTTTAAAAATGTTTTATTTTATTATTATTTTAAAATTTGAACAGAAATACAGAGAGAAAGGAAAAATGAGAAAGCAAGCCGCCAGGTCTGGTACAAGAACTGTGGTAAACCATGTGGGAGTCCAGTGCTTTAATCATTGTGCCACCTACTGGCCCTCTTTATGTGTTTTTGCCAACCAAATATCTCCAAGGTACCTAATTACTGTACCCCATACATAACTAAAAAATAAAAATAATTAAAAAAACCTGTGTCATTCTTTTGTCTTATGTAATCACTTTCTTCAAAACAATCTCAATTCAGGTTTTACAAGGTAAATAATATGAAAAACTATGTTCCCAAGAATATGTCCTCATATCTGGTTGGGTAGAAAATTTTAGGTTCTATTTTAAAATATCTAATAATGTAGTATGTATGTAGACAACAAAAAGTTACATTAAATCTCATGGGCCAGCAGAATGGTGAAAACGTGGTTAATCCACTTCTTGGCTCTGAGGACAGTAGAGCGCTGCTTTTCATATAGTAACACAATACATGTGCTAAGCATGATTGTTATAGAAATTTTTTTAAGAGTTTTTTTGTCTTAGGGTGTGCATGCTCACCAGGAGAGAGAGAAACAGAGACAATGAGAGGAAAAGTGAGAAATTAGCACACAGGGAGAATGGCCACATCTCAATCCATTCTTTTCCATCTTCTCCAGTATCTGAGGCATGTATGCATGTGTGCCCAGCATGAGTTTCAAGACAGCAGGTTCAAGACTCAAACTAGGGTCAGTAATGTGGGAGTCCAGCACTGTAATTACTACATGACCTGCTGGCCCCTGTTGTATAAATCTTCTGCTTCATCTAATTGACAAAGATTATAGTCAATGCTTTGAGATGTTTAGTAAAACAAAGAATGATATGAAAGACACTGGCAGGTGGTGGAGTGGTTAAGGCACTGGATTTTCATATGACTGACTATGGTTTTAATCCTAAACCAATTGACTGGCTTTCACATTCTCCCTCTCCCTCCCTCTCTCTCTCTCTCTGGTCAAGTTGAAGAAAAACAAAAAGAAGACTAATAATAGATAATAAATTAAATACATAATTCTTTAAAAATAAGAATGTTTTGCAAAATGTCAAGAGGAAATGTGAATGGTATCTACAAAGATATGAATGGTACCTTAATCTGTAATCTCCTTGTGTTTACAGTATATCAATGTATGAGAAGGACTTTGTTGACAAATGATAAAGGATTCCAGGATATATAAAGGAATTTTTTTAGACACACACACACTCACAAACACACACTCACATATATATATATAGACATATATATGAAAGACTTGTGTGTTCCATAAAGATAGAAGACATTTCAGTCAATAACAAAAAATATATATGATAGTGTTCCCAAAAGATAATAATTCAGGCCATATAAATTCCATGTGCAATATCACCTAGGTTTGTGTAAGTGCAATCTATTATGTTCACCCAATGACAAAATTCCCTAAAAATGCATTTCTTGAGGGCCAGTAGGTGGCACACTTTACTTTGTTGGACTCCCACATGGCTAAGTGCAGTTCGAGTACCAGGCCTGGCAGCTTGAAACTCACTCCAGGTGAATGTGAATGTGAGCTTAAAATTTTGAGAGGAGAATGGAGGAAAATGTATTGTGACATGGCCATCTCTCCAGGGGGTCATTTCTAGCTTTCTGTCTCTGTCTCACTAGCAAGCTCAGAGGTCCTATACCAAAAATCTATCTAAAATGAAAATTAAATTATATTAGATTTAAAAATGTGTTTCTCTCATTAATCAATGTTCAGCTATGTATACATATCCATTACCTCAGTGATTTAAATTGGACTGCTGCTTGAACAAATATAAAACAAATCAGCATATACAAAATAGATATTTTTCTATAGTAAGAATGTATGTAAGCAAAATCACATATTATAAAAGATAGTACAAAGTCATGATGTAAAAAGCAGATTTTGAAAAATAATATGTATTTTCACTGAGGCAAGAGTTTAATTCATCTTTCTTTAGGTTTCAGCTATAAGTCATTTGCTTTCACCAGAGAGAGAGAGAAACAGAAAAAGAATAAGTGAGAAATTAATTCTCAGGAGGGTGGCCACATCACAGTCCCTTTTTCTCCATCCTCCTCTCAGGATTTTGGGCACGCATGCACATAAACATGCCAGGTATAATTTTCAAGTCACCAGATCCAGGACACAAACCATGGTTGGCCATGTGAGAACCCAGTTCATTCACCACTATACCACCTGCTGGCCCAGTGAAAAGTAAATTGAATGCTGAGTTAGTGTGGAAAGAGAATGTGAGGAAAGACATTAAGGAGAAAAATTGAGAAGCAAGACATTTATGGGACCCAGAAATGAATTATTATCTGCTTATGATAACATGTATAGTATTCCAAACTGGACTGGTGTGTGAAAATTCACTTTACACACTAAGTGAAGTATAGTGATAGAATGTACAAATTAAATGCAAATTATATATACATATATATATAATGTGTGTGCTCTATAGTAGAAACTGAAAGATTGGAAAGTATAGTAGTAGCGGGGGCGGGGAGCAATGGTAGATACTACAAATGGTAAGACTAGGCATAATGTGAGGGTGGGTATTAGGGGAGGGAGAGGAACAGAGGAAAAAGAAGTACATATAACTGACACAAAAATGAAAAGCTATTTCTGATGATAATGTATACAGTAATGTCTTTTTCTTGACTGATATGCACGGTACCATGCTGGGAAAAGCCTTGTTGTACACTGTAAAGAGGTATAGTAACTTAATGTAAATTAAAAAATAAAAAAAAAATTTGAAAACAAAACAAAACCAAAAAAAGGTAGTCAAACAATTTCATTTCAGGACTCTGTTCAGATACATCTGTATATATTTAATATTTAAATGACATCATACTTCCTTGAAACTAACAGGCCATTTTATTATCTCTTCATTGATGACCAAGCCTTGATCATGGGTGCTCCTGTAGACAAAATCTACTTTAACCAACAGCCAACTGTCATTAAGAAATCTCACAAGGTTATGAACATCATACTGTATCATTTTTCCTTTTTCTTTAAAGGGCATGCTGTAACCAATACTGTTTGTTATTTGGCTTTTAATCAGAAATGGATGAAGCTGTATTAAAATCAGGATTTACAAATTAGGACTGTATGAAATGTAGAGGTTGGACAGTCCATATCTATCAAGTAATACCTCTATTTTAACAGCTCTACCCTTTTTCGTAGGGGATCGATGTGGATTGACTGGTCACCAGTTCTGGGGTCATATGCAATTCACTATCTTTTTCTTTCTTAAAAACAATGGAGGAGTGGTTGTAGCTCATAACAAAAATTCTAGGATGTTTCCCAGAGAGTAATTTGTACATAGACTTTCATAAAACTAAGACTAACAAAATCTGGCTTGGAATAATTAGAGGCTAAACTTTGTCATTTATAAAGAGCACATATGGGGCCAGCCAGTAAGTGGTGTGCCTAAGGTGGCCGAATCATGCATCACTAAGCCAGCATCTTGACTCCTGTACCTGCAGCTTACAAAACACACTGGACAGGGCCAGCATGTGGTGTGGTGTTTAAGGCACTGTACTCCCACCTGGATGACTGTGGTACAAGTTCTGGACTTGATGGCTTGTTTTCTGACTTTCCCTTTCTCTTTCTCGCTGTCTCTTTCTGATCAAATTTTTAAAATAATAAAAAATAATATAAAATACTTTTAAAAAATAAAACAAAATATTGGGCACATGTGTGTTCATATCTTATATTCCAGATAAAAACAGAGATGGAGAAAGGATT
>NW_006159913.1:151003-159291 GCF_000334495.1 Tupaia belangeri chinensis
GGCATGGCTGTGCTGCAATCCCTTCTCCTCTTGGGATTTTGGGCATGCATGCACATGCCCCTATTATGATGCTCCCCCCACACACTGGTTGTCACATGATCCTTTATTGAGTTGTTTTCCTGTGTACTTCCTAACCAGCTGGGCATTCCACTGCACCACTGTTGATGTCATTGATAATGTCATGAGGGTGCCTGCCATCAACATTGCAGCCTACAGACTGGGCTGTCCCCGGGACCTCTTTAATGGTTCCAGTGAGTTCTCTGGCCAAAGACTGGTGTCTCATCTGTTGGGCAATGCTGACAATCTCATCAAATGTGATGTATCCACTATGTTTAATATTTTTCTGCTTCTTTCTGTCTCTTGGTGGTTCCTTGAGGGCATTGATGATGAGTACAGAAGCAGAAGGTACCACTTCGATCTGGGCCTATCTATTCTGAATGGTCAGTTTCACAGTAATCCTCAGGCCCTTCCAGTCACCAATTGCCTTGGCGATGTCATCACCAACCTTTTTTGGAGACAGAACTAGAGGGCCGATCTTGGGGGCCAGGGCAGACAAGGCACCAACTTCACCACTGGTGCACCTCAGGTACACAACTTTGATTTCGTTGGGGTCAAACTTGGGCGGCATGGTGGAGGCGACTGGAGTCAGATGAACCCAGATTCGGAACGACCAAAGAAAGTTGCACTGAAGCCTCCTCCAAGCAGGAAGCCAAAAGTACTATCGTGAGTTTTAAGCCTCCAGGCTGAGACCTGAACCACGATCAATTACATCAGAGTCCAGTGACATAACCATTATGCTATCTGCTGTCCCCAAACTTTTAAATTCTAAAGACGATTTTTATTCCTAGCAGGCATGTACCTTTCTCAAAGAGAGACAGAGAGACTGAGATATGAGAAAAAAGTGCCTACATGAAGATAAGCCTCAATCTCTCTTTTTTTTTTTGGAGAGGTTTTTGCTATAGGATGTGTGCACTTGCCAGACAGACAGAGACAGAGAGATAGAAAGAGAGAAATCACCCCCCCCCAGGGGGGTTGGCCATGCCGCAATCCCTTCTCCTCTATTCTTCTCTCAGGATCTTGGACAAACACGCACATGTGCCTGGCGTGAGTTTAAGCCACCAGGTCCAGGACTTGAACCACGGTCTACTACATGGGAGTCCAGTGACATAGCCATTATGCTAACTGCTGGTCCCCTAATCCCTTCTTCATTTCTCCTTTCTTTTAGGATATTTTTGGAATACATGCATGCACACATGTCTGTCATGTTTTTCAAGCCTCTAGATCTGGGCCATGGCCCATGTTCAATTCAGTTGTTTTATTCAATAGGCCATAGATCCATCCCATTAACAAGATTTTTAAAAATTATTTATTTAATTTTATCTATTATCATTATTTTTAATTTGCTATAGTGCATGGGTGCTCATGAGAGAAACATAGAGAGAGAAGGAAATTGGAAAACCATGCTGCCAGATCTGGGACTCAAACTGCAGTTGGCCATGTGAGAATCCAGAGATTAACCACTATACCACTTGCAGACCTCACTAAGGAGATCTTTAATAAAGCATGTTAGTCTCTTATTTTTGAATTTATGACATTCTTTAGTAGTAAATAATTTTTTATTGTTCATACAATTGTTTTTTTCAGTCTTTAATTTTTAGAATAGAAGCACTTTCATCTTTAACATATCTAGGTAACCATTTTGACAAAACTACTTGCTGTTCCAAGACTCAAATTCAAACTTGCTCAGAACAAATCAAATGTTGCTATTGTTAGTATAAGTAGAAATCAAATGTAAATTAACTTTCTGATCTTTATTTTTGTGTATGTATATTATATTGATTTGTTTTTTCAACAAATTTGTCTAATGTATTGCCTCTTATCAACAAAGAAGTTTTACACATAATTTATTAATTTAATGTTTATTTTTAAAATATTTATTTTATTTTATTAATTATTATCATTATTTTTAGGTTTGCTATGGGGTATGTGTATGCAACAAAAATATGTTAAAGTGGTATGTGTATGCACCAATAATGTCTAAAAGTCAATATACATAAGAGAGACAGAGAGGAACAGAGAGAGGGTAAGTGCAGAAGCAAGTCACCAGGTCTAGGATTCAAAATGCTCACAGTCAATCATGTGAGTGTCCAGTGCCTTAACCATGATGCCAACTGCTGGTTCCATGATTTAGTGTTTATTTAAAATATAATCTTATTTATAATCCAAGTAGGATATCCTGAGACTATATGCATCAAAAGTGATTTCATGTTTTAAAATTGGATCACTGTTCCTTCTTCCATAATTTTTGAAGGTAGTATAAGAAAAATTAAAATTAATTCTGTTATGATTAAGACTGGCACAATAAATAACTGTCACCACCTGTAGGTCATCCATGCCAGTGAAAGAGCACAACTGCTCAGATGCTCCCCAAATGATCATTTTGACTTTAGAATATTCTAAGTTTTCTTCCAATATTTTGCCCACCTTGACTGTGTTCAGTCTGTTATTTTAAGATTATATTGTGACTATATTCCATACTTTCTTCTATTATTTTATAAAATCAAGGACAAGAAAAGACATGGTAAAGTCAAGGGGACAGAGAGGAGAAAGAGGGTCATGGGAAGGAGTCAGCCTCCAAGGACACTTTACAGAGAACACACAGAGTGGACTAATCACATACAAATAATGGAGAGCTCACTTTAGAGAAAGAGGATTATTCACTAAATAGATTCTTCTTCAGTACTACAAAAAAATATACCTAAGATGATGCCTTGGTGATTAGGGTGAGTGGATTTCCTCATGACCTACCATGATTTGAGTTTTGATCCAGTGGATTGAAAATCATGCCAGGCATGCTTGCGTGAATGTCTAAAATCCTGAAAGGAGCATAGAGAAGAAGGGATTGGATGCAGCATGACTATCTCCCCAAAAGCTTATTTCCCACTGTTCTCCTCTCTGTCTCACTCTTTTCTGGTGAGCACACTTGCCTAAGGGAAAAACATAAAATAAATAAATAAACAAAATGAAAAATTTCAGGGGCCAGACGTGATGTGATGGGTAATGAGAAATCCCACATGACTGACCATGGTCTGAATCTCAGACCTGTAAGGTTTAAAATCATGCCAGGCATAAGTGTGTGTGTGGTGAACAGATCACAGAAGGAGAATGGAGGAGAAAGGATTGTGGAATGGCCATATCCCCTGGGGAGAGATTTCTCTTTTTCTCTCAATGTCTCCATCGGGTGAGAGAACATGATCTATGCAGACATATTTTTTTTAAAAAATGAAAAAGATAATGCCTCCAAATATCATCAGGTGCTTGTGAAGAATGTTTACCTGCCAGGAAAGAATAGATTTGTCTGCAACTCTTAAAGATCCCATTTCTATTTTTTTGCAAAAGCATCTTATCAAGAACTTGGACCACCACATGCACAGCATGATAGATAAAAAAGCTGGAGTCAGATGTCATCATGTCAAAATTAGGTGGTAGCAACTCTATGGAAGAATTTAGTCAGCAGTCTCCAAGGTTGCTACATAATGGCCCAGTAAGTGAGCAATGAAAAAAGGAAACCCAGAGTTTACTAAAATAAAAATCTTCTGGGTATTGGAAAGGGTTGACTGTCTGGAGAAATTGTTTAAAGCCAGGAATTTTCCTTTTCTGGTTTGAAAATCTGATACTTCCATGAAAAAAAATATGGACAAGAATAACAAAAATCAGGTAAAATAGTTTTCCATGCCTAGGAGTGGAGATTTCTCATAACCCATATTTTCCCCAAAATTAAATAAATTTTTGTTTCAATCCCAGGTACCAGACACTCCCTTCATCACCATGTATTATATACATATTTGCAGATGAAACTCTGATCCTCTGCACACAAGGAAGTCATGATCGATCTAAAAAGACACCTTTTCTGTCAGTGAGCTTTTTTGTAAAGGCCACACAGATATCCTTCTCTGTCATCTTTGCCTTTACATCCTGAAGGAACTGCTCCCCTTGCATATCATTGGATACATAGAGTGCCACCCATGTCCAGCCAAAGTGCAGCAACAAGCAGATGATTCCATGAGTCAGAGAGCTGTCCTTGGTGGCTATCTGGTAAACTGATGGAAACTGCTCTTTATCACTTAGGATGGGATCAAAAGGACCATATGTGACCTGATTAAAAATAAAAAAATAACCTCACTTTTTTTAAATAAACAATGTTAAATGCCAGGTTGGGATCATTTAACTAAAATTCAATCTTCTTAGGTTTTTTGTTTGTTTTCATTTTTTACTAAAATTAGTAGGTGGGGAGGGGTAATTTGCAAAACTTGCTGGTAAGGCAAATGAGTTAAAAACATTTATTCTCGTTAAAATAGTTATTTTTTTATTATTAAACTAACTACCTTAAAAATGTTTTTTGTAAACTAACTACCCTGAAAATTTTGCATATGGAATATAGATACAACATTGAGAAAAATATGTGGCCTCCCAAGTACATTAATCACCTATGTACAAGTGTCCAATACACCATAAAGCAGCGGGCAGTCAGTTAATTAAAAAAATAACTAGTACATGTTATGTGTAATAAAGTTAAGTTTACAAAGGCTTTCCTATGCAGGGATCTGATTCTTTTTCTGGAGCAGGAAGTAATCCTGGAGGGTCATTTGCCCATCACAGACTGCACCAGAGCATTTCTGGAGGCAGGCTGGATTTGCCAGTGAGGTCAGTGGGTGCCTTTCTAAATATTTAGATGATTCACTTCACACACTATTTTTTTTAATCCTAAGTCAAAAGGGCATGCAAAAATTTCACTCTGCCCTAGATCTCCTTGCAATCAGAGCCCCTCACATTGGAAAGTGGGAATTGTACTCTTTTTTAAAGAAAGATGAACTGTATTTAGCATTTTGTCTACTTGTAAGTAAATTTAACATACTGTCGATTTTCCTAGTTTGAATATAGAATTGTAACACTACACAGTGTTCATGTCAAGAACCTTGTGTATATTTCCAATAAACTTTTTCTGAACTTTTTTGCAAGCACACTTGTAACCCTATGCATATAATTAACAAATCTATATACGCTTATGCCTTGGAAAATATTTTTGTAACTCTTGTTTATATTGTCTCTAAGAAATGTGTGATTTTTATTTTGAAAAATACAGAGTGTTTGAATCTGTAAAAAAAAAGATTAAAATAATATGATTCTGACTTTGGTGTATTTTTAAAAATTTTTTCACTTACACCAGGAGGAGATAATTCTCTACCTATTAAGACAATAGAATGGAATATTGAGTGAAGATATTGCATGCTGTGGAAGTGATTCCATTCAGTCAATATGACCATTAGGAGACTATTTTAAATCCCATTTTTTTGGAGAAAGGTCATGAGACTAGCACAGATAACAATATCACTTCCAGACTAAAGCATAAAAGAAAAACCATAAGGTTTAATACATTCTTTTTTTTAATTTTTATTTACATTTTTTTAATACATGCAATCACATTATTTAGCTTACAAGGTGATCATTCCAGTGAGTGAACATTTCTCCCCGGTCAAGTTGATCAAAATATAACAACACTACCTCCCTGTCTCAACAATGCTGTCTTTGTATCCCTCCTCCAAATGTTTTTCCCCAGGCCCTACTCCTCCACACACCATGTCAATACATTCTTTATTGTTTATACTGGGAACTAAGGTATGTATAAAGTTTATAAAGATGGTGCAAGAAGATGATGGTAATTCTACCACACTGGGCCCATGTGACAATGTGTATCAGAGGCTTCCTTCCCTAGATGCCAAGTTTAAAATATAAACTCTGAGAAAAAAATACTGTATTGAGTTTTTTATACTGTATCTTATCAATACAGCATAAACTATATTGTCATTAAAACACAAGCATATAGCCTCTATGATATTTTTAAAAATAATTTTTTTCAACAACAATTATCCTATGCTAATGGTGTGTTTACCAATAAAGTTTCCTGAAACTTTTATAAGACAATTTCCTTGGAAAAACCTTTGAGCTGTAGAGTTGTCCTGCTGAGAGTAACTGGAAGTGCTTTCAAGGAATTCCACCTGCATGGATGTGAGGAAGAGCAGAGGGAGCTAGTAAACCTCAGCTGGGGGAACTGAGCCATAGCCAGTTTGGAGGATCTCCAGTGCTGGAATATTATTTATTTGTCCTAAGTGATAATGAAAGCAAAGGTTTTTATATTTTTGTGTCCAATTGTCCTCTGAATGCCCCCTAACATTGTCCTATCCTAAGATAGGGTGGTTCTGTACTTTGTGTGCAGTTTTTAGGAGGCATCTTTAAAAGAACTACCAATATGTCCATCACTGGGGTTTGGATGTTATGGCTATGGAAAGAAACATGGGTGAAACTTAACAGACTTTACTTATTTTTATTTTTAATTTGTCAGAGGGCAAATTAAATCATGTGTGCTTGCCACAGGGAGATAGAGAGGGATCATCCCCATAGGGAATGGTCATGCCAATATCTCTTCTATGTTAAGATTTTTGGGCATGCAAGTGGATATACCCAGTGTGTTCTTTAGGATACAAGGATCAAGATGTGAGTCATGCAGTCAGCCAAGTAGGATCCATGCACATTAACCACACTATCACCAGCTTAGCTACCACTGCTCTTTTTCTTTCTCATCCTTGTACTGTTAATAATCTCATGACTCAGGAAAGAAACTGTCCCTTTTTCCCCCTCTGGTTAAGCAAATTGTATTCAAACAACCAAGAGAAGCTCTGAGGGCCTCCAGGGCTATGTAAACCCAGCTTCCACATTTTCTTTGCTCAGATGTAAAGGGATTATATTAGGAGCTATTCAATTCTAATTCCCTAACCTGACAACCCACTTACCTGTGGACTTTTGTAGAGCTCCAATAGGGGTTCCAACTTGGACTGAAAATATAGGCATGTTTCCGGCAATAATAGCAACATGTTGTTTCTGTGTTTGGCAATTGTAATTTGGCAGGGACTGATTCCCTCCAGTGAGCAAAAATAGAGCAGTTTCTTAAGTTCATTTGTCACTGAGAAATGCATTGTAGAAATCATAACCCAGGGAAAGGTTGGGGAGAAAATGGGGAGCCTTATTAATCTCCTCAATGGCAAAGTGAAAGGCCAATAGGAATTGGTAGTTCTTCCATCAGTATCTAAACAGAGGGGACAGGATTAAGAAATATAGTCAAGTCATGTGATCCAGGGTAAATTCTTCAGCCAAGCCACAAGACATAAATTATAGACCCAGAGATGCTTCTGCGCTGGTACACGGAGCTAGTGTGAGTAATGCTCCCAGGGCTCCAGAAATCTTTAAAATTATTTTTCACTCTGATTAAGCAAATCATGTCCAAACAATGAAGAGTGACTTTGAAGGCCTTGTGAGTGAGACAAGGTGTCATTTAGCTGGATGATGACACTGTTGTCTGAATAGAGGTGATTTTAAAAGAGGATCATTAATGTATAGAGAAGATAAAATATTTCTTTAATATGACTAAAAAGTGCACACACTCACTATATTCATACATATAAAAAATTATATATAGACAAATTACAGATATGCATATTTATAAAATACAAAGTAATTTTAGGATTTTTAAATATAACATGAACAATTGGACTAAGGCCATTACCATACGTATCACCTGAAATAGTTCACATTTTCTGTAATGAAAACTTTAGTATCATAGTCTATTGGCAGTAAGTATCAGATTGAATAGTACTCAATTATGAGTTACATTCACCATGCATACACTCACCCTCATAACCCTTCTAGAACTGGGTATATCCTACATGTCACCTTGTTTCTATTTAGTTCCAGAAACCATGAATGAAGCATTTATTTTTTTCTTATGTTCTGGAACATTTAAAAAGCACCTGTCAGGGCCAGATGTGGCATGGTGTTTAAGGCCCTGGACTCACACATGTCCAACTCACAATTCAAGTCTGAAACTGGTGGCTTGATTTCTTACCTTCTCTCCACTCCTCTCTGTCTCTCTGGTTAGCACACCTGTCTGCTACAAATGAAAAACAAAATGATGATAATGATAAATAACATTAAATAAATAATTCTTTTTCAAGAAATAGAGAAACTATAAATAGCGTCTGGCTTGCTAGTTTTTCAAACATTTGGCACATTTCAGGTACTTTTAGGTGGCTTTTTCTATATTTTATACACTATTATGTTAACTTTGAAAAAATTGTTAAATATGTTTTAGTTCAAAATTAAATATTTATTTAAAATCTTCTCAATTATTTGCAGCATCTTTTTTTTTTTTTTTTTTCAATAGGGTGTGTGCACTC
>NW_006159913.1:159814-162658 GCF_000334495.1 Tupaia belangeri chinensis
ACCTCTCATGTTTTTCAAACAACTCAATTCAGGACTTCAACCATGTAGTCAGCCATGTAGGAATCAGCTGCCTTAAGCTCTATGCTGAGTTAGGAGTTAGACCCCACTCTAGGTAGATAGGAGATGAGCTCTGTATAAAGTAGTTACTATGTTTTGCTTTCTGTGGTCTGGTGAATGTTTGCTATGCCTCCGTTACTAGTTTCAAAGGAACTTATGATTTCTCATTGGCTGGTCTAAAATCAGACTGAAAACAGTCATTATCTGGAGCAAAAAATGTGAGATTCAAGCCTCTGGCTCTGCAAATAGAATTGTGACTATATCAGAGTACAAGACCTTGACCGCTATTCCACTTGCTGGCTTGTGCTAGGTAAAGATTTAATCAGACTTCTGAAAGTTCTCCCAGGCCTATCTGCAAACTTGTATATAATACATACAAGTGGATTTGGCCAGAATATCTATTACCTGTAATGTTACTACTTAGTAATGTTCTATCCAATTACTCCCACCTTGCTCTTTGGTTGTAAATTTTTACTTATCCTTGTTATATTCAGATTTGAACCTAATATTCTTGAACTACTGAAAGATCTCATGGCCACACTTCTCACATATATTTTGAGATTTTAAAGGAAGCTTTCTTTGCTGTGCTATAAAATACATCATGGAGGGATCAGGAGGTGACATGGTGGTTAAGGCACTGGATTCCCACAAGGCTGACCACGGTCATGGTACATGTCTTGGGCCTAGAAGCTTGAAAATTATGACAGGAATGTGTGCATGTATGTCCAAAATCTTGAAAGGAGAATAGAGAAGGGACTGAGGTGTGACTATCATTGCTGGTTTATATATAGTAGTGGCCTTTAGATACCTATGGCTTCTCTACAAACCACACTTCTATCATCCCCTAGGCAGCTGCAAGCACCCAGAGTCAGCACCTTGATTATAACATTAGCTTTATGTCAGGTTCTCAGTATCACAGTATGCATAAAGACCTCACTATATGGATTTGGTGCCAAAAGTGCTAAGGTACCAAAAATTTTACTCATTCTGAGTTCCCACAGACTGAATATAAGGATAGTGTTGATGGAGTGGACAACAAGCTATATTTATTCTCTGTTCTGTCTTAAAAGAAATAGAGAAACACTAAAAATGAGAAAAAGAAAGGCAGTAAAAGGATAACAAGGCTTCCTGAGTTCACAACTGTGCTCTTCTCTCATTTCTGTGCATACTTGGTTATTCTCAATGTGATTAATCACACACACAAAAATGCCAACTACATTATTACACAGGTATAAACATATTTACACATACATATAAACAACAACTTATTGAGGTCTTGACACTACTTAAGGTGGCCTCATCAGAAAATATAGTTGGCTTACAGTTTCTTTCTCTTCCATGGCATGAAGAGGAAAACACCCACCTAGTACCAGGTCTCCATCCTTGTAGACACTTGGTTTCCAGTATCTATGACAGCTCAAATGTGTCATCTTACATGCCATTTGTAAACGCTGCACAATTACCAAAACACGAATCAAAGGTAGTGACATGTCTGAGCTGGCACAACACAGATAAAAAGCCCTATGTGTGGGAGCTGAGAAGGAGATGAAACTGGATTGTCTTCAGGTGCAGCCCTCTGCTGGGAGAGTCAACTCTGTGGAGGGCATAGAAGATTCTAACTTCTGCTTGCTGCCTTCAACGCTCTGTGGAGGGCATGGAAGATTCTAACTTCTGCTTGCTGCCTTCAACCTGTATAAAAAGTGTTCCAGATTGGCATGACAGGCAGGGACATAACTAGAACTTTTAAAAAGGCATTTCTACAGGAGCCATGGTACTGAGACTTGTGCTTTATCTGAACAGCTCTGGTTTCCCTGTCTTTTTATTGTTTTACTTAAGTTCCATCCAGGGCCTCTGGGGATCTCTCTGCCCTGGGGCTCTGCACCTGTCACCTTCCATTTCAGTGAAAAACAATTTGGGAAAAACATGTTTTGCACTGTTTTTCTCTCCCATACTTTATGATTTCGTAATGGCCAAGTAAGACTTTGGGTACCACCCCATCCTGAAACAACATGCTTTGTAATTTTGTGACTAAGAGAGGCCAAAGTATTTGTATCACACAGCTGCTGTTATTAAAATGGTTAGTGACTTTTTAAAATGGTGTTAAAATATACAAAAGTTGGACTAGTAGATAGCATAGGAGTTAAGGCGCTGCATTCCCACATGACTAACCATGGTTAGAATCCTGGACCCTGGAGCTTAAAACTCATGGTGAGCACTTGTTCATGCATGACAAAAATCCTGGAATGGAGTAAAATGGGAAAGGGATTGTAGCGTGACCATCCCCCTGGGGGGTGATTTCCCACATTTTCTCTCTGTCTCTTTGGCAATCACATGTGCCCTATAGCAAAATTATCTCTCTAAAAAAAAAAATCCACAATAGCCTAATTCTGTGTAATGCCTTAGCAAAGAGGGAAAGGAATAATATCAGTCATTTGTGGATTCCTCACTAGTGTACAGAAGGCATTTTTTAAATTTATTTTTATTATCATCATAATCTTCTTTATATTACATTGGATTACATATAACTTTACAGTGTATTACATTGCTTTTTCAAAAGGGAATGCCATGCATGTCAGTCAATACAGAGACATTAATCTCCCCACTTCATCATTCAATATCTTTTCATTGTTTTTCCCAATCATTATTGTTATTATTCTAATTATTTTTTAAAACAATCACTATTTCTCATTTTGCTTATAAAAAGACTTTACCCATCATGAAATACTTCTCAGACCAATCCAGTTGAGAATACTATACATGTCATCATCAACAGGTAATAAGCCATAT
>NW_006159913.1:162670-169863 GCF_000334495.1 Tupaia belangeri chinensis
TATCTTTCTTTCATAGCCTGGCTTACTTCACTCAGCAATAGATCCTCCATATCTGACCATTTTCTATCAAATTCCAGGGTCTTGTTATTTTTTATGGCTGAGTAGTATTCCATAGAGTATATATACCACACTTTTCCAATCCATTCATCAGTTTGTGGACATTTAGGTTGGTTCCATGTCTTGGCAATTGTGAATAATGCTGCAATAAACATGGATGTGCAAGCACTTTTCTGACTGAGCGTTCTCCTGTCTTTTGGGTAAATACCCAGAAGTGGGATTGCTGGATCAAATGGTAGTTCTATTTGTAGATCTTTGAGGAACCTCCATATTGTTCTCCACAGTGGTTGAACTAGTTTACATTCCCACCAACAGTGGAGGAGGGTTCCCTTTTCACCACATCCCCGCCAACACTTATCACTTTTTATATTCTTAATCTTTGCCATTCTGACAGGGGTTAGGTGGTATCTCATTGTGGTTTTTATCTGCATTTCCCTTATGATGAGGGATGTCGAGCATTTCCTCATATGCTTTTTGGCTGTTCGTATGTCTTCCTTAGAGAGACTTTTGTTCAGCTCACTTTCCCATCTTTTAATCGGGTTAATCATTTTTTTTCGCATAAGGCACTTGAGTTCCCTATGTATTCTCGTTATCAGTCCCTTGTCTGAGGCATATTTAACAAAAATATTTTCCCATTCTGAGGGTTGTCGGTTCACACTTGTTACTGTGTCCTTTGCTGTGCAGAAACTTCTTAGTCTAATATAGTCCCACTTGTCTATTTTAGGGATTATTGCCTGTGCTTTGGAAGTCTTATTTAAGAAGTCCTTGCCTACTCCAATGTCTTAAATTGAAACATTTTTCTGATACCAGAAGTTGTCATAGTGATTTATTCCTGGACTCCAACATGGCCAACTGCAGTTCGAGACCCAGACATGGTACCCTGAAACTCATGTCAGGCAGGTGTGCTTGCATGCCTAAGATTTCAGGAAGAGAATGGAGAAAAAGAGATTGTAGTATCGCCATACTCCCTGAGGGTGATCTCTCACTTTTCCTCTCACTATCTCTGTAACTTTCTCTCTGGCAATCACACATGACCTATGGCAAAACCTCTAAAAAAATTAAGTCTCTTTTCAACATTTACATAGGACTACTTGTGTTAACATTGATAGGAAAAATAAATGTACAATGAGAAAAGTAGGTATACAAAGTAACAAGTTATATACAAGAAAAAATCAATAGAAATTAAGATAGAGATAAAAGGATATTCCAGGAGAACAAGATAAAGTTATTTTTCTCTGAATATTAATAAGAAAACTATTTATTTCTGTTGCAATGAACAAATATGTTAAGTCATGGAAATGTAAGGTTTATCATAAGGAAAACAGAGGAGAGAGTAGAGAGGAGATCTGATATAAGTTCTCATCATTGATAGCATCATTCAGAGTTACAACATGGGCAACCAGGCTTCATGGCCTTGAGTGCCAGAATCACAGTAATGGTTTTGGCCAAAAATGGTGATGAAAAATATGATAAGCCATGGAACTTTAAGGTTTATCATAAGGAAAATAAAGGAAAGAGTACAGGAGACTTGGTATAAATTATCATCATTGATAGCATCATTCAGAGCCACAAGATGGGCAAACCACGATACTAATGTTCTCTGTAGCTGAAAAAATTCTCCCAGTGTGATCAACATAGGCTCTTAATTTGGTATATCTTTGTATTACATCAGGGGATTTACACAAAAGTGACCATTTCCTTCAACATGACAATTAATTTCTGAAATTGAATTGCTGGATCTTCATTTTGTCACCAGATGCAAAGCAGTGTGTCCAGTGCCCAGTCCAAGAGTACCCAAAAAGTGAAAGAACTCACTGCCTTCCCAAGTCTGTGACCTTCCTGGCTTTTGAAGATGTTTTGGGTACAGCCATGGCCTGCATAGCTCTGTGCTTCTTTGTTCTCATAACTGTAGTTTTAGAGGTCTTTGTGAAGCACCCAGACACACCCATTGTCAAGGCCAATAGCCAGGCTTTCAGCTTTATTCTGCTCATCTCCCTCCTGCTGTGCTTCCTCTGCTCCTAACTCTTCATTGGCCATCCTAATGCAGCCATCTGTGTCCTCCAATAAGTGACATTTGGCCTTGTGTTCACTGTAGCTGTTTCCACCATTTTGGCCAAAATCATTACTGTGATTCTGGCATTCAAGGCCATAAAGCCTGGAAGAAAAATGAGGTGCTTGCTGCACTTAGGGACTTCCAATGTTTTCATTCCCATTTGCTCTCTGATCCAAATGATTATGCATGGAATTTGGGATCTTGGGCACACACGCACACGTACCTGGCATGAGTTTTAAGCCACCAGGTCCAGGACACGAACCACGGTCAACTACATGGGAGTCCAGTGACATAGCCATTATGCTAACTGCTGGTCCCACACCTGGTATGTTTTTAAAACCTCTAGTGGGACAGAAACTGTGGACAGCCATGTGGGAATCCAGCAATGTAACCATTTTGCCTTCTGCTGGTCCTGCTTAAAGACTATTTTAAATAAGTCTTTAAGAGCCCTCCTCAAGTTTTTTAAGTTTTATAAAAACTTAAAACTTATAAACTTTATGTATATAAAACCCTTCTCCATTCTCCTCTATAAATTTTTAAACAAGCACACACACCCATCTGGTATGAGCTTTAAATTGCTGAATTTAAGACTCAAAACACAGTCAGACATAAAGGAGTCCAGTGACATAACCATTATGCAATCTGCTTGTCTCCAGTAGTATATTGTTGAAGGCCCTCTGTTAACCTTCTCATGAAAGTGGCTGAATTTTTATTAAGGTGTTAAGTAACCTCTTGCATTTTGTCATAATTAACACCCTTGAAAGTGGCCTTTTTTTAGAGAGAGATTTTTGTTATGGAGTGTGTGCACTCACCAGAAAGTGAGAAATCACCCCCCAGCCACAATGGCAGTGTCATAATACCTTCTCTTCCATTCTCTTATTGGGATTTTGGGCATGCATGCACACATACCTGGAGTGAATTTTAAGCCACCGGTCCAGAAATTAAACCATGGTCGACTCCATGGGAGCCCAGAAATATAAATATTATACCATTTGCTGGTCCCAAGGGCAGCCTTTTCTATATACTCAATAAGACATAGAAAGTGAACCATGAGGTCGAGGCTATGGGATTCTGGCTGATAATTCCACTTGGAGGTCTATTAGGAGGACTGCTTTGGGATCTGAAAGATGTTGTTTATGGCTCTGGGTAGGCAGGGAGTTGGCAAAAGCCATGGCTGAGCTCCAAATGAAGCCTTTTTCCTCAGACAAAGGAAGGCCAAGGAAAGTATAACATATACATCCTGATAGGTGAGCTGATAATATAGAGTGAGGTGTTGAAATTCTTTGATAAAAAAAAAGTGGGGTTGGTTAAGAAAAATCTTAGTTTGGAGACCAGCAGTTGGTGTAATGGCTATACAACTGGACTCCCATGTAGTCAACTGCAGTTGGAGTTCCAGATCCAGTGGCTTAAACTCACACCAGGTGCATGTGCGTGTGTGCCCAAGATCTGAGAGTAGAATGAAGAAGGGATTGCAGTGCGTCCATCCCCCTGGCGGGTGACTTCTCACTTTCTGTCTCTCTGTCTCTCTCTTTCTGGTGAGTGCATGCACCTTATAGCAAAAATCTCTCAAAAAAAAAAAAAAACAGAAGAAGAAGAAAAAACTTAGTTTCTTCAATTTGAGAGAGATGAGAGAGGGTAAAAAGAACATGAACATGAATAATCCCTTCACCTTCAGCAACTTCCCAAAGAGGCAAAGGAGAACTAGTGGGCTTGTCAAGCTTGTGAGGATGAGGGGGTAGAGTGTGAGAACAAGCATGGGGAGGGGAGATGGAAAAGAGGAAGGTGGAGATGGATCTCCTGGTGTGTGGGAAACAGGAGCCACAGAAAGAGGAGGGCTGTAGGGACAGGGAGTATGGTCAGCAAAGTTGAAGGAATCTTCAGGGGTGGAGGGATCTGAGGTATCTGGGATTCTCACAGGGTGGAAGAGGGTCTTAGGGAAGGAGAATCTCATAAGGGGTACAGGCCTTATAAAGGAAGGGTGCATAAATGGAAAAAGGCCTGTAGATACTGAACCTCAGACCACTTGCCAGTATGCTGGAGAAAATGATCAAGATTATAAAACATTTGGATATCAAAAGTGCCATTTCTGCCCACTGAAAATTATTGTCAAGCTTGTAATAAGAACAGTCTGAATTACAGAAAAAGACAGCATGACACAGCTTGACTTCACCTCCAGAGTACAACACGTGGGGATTTTCAGAAGTCAGGCCAAAGGGGCGTCCTTTGGAATAGAGTGTTGGGTGTGGGCTCAAGTGTGAGGAGGGACAGGATGAGACCCAGGAGGGAAATTTTGTGGAAAGAACATGTCTCATTCAAAAATCTCTGACAGTGAGAAGTGGACTGCACTTGAGGAGGGGCATCTCCCAGTTCAAGAGGGGCAGGAAAGGACCTGGTCTCAACCTTTGGAAGAGGGTGACAACATAGCACTAGAATTTTTCCTAGTGAGGGAATCTGGTCTCTGGATGACATGTTCAAGTAATAGGTTCTAAATTTTCATTACTCACCCAAACTAGAGGTCCTGTGTGGCATGCAGCAGAGAGTTCTGGAAAGGGTATGTGTTCCACTTGAGACGGCTGCCACCAGAGTCTTTCCAGACAATGAACCAAATGTCATGGTTCAGAGTAAGTCTAAGGAGACATCATTTCAAGAGAAAAGGAAAATTTATTGAGAGAAAAAGCAGCTGAGGTTCTAAAGCTACAGGTGCCTCAGCCCACCCACCAGGAAGGAGGGGGTTTCTTTCATAGGGTAATAAAGCTATTCTGGGAGATTATATATGTGAATGATGTGCAGGGCAGGTAGGCTTAGTGGACTTTGGCAAGTCTTCTGTAATACATCTCTAGGGAGTTAGACCTCCCAGTACTCACTTTGGGTCTTTATCTGCTACTTTTTGGGTCAGTGTGACTTTGTACTCCACCTGGAGTATGGGTTGGTGCCAAGATCAATTATGCAGAAGTTTGACCTTGGTTTCTTGTTAGGCCTGGAGCAAAATCAAATGGTGCTCAGAAAGTTTTATAAAACCCGTATAAAGGGAACATGAGAAATGATACCCCCCTTCTCTGGGGGATTGGCCTCTGCAATCCCTTCTCCATTTTCTCCCAAGATTTTGGGCATACATGTGAATGTGCCTGTCAGATTTTCAAGCTACTGGTCTAGGACTTGAACTGTAGTAGGCCATGTGAAAGTCCAACACCATAATCGCTACTCAACAACTTGACCCCTCAGAAAAAAAATTTAAAAATAATTTTTAAAGTGTGTGTGTGTGTGTGTGTTTGTATCAGTATTTTTTCCTATTCAAATGTCAGTGTATTATTGTGCCAAAGAAGCAGGGTTCATTTTACAGCTAAACTGGTTACAAATACTTTTGGTATGTGTCTGCCTTCTGCATCACTTCCAAGTTATTGATATTGAGCATTTTGTTGGCTTTCAGAGAACACATTGTATATTTACTGTCTATTAAGTACATCTGAATTTAATGTTATCTCTTAAGATAGAAAAGGGTCTCCTGCAGGAGGCTCTGGCCCACAGGCCCCTCTACCCCTCCAGTTGTTGGGCGGTCGGGATCCTGTACTGGGTTGCTGCAGCAGTTGGAGCCCAGGCAAGTTTGGGCAGGTTTGGGTGGCGGTGGCCAAGGCAGGTGGTGGAGCCTAGGAGAGGACCATATCACTGCTGATGGGACCCAGAGGAGCCACCTGCCCTGCTGCACATGCCTAGGCGACTCTGTGGAGTAGAGGTGTCAATGTGCCAGGCAGTGTGAGCGACAAACCAGTCTGGATTCCGAGCTTCACATCCTGAAGGCAGCGTCCACCAATGGCACCACCCACCTGGGGCTGAAGAGGCTGCGGCCATGGCTGAGAAGGAGGAGCAGAGCCAGGACAACTTCTTCACCAAAAGGGACAAGAAGGAGCAGAGAGATTGGGTGGGGAGCTCATGGGCGAGGCAGAGCACCAGAGGGAGCAGCAGAGACACAGATGTGGTGGGCACTGGTGGATTCACTGGCCAGACTGGCGATGGCAGGACATCAAGCTCTGTCCATGGGCCCTGGGGCAGCTGCCAAGATCATGAAGAAGGATGAAGATGAGTGGGAAGACTTTAAACAAAAAGAGTTTGATTACAGTGGTCTCAGAGTTCAGGCAATGCTAATAAATGAAAAGGAAGATGATAATGAAAAGAGAGAAGGTAGGAGTGATACTGAGAAGAAGGTGGAGGATTTGGCGGTGGTAGTGGTGTGTAAAAATTTTCAGGTCCCAGGAATAAAAGTAGCTCTGGTACAAGTGCCTCCTGCTAGTAAGTGGTTGCAGAAACCCAGAACTGGCCATGACTAGGCTGTGTATAGACGTCCTGGAGCCCGGTTAACAACAACAAGGAAAACACCACAGGAACTGCCAAAGATAAACAGTGACACACAGTTCCCATTGCTGCAGTCCCCTACCAAGCATGGAGATAGCTGGAGGGATAAAGAAATGAAATGCTTTGAAGTAGTAAGACAGGAAAAGAAAGGTAGGGATGAGATTTCAAAAAACCAGGCTCTTAAACTTCAGCTGGACAACCAGTATGCTGTGCTTGAAAATCAGAAAAGCAGTCACACAGTACCATTAAGGAATGGTCTTTGCTAACCCTTCTAAGATAACTAGAATACAACCAACCAGCCTGTACAGCCATTGGTCATCTGGAGCTACAGAAGCCAATGCAGACCACTCAATGCCAGTGACAGGCCCTATTGCACTATGGAAGTTTAAAGTGTCACAACTGCTCTCTTTGGGTATTGCACTTAAAGGAATTTTTATTTTCATACAGGTGTGAACTAGATTCAGCAGTGTTCTTTCTTAACTACTCTGCAAGTACAAAATAAAAACAACTCGCAGCTGGTCATTTCAAAATCTTCAGATACTGAGCCTTTGTAAGGGTTGATTACCTCAGATTTGGGGCACTCATTGTGGACTTCATGTGAATCACAACTTCTGGATAAGAAGGTCGCAGCAACTAAGTGTCAATGTGTTGACTTTGAAACCAGCTCTATTGTATTCCTGTCACAAATCCTGCAGAATGTCAGCTATCTGGGTTCTGTTCTGCTGTAAAAGATGAA
>NW_006159914.1:0-4698 GCF_000334495.1 Tupaia belangeri chinensis
AAGATTTTTCTTCTAAATCTGATTCTTCTCTTTAACATTAAATACTACATTTTCTTTACCCCAGGAGCATACATAACAAAAAACAGCATTGTACCAATTATAATTACTCTAATTAATAGCTTCTATTCCACAGAGAAATGAAAAAGCATTTATCAATAGAACATGGTAAATAAAGGAAAATAGTTACCATGCAAATGACGACTATTCAATGATTAGTTCAAGGTTTACTATTATTTATATATATATTTTAAAATACATTCTTTTTTTTACTCACTAATGCATTTTGTTTTATGAACACCATCACTCAATGTTATTTAAGCTAGTTTTTACCTGATCTGAGACCTTTCTAACTGGGACAATATCCAGCTGATTAACAAGTTTCACTACTATAAAAAGTAGATATGAGCTTCTCAGTACTGCAGCAATTTTAGTCCTTTGTAAACAAAGGGAACAAATCCACCTACACAAAGGCAATATCCCTAAATTATATATGAATCAAGTAATTTTCCTACTGATGTATAAAAAGATGTAAAAAATGTATGTTGTTGTTTTCACCTTTGGGATGTTTAGAGTGGAAACACTGGGGGCTATTTTTCAATTAGAGTCTGCACCTGGGAATAAATACCACTTGCTGGTAGGATGAGATGGGCTGAGCTTTGACTTTCTCATTTTTTCATCTAACACTTTTTTTTGGAGAGGTTTTTGCTATAGGGCATGTGTGCTCACCAGAAAGACAGAGAGAGACAGAGATACAGAAAGTGAGAAATCACCCCCAGCGGTGATGGCCACGCCATAATTCCTTCTCCATTCTCCTCTCGCACACGCACCCGGCATGAGTTTAAGCCACCAGGTCCGGGATTCGAACTGCAGTCGACTACATGGAAGTCCAGGGACATAGCCATCATGCCAACTGCTGGTCCCTCCATCTAATACTGTAAGAGCAGCAAACTGTAACTTGCTTGAGGAAGCTGAAGGAAGTGCAGAAGGTTTTGTGATGGGAATTGTCCTCCATTGTGTTTTGCTCCTTTTAGAGAACAATCAGTAAAGTTAAAAGTAAACTCTTTGGCAATGTCATTAAAATTGATGAATCTATCAGACTGATCTGTCAGAAAAGAGGACACAAATTATTAAAAGGAGGAGTGAAAGAAATCACTGCAGGTTCTGCAGACATTAGGAAAGAAATTAGGGAACTCAACGCCTCACCGCGTGACCCTGTGTGAGGCCTGTTCCAGCTTCTGACCAACTCTTCAGCATGGGGACCCTGGTTCTCAGTTGGTTACTTACACTTCTCACTACAGAAAGCACTCACAGCCACACAGGACTCTGTATTTTGCTTATTAGTTTGTGTGCCATTGGTGCCTGTAGTGGTATTTAGGAGAAATGGAAATGATCATGCTGAGTTTGCTTTATGGTGTTGGGCACAGTCTTGTCGCTTTTTGGTGCTTCCCCCTGAGCGCATCTGGTGTGGACGAAGACACATTAGCCTGGCATGGTGTTGCAGGTATCAACTAAAGAGCTCATGCCCTGTGGGGCCTCCACGCACCCCGACACTCAGCATAAGGGCCTCGCTATGGACCAAACTGCTTACTGACCTAGTGGGACAAGAGGATGCCACCATTAAGCTGGACTGCAAATGTTCATGCCATGAGGTCAGTGACCATAATGGGTGGGCCACTTTCCAGAAGATTCAGACTATGAGGGCTCAGGCAAGATGTCCCTCATGCCAGATGGTGGGCAGCGGTGACTGGCTCTCTGCAAGGAGCCACGAGGAAGGCTCCCTGTCCTTATCTGGAGACCTCCCGGAGGGCCCACCAGCTGCGGCTGTGATCCAGGACTGCCTGACGCGGGAGTGGGTCTGGGTCAGCACCTACTGTGATCTGTCTCTCCCTCTCTTTTATGGAAGACATAAATAAAACGCTACAGAAAAGAAGTGGTGAAATGACCAATGCTCAGATCAGCAGAATAAAACAACCCTCTAGACCTGGACCCACACAGGTTCAATTGATTTCTAATAAGATGCAAAGGTGACTCAGGGAGGAGCATAAACAGGTGGCTAGCCAGTTGTCCCAACAATGGTGCTGGAACAACTGGATATCTCTCCATTTGCCAGAAAAAAATAAAACCTTGACCCCTTTATAGTTTTATATCATTAAAAATAATAATCCAACCATGATTTATGGAACTAAATGCAAAATCTAAACCACAAAAGCTCTGAAAGGAGACAAGGGAAAATATTTGTGAGTTTTATCTAAACAAAGATTTTTAAAATATGGCAGAAAAAAAGTAATTCATAAAAAAACTGGACAAATTATACTTTTTAAAAACGAAAACCTCTCCTCTTTGAAAGACATTCTTAAGATAATAAAACCTTGTTTGAGTTACAAAAAAATCACCTATTACCTTTTTGGTGATGGTCATCACACTGCACACGTCTGTCTAAAGTCATAGAAATGTTTTTAGTTTTCTTTTTGGAGAGGTTTTTTGATATAGGGCATGTGTGCTCTCCAGGAAGACAGAGAGAGACAGAGAGATGGAAAGTGAGAAATTACTCCCCGGGGAGATGGCCACACCACAATCCCTTCTCCTCCATACTCCCCTTGGGATCTTAGGCACACACTCACATGCACCCAGCATGAGTTTAAGCCCCGGGGTCCAGGACTTGAACTGCAGTTGACTACATGGGAGTCCAGCAACATAGCTATTATGCTAACTGCTGGTCCCCATATAAATGTTTTTATGTATTTAATTTATTTATTCTTTGCTATATGGCACATGTGCTCACCAGAGAGAGAGAGAGACTGAGACAGAGATAGAGATAAAAACAGCAAAAGTGACAAAGCACCCAGGGGGATAGCGGCACTGCAATCCCTTCTCCATCCTCCTCAGGATTTTGGGCGTGCACTCATAAAAGCCCAACATGTTCTTCTAAGTTGTTGAGTCTGGGACTTCAGCCATGCAGTTGGTCATGGAAGATTCATCTGCCTTAACCAACATGTCACTGCCTGGCCTCAGAGAATTTCATTATTTTATTTAACTTTATTTTATTTTAATTTGACCAGAGAGAGACAGAGAGAGGGAAAGTGAGAAAGCAAGCCGCCAGGTCTGGGACTTGAACCATGGTTGGCCATGTGGGAGTCCAGTGCTCTCAACCATCGTGCCACCTGCTGGCCCCCAGAGAATGAAAATGGCCAAAGAAGTAAGCAAGCAGAAATTTAAAAGAAAATCTTCAAAGATACAAACATATTCGTCCTCAGTAAACATAAGCCAATCGTTTAAAGACAATGATTTAGTAGCTATTGGTAAAGCCTTCTAAAATGCATCAATGCTCCACTTCCATTAAGAAGGGAAAATGAGGGACCAGTAGATAGCATAATGGTTACATCATTATGCTCTCATATAGTCAACCACAGTTCGAGTCCTGGACCTGGTGGATTAAAACTTATGCTGCGTGTGTGTGCACATGTGCCCAAAATCCCAAGAAGAGAATGGAGAAGGGATTGTGGTGTGGTCATCCCCCTGGAGAGTGCTTTCTCACTTCTTATCTCTGCCTCCCTCTGTCTCTCCAGGGAGAACACATACTCTATAGTAAAAATCTCTCTCTCAAAAAAAAAAAAAAGAGGAAAATGATTACCTATTGACTTCAGGTGTTGAAGGCTATCATAGCTAGGATTGGACTATGAGAAACAAATCAAATCCCCTTGCCTAGAGTCTCAGATGATCATGTAGCAATCACCACCAAGCTTACCACAAGAAGATAAAGAACTCACTGGGCTGTCAGGAAAGTCGCCATGTAGTGTTCTGTTTTTCTATGCGAACATGCGTCATAATTTTCCAACCACTCAATAGCTTAATGTTGCATAAAACTTCACTCAATGTTTGGTTACTATGCATGTGGTTGGCAATCTTGTGAAAGGTTCTCTTAATTCTAGTAGGTTTTCTGAAGCTTCTTTGAATTCTGTCTATATATGATGACTCCATATGGTCTTATATTATTTTTTAAAATCCAACATGATTCATAGAATTGAACATAAAATCTAAACTCCAAAAGTTCTGAAAGGAAATATAAGGGAAAATCTTTGTAACTTTTGACTAAACAAAGATTTAAAAAATATGGCAGAAAAAGAGTAATCCATAAAAACAGTGAAATTTTGAGTGGAGTGGGTGTGCTGGCCTGTTCATCCTTGTTTCAGTCCAGATTTCAGATGAGAAGTTTTTAATATGTCAACATTAACATTAAGCACAGTGTTTCCTAGAACTATTTTTAAAGTTTTGTTATAGGGTGCATGTGCTCACCAGAGAGAGAGAGACAGAGGGGGAACACCAGAAAGCACCCTCCCAAGAGGAATGGCCACCCCATGATCCCGTCTCTTCCCATCCCTTTTTGGGATTTCAGGCATGCAGCATATGCACTTGATATGGTTTTCAAGCTGCTGGGTCCGGGACTTGAACCACATGCTCAGCCATATGGGATCCAGCCACCTGAATCCCATATGTGCTACTTGCTGGCCCCTATTTTTACTTCTTAAAGTTCATTTATTGGGAAAAATAAATTCCTTTCTATTTGTAATTTGTGAAGAGTTGTCATTATAACTGAAAGTTTAATGTTATTAGGTATATTTACAGTTTAAAGATGTATTTTTCTTCAGATTTGAAAAAAATGATTAGCAACTACATTTTTGAGTGTCATTTCTTTGCCAC
>NW_006159914.1:4729-20955 GCF_000334495.1 Tupaia belangeri chinensis
TCTTTCCAATTTCTTCTTTTATAACTCTTCTTTCTTACACATTGAAATTTCTCAAACTGTTTTCTATACCTTTAAATTCACCTTCCATATTTCAGTCTTTTTATCTCTCTGCTTAATTCCTCATAAATTTCTCACTGCTATCTTCCAGATTATCTTTCTGTTACATTAAATATCACATTTATTTTGTTATTATTTTTATTTTAAATGCTACACATTTCTAAATGTGTGATCTTTCTAACTGCTACTTTTTTTTTTGAGAGGTTTTTGCTATAGGACTCGTGCGCTCACCAGACAGACAGAGAGAGACAGAGAGATAGAAAGCGAGAAATCACCCCCCAGGAGGGATGGCTGAGTCACAATACCTTCTCCTCCATTCTCCTCTCGGGATCTTGGGCACGCACACACATGCGCCTGGCATGAGTTTTTTAAGCCACTGGGTCCAGGACATGAACTGCGGTTGACTACATGGGAGTCCAGTGACATAGCCATTACGCTAACTGCTGGTCCCTCTAACTGCTACTTTTTATCTTAGCCTAGTCCTGTTTCATGTCTTTTTATGTTTCATATTTTTAATAGATATTATTTTTCCACTTATCTCCTCATGGTTCATATGTATTTTAATATTTAACCATTGTCAAACTGCTCTGTAGTTCTAACTTACGTGTCCCCAGCTAACTTTTCAGTTTTAATCTCACTGGTCTCCATCCTGAGCATTAGACCCCCTTCTGGATCTGTAGCCTATGTGGATGTGCACGTGCATGAGGTGTCTTTCTTTGGTTTCTCCTTGTTTTAATTGTTGTCTTTGCTCTCCAGGCTCCCTGGCTTCTCAGTCCAGATGAGGTCCAAAGCAGCTCGAAGTGCCTGCCCAGGGATGTCAGACACCATACATCAGTTGGGGCCTGGTTCAGTTGTCATCCTGATGGTCACCACTGGATCTTGCCATCCTGCTGCTCCTGTTTGCCCCTCCTGGAGCTGCAGCCTCAGGCAGCACTTCCCACTGCCCTTTCAGCCCATCTGGGGTGGGGAGCCCACTGTGGTCCGGGTCTGGAGCACTGACCTGTCCTTTAGGAGACACACCCCCATTGCCCTGCCCAGACTGGCTTCAGCCCACCCGCTCTCACTTTCTTCAGAGTGTCATGGATTCTGTTCCTGTTCCTGGTCTCAGTTCTCTCCCTTTGCTTTTCTCTTACGTGTTTAACCGCTGGATTTGCATGTGTGAATGGGAGGGTTGTCTACATGTTAATCTACTGAGCCATTCTTATTGGAATTCCCTTTAAGCTGTCTAAAAAACATACGATTCCACTTATTGCCAGGCTTGAGTGCTCTCGATGTGTGAGTTACTTTGAATAAAAGATAACACTGCATAGAGAGATATAAAAGGGCTCCTATATTTTTATTTTTCAGGAAGTTTCTCTAAACTTTTTGCTTTGTGATTTAGAAAAATATTTAAGAGGGGGTACAGCAGGTGGTGGTGATTAAGGCGCTGGATACTCCCACATGGCCAACCACAGCTTGAGTCCCGAACCTAGTGGCTTGCTTTCTCATCTGTCTCTCTCTCTCTCTCTCTTCCTGGTCAAATTAAAAATGAGTGAATAAATAAATAAAGTTAAATAAGTAATTCTTAAAAAAAAGAGTATCGAAGATGATTAGGAGACGGTGCATATGTAACACACGGCTAGACACAGGAGGACATGCAGAACAGTCGGACAGACTGTCACTCTGCACGTGCTAGGTGCCGTTGCTGTCCTGCACTCCTCCAATGTCCTCCATCATATAACCCTGAAGGTGCCTTTACTGCATCAATATTTTAATTGTATGCCTGATAACATTGACCCTCACCTTAAAGAAGTCAGAATGCTTTTCCGTTCTCTAGGTTAGTATAAGAAGAGCTAAGATAGCTTAGGTTTTTCCCTCCTTACTAAATAGTCAGGTGTCCTTCCAAGTCTGTAAGCAACGGTGGTGATGGGACAGACAGGTTTCACCCATGTTCTGAGATGTGGCTAGTGAAGAGTGTGCAGTGGCTCTACCTGGGTGCCCTCATCGCCTTGTGTGTACTGAAGACAGGACTAATCGATCCTAGTCATGATGAGGCTTTAGGCAGCCACAAGGAATCAATCAGACTTTATAGAAATAATGAAACCAATTTCCAACTCAGTCCAAACCAGGCTGCCCTGGGCTGACTGAAAGAAGCAAACTACTTGTTTTCTAGAGTTCCCTATATTCAGAAGTTTTAAATCCACTGATTATTTAAAAAAAAAAAAAAAAAAAAAGAAAGAAAGAAAGAAAGAAAAAAAAAAAGGAAAAAAAAGAAAAAGAAAAAAGAATAAAAAAGAAAAAAATGGAATATTGCAAAAAAAAAAATCCTGGACTTTTGCAAATAAAATGAAAAATTCTGCAGTTTCATCATAAATTCTTCCTTTAAAAAAAGCCATGCCTAACTTGCACTCTACAAATGACTGATTATTTTGAACATATTGGAAGTGGACTAACCGGTTGCATTATCTGTCAAAGAACTGCTGAATGGAACAATTGCTTGGAATGAAAATTATCTAAGTCACTTGGAAATGACAGATCATGGCTAGTAAGTAAAACCAAAGCATGTGTATAGGGTGGGGGTCATTTTAGAAACTCAGCACAGGGCAGAAGGGCCGCCCCACTGTCTGTGTCTTCGTGGCCATGTCACAAACACAGCCAGCCACACAGTGTACACCCCAGCCACTGCTGAGCCGCCCAGTTCCCTGAGAGTTCCACCCCACCCTCAGGGGCCCTTGAATTTATCATAGTGCATCCTATTTCTACTAACCCACCTAAGACAGTGTTCCAATCCTTTGTTTTTGTTTTAGTTTGCCTGAGGCATGTGCATTCCCCAGCAGAGACCAAGAGAGGGAAAGTGAGAAATCGCCCCCTCCCCCCGCTCCAGTGGAGATGGCCACAGCACAACCCTTTCTCCTCCATTCTTTTCTCAGGGTTTGGGCACATACACAAATGCTCCCAGTGTGTTTTTCAGACCAGTGGATCTGCAACTCCAACCACTCTGCTGGCCCTGTGGGATGCAGCTGTCTCAGCCAAAATGCCAGCTGGCTGGCCCCGTTGTTTCACTTCTAAGCCTTTGTATGTGGCACTCACAATAACTGAAGGAGAAGGAGAGGCAGAGTCTAAGATATGGTTACTCCCATGCTCTGAGTCACTTGCGCTATAAATGCAGAATAAAGGCTTTCATGGCAAAGCAGACCTGCCAGAGGAGCAGCAATGCAAAAGGTGTACACCAATGCGGCAGCTTTGAGCAATGGGCATGCTCGAGAAGGAGAGGCTCCTGAGCTCTGGGAGAGGCGTGACTGCTCCTGTAAGATGGGTCTGCAGGGAGGTGTCCAAGAGAAGGCTGCAGCTCACATTGTGGAAAGCCGCATATTAAATTTTGCACATGAGCAAATGTTCGTCCATTTTGTTCCCTTCCCCTAACATGGCTCTCTGCTTCTGTATTCCTTCTTGCTCTTCCTATGAGAAAACAGCTAGTGCTAAAACCACATCCGGGACATCCTGTACCTGCTACTGTCTTTGCTAACTAGCCCACAACCCCTTTGTTTGGCAATGTAACTGATTGCATGGAAACCCACTCCCCTCAAAAGTAACCTGTTGATTCAGCTTCTGTAACTGCTTTTGCATGGGAATCCTGCACACCTGGCAAGTGACCCCTAAAAGAAGCTACCCCAAACTTTCGCTGGCACTTCAGTTCTGATTCTTGGCCCCTAGCCTCAGGCCGTAGTCGCTGGCCAGCTAATAAAAGACTCCCCTTAAACTTAATCTGGCTTTGGTGGTCATTTATTTGATTGTACTCTACAACAACATCTCTCCTGATGGTCACGAGTGGGCACCAGAGAGGGCATGGCAGGAAGACTAGTGTGGCTGGAGGGGAAAATACACGTCCGCATGCAGATGAAGGAACAGAGGGGCCAACACCCTGGAAGCAGCCAGCCAGGGCAGGCCAGAGCCAGGGCCACCTGGCAGGGCTCCAGACCAACCCAGAGCAGCCCAGACCCACTGTCTCTGGCTCCCCAGCCCCAACCCTGATGCTTCTTTCCTGGGATTGTGAGGGGCTCTCAGGAAGCATCAAGTGACTCCATTCTCCAGCCCCTTCAGTCAGAATAAGTGGCTGCCTCTTCTGGGTGGGCTTAGAGCCTTGCAGAGAACCTGCTGTCACCTTAGGTGCATTGTCTGATGGCCACCATTTACCTGTCACCCCCTCCTATTACCTAGGCCCCTGACTGGGGTCAACAAATGGCAGACATGATGAATGCACGGAGGGAGTCAGTAAGAGGAGGACCACATTGACGAGGTTGGGGAACACCTGAAGGTCATGTGTGGTCCACTAGAGCGTGTCCTGCCTCTCCCTACCCAGGTGAGGTGGGCCGCATTGCATATCCAGCATTGTCCCTCCCTCCTGGAGCCAGAGCGGGTGTGAGGTCCTCTATTCGGGTGGCCCTGCCTGGTCTGTGTCCACCACCAGGAGCTCCTGGGTGCTCCTTAGACTCAGTCTTCAAAGCACAACCTGAACTAGAACATAGCACGAATGTTGCAAAAGTGGATTTAAAAACAGTTAAATGCTAAAAACCCTAAAATAGGCTTGATGACTGTTTGAAAGCTGTGGTATAGTATACATAGCCGTTGCTCAACAGCATGAACTAATCAAGTCATCGTGAGCTGCAGGCGTGGAACCTGGATGAGCCACTTCAACTTGAGTTTCAAAAATGAAAAGGTGTTTTGAGGGGAGTGTCACCTCCATGCGTCTGCAGAGGCCCAGATGGCGTAGAGAAATACAAGCCTTCATAGTGCCAGAACTAAGCCTCACGGGACAGTGTGATACCACAGTTTTGTTTTGCTAATAATGAAAATTATATACCCCAAATTTGTAACAAGTTAGAGAAAAAAAATCCAGGTAACATAATTATCGTACAGCCTTGTTTTACATCTTTAAAGAATATGTATTGTCCCAACCCAGGGGACAGTCAAACAGGTTCCCTTGGGGAGGGAGTGAGAGATGGGTCAAACAGAGCAATGTTACAACACGGAGATGACTCATTGTTACAACTCTTCAGGGTCATCCATTTATTGAGGAAAAATGGCGAGTTATATACAGGCTGGTGGGCACCGATTGGTTGCCCAAAATGCAAATGAGATAGATCAGCATGAACCAATCATTGGTGTGGGTGGATCTCTCCCATTGCCTAGAAACCCAACTGCTTCTGGGGAGAACAGTTAGCCACATGATTTCTGAGAAATGGTTTGCTCAGTGAGGAAGTGAAGCCTAATGGTTTCCAAGATGGTGGATAGCTCAAGATGGCTTCTGTATACAGTGCCCTCCACAATGTATGTGTGCATTGGCCTGGTAGCCTAGTGATTAAGCAAACTGGATCCCACATGACTGACTGTGGTTTGAATCCTGGCCCTGGCAGTTTGAAAAACATTTGACCAAAATTCCAATGCACAGAGCCATGAGGAAGGGATTGCAATGTGACCATGCCCCCGAAGAGTGCTCTCTCCTCTCCCTCCTCTCTGGTGAGCATCTGCACCCTCTGGCAATAAAAAGAAAGAGAGAGAGAGAGAGAGAGAGAGAGAGGTATACAATTGCTTTTGACAGATGAAACAAAGGAAAACACACAAATTGCCTGATTAATATATAAGATGCTACATAAGAAGAAAAAGTAGCATGTGTCTCAGAACTGATACTACACTGTCCTGGCACAGATTCCCTAGGGAATTCAGCCCCTCAAAGACCTCTTGTACTAGTTTTCTGTTGCTGAGTACCGTAAGAGTAGTAGCTCAAAGCACCTTTTGTTATTTCAGTTTTGTCAGTCAGGAGTTGGGGAAGGCTTTTCTAGGCTCTGCCCTGATCTCACGAGACCAAATGCAGAGTTCAGAGTTAACCAGAGTTAGCTGGAGTTCACTTACTTGGAGGCCCCATGGAACAAGGCACTTCAAGCTCATTCAGATTTGTGGAAGAATCTGGCTCCTTGTAACTCTCTTTCTGAGGTCCCCATCACCTGACTGGTTGTCACCTGGAAGTTTCCCTTTGTTCTTGGGGCCCTTTGTCTTCTTAGGGAGCCTTTCCCTATCCAACACCAGCAACAATGAGTCTAGTCATTCCATTGATTCTACTCTCTGAGTTGGAGAGTGTTGGCCTTCTTCTGCAGCCACCAGAGAAAGTTCTCTGTCTCTAAGGCTCATAAGATTGGGCCCACGTTGATATTTTTTCCAGAGGTTTTTGCTATAAGACGAATGTGCTCACCAGAAAGACAGAGAGAGACAGAGAGAAAGAGAGTGAGAAATCACCCCCCCAGGGGGGATGGCCACGCTGCAATCCCTTCTCCTCCATTCTCCTCTTTGGATCTTTGGTATGCACGCACATACGCCTGGTGTGAATTTAAGCTACTGGGTCCAGGACTCAAACCATAGTTGGCTACATGGGAGTCCAGTGACACAGCCATTGCTGGTCCCAATATTTTTTTTAAAAATTGTATTTTATTTTTTGCCATGGGATCCATGCACTTGCCAGAGAGAGAAAGGGAAAGTGAGAAATCACCCCCAGGGAAGATGGCCACACCACAGTCCTTTCTCCTCTTGGGATTCTGGGCATGCACACACATGTGCCAGTGTGTCTTTTCAAGCCACTGGGCCTGGAACTTGAACTGTGGAGCTGGCCATGTGGGATCCAGTGCCTTCACTACTGTGCCACCTGCTGGTCCAATATTTTTCCTTTTAAAATGTGAGGTGTAGGTTTAGCTAATAGCATTCTAGTGCCACAGCATGAGGGCCCCAACCCAGTGGTCTTGTTCATCTGTCCTAAAATATTTACAGATATTCATGATTGTTTCTAAGCTGATATGCAGTGTGATGGAAGAAGTATTTATTTATTTATTTTTACTTAAACAATTTTTTTAGGCTGGTCCCATACCCAGTGGTTAAGGTCACCTGATCCTATATAATCAACTACAATTTGAAAACTGCCCCTGCAGCCCTGCAGAAAAAACATGCTGGGTGCAAAAAGATCTGAAAGGAGGGAGAGATGGAGGAAAGGGAATCACAGAGTGATTGTGTGCCTCTGTCTCTTCATCTCTCTCTGGTGAGTATAGGAGCCCTCTGACAAAAAAATAAGAGAGAAAAGAGTACTGTAAGAAATATTGGAGATCTATTGGAAAATTCTCTCTTTTGTATATATTTTCTTTTAAAAAAATTTTAAATTAATTTATTTACATTTAATCACATCTTTACAGTGTACAACATTTTTCCTTCTAGCACAAATACTATGCATGTCAGTCAAGCCAAAGATATTACTCTATAAGTTATTAGCAAATAGCTTCTCATTTTTGGTCAATTAAGCATACTTTTTTTGTTTTTTTCCTTCCCCTTTCTCCTCTCTCCCTTCCATACTAAACTTTTTTCCATATTTTATTGATTCACAAAATACCTTAAATTAAAAATATGAACAAAGCTAGAATCTAGTTACAAGTGCCCTGTAATTTTCTTCTAAAATTTTTTTTAATAAATGAATTAATTTATATTCAGTCCCTGAGCATCGTCACAGCATACAAAATGTGATTTCCCATCCAGAATACACTGCATAGTGGCTTCATCATGCATGTTATCGTCCTATTTCTCACCCTCTGCATTTCTCCCTATTTCTCACCCTCTGCATTTCTCCCCCTCCTCCCACACTATCTCAGGTGTCTACAGGTTTTTTCCATTCCTTCTCCCCCATTTTATTGATTCACAAAATTTCTTAAATAATCTAACTACTTTCAATAGCAAGTTCAGCTGGTATATACATATCTGTGAATACATGTCTGACTTGAGGTGTGAAACTCTGAGTAGAATGAATATACTACAAGGTAGCCCTAGCTGATGCTATATAGCTTACTACAGTCATTAAATAGGTATATTTTAATATATTTTTTAATTTCAAGAAAAGCAGTTTTAGCTTTAATAAACCAAAGAAATGCTAAGGAACTTTGCTTAAAACTTAAAGCCAGAAAACAGGTTAAGATTCTGTTCAAATAGTAGATACATAAACCTATAAGCAGCTTAAGACAGGACAAAAATCCTTAAAACCAGGAAACAAAGCCTAGAAGAAAATCAGCAATGTTTTAGTCAAGTCATAAAATTCTATTTCAACAGTTGAATCTCATGTACTTAAATCTATCTTTTGTTGTAGTTCAATTTTCCTGATTAAATTCTGGGATATAATATTCAACTCCAGACTTGCTCCTACAATTAGGTTGGCCCTTTTCTTAGTTTTTGAACTCTTTATTCTGTGTGACTGTATTTAACTTTTCTGGTATAGCACTCCCTGCAGAACTTCTTGGAGATCTGGTCTGGTGTTGGTAAATTCTTTCATGTTTTGTTTATCTGACAATCTTTTTGTCTTTTCTTCCCATATGAAGAATAATCTTGCCAGGTACAGTATTCTTGGTTGCAATTGCTTTTCCCTTAACACTTTGAATATATTTTCCCATTCTTTCCTTGCTTGCATTGTTTCTGAAGAGAAGTCTGCTGTCAACCTGATAGGATATCCTTTGTAGGTAACTTGACACTTCTCTCTTGCCAGTCTTAGTATCTTGTCTTTGTCTGTGGTTTTGATCAATCTGGCTATAATGTGTCTTGGAGAAGATCTTCTTGGGTTGATTCTATTTGGGGGTCCTTTGTATTTCTTGGGACTGGATCTTTGGATGCCTCTCTACGTTTGGAAAGTTTTCTTCCAGGATTTTATGGAATATATTATCAATGCCCTTATGAGTCTGTTTGCCTTCTGGGATACCAATTATCCAGATGTTTGGACATTTGATGGTATCTAGTATTTTTTGCATATGATTCCCTTTTGAGGGGAGTCGATTTTCTCAGTCTTCATGGTGGATTTTTCTAATCCAGTGATTCTATCTTCTACATGTGAGATTCGATGTTCTGCATGATCTAGTCTGCTTTTAATACTTTGAAGGGAGGTTTTTACTTCCTGTATTATAACCTTCACCTCTAACAGGTCCATTTGATTCTTTTTTAAAATGTATATTTCCTATTTTAGGTCTTGCAAGAATTTCCTCACCTCCTGGAACTTGTCAGCTCCTTTCTCCTGCCTCTTCTGTAGTTCATTGTCTCCCTTCTCTTCCATCTCTGTTAGCTTCATCACTGTGAATATTCTAAATTCTTTTTTTAATAATTATTCATTTAATTTATTTATTCATTTATTTATTTATTTTATTTGATCAGAGAGAGAGAGAGAGAGGGTGAGAGAGAGAGGAGAAAGCAAGCCACCAGATTCAGGACTCAAACCCTGGTCAGCCATGTGGGAGTCTCCAGCACCTTAACCACCACACCACCTGCTGGTTCCGAATATTCTAAATTCTTTATCAGACATTTCCATGACTTTCATTGTAGTGTATGAAGATGAAGAGGAGTTATTCTTTTCCCTTGTGGGAGAAATATTTTCTTGCTTTCCCATGTTTCCTGTGACCCTGCAGTGATTTCTAGTCATCTGATGGATGACGCATTTCTTCCTAATTCTTGAAGTTTAATCTGAGCGTTCAGAGGCATGCAGAAGGAGGTGATCGCAATCTATCTTCTGTTTCATTTTCACTATTTGTGCATTAGATTCAGTGGAAATAGAAGAATATTATGACCCTAATTGTTTTCAGATATTTGGATCCTGTTCACTTGGACTTGTGTATGAAGATGAAGAGGAGTTATTCTTTTCCCTTGTGGGAGAAATATTTTCTTGCTTTCCCATGTTTCCTGTGACCCTGCAGTGATTTCTAGTCATCTGATGGATGACGCATTTCTTCCTAATTCTTGAAGTTTAATCTGAGCGTTCAGAGGCATGCAGAAGGAGGTGATCGCAATCTATCTTCTGTTTCATTTTCACTATTTGTGCATTAGATTCAGTGGAAATAGAAGAATATTATGACCCTAATTGTTTTCAGATATTTGGATCCTGTTCACTTGGACTTGCCTAGACACTTAGTGTGTAGAGGCTGAGAAGCCAATGAATAAAGATAAAGAAAGAAAAACAACTAGAGAAAAGAAGAGGAAAAATTAAAAAAAGAGGAAAGAAAAAAGAAAATTTTAAAAAACATTATATTTTAATTTTTAAAAGTAAAAAATGAAAACCACACAGTGGAATACTTTTCCTTAAAAAAAATTTAAAAAAATTAAAAGGCACAGGGAGATACAGCCAGTCAGAGAGAGACAGAGATAAATGGAGAGGAGACAGAGGTAGCCCTTCCCACTAGAAATTAATTTGGAGGAGGAAGTCTCAGCAGAAAATTTTCATTTTTGGTCAAGGAAAACAATATTTCACAGCTTAAGTTCAGTATCCACCTCAGGATGGGCCTGGCCTGTGTTTGTGCCTTTCCTAAATTGGAAGATTCCTTTAAAGCAACCAAAACACAGCAACAAATGTACAGAAGTTGCACCATCTAGAAGAATTTAATGGAATGCTTTCATTTTTTTAAAGGGACTTGTATCAGGAGTTTAAAGTTATGGTGATTATTCTCTCAGCCTACATTGCCCAGGTATTGCTTTTTAATAAGAACTAAGCATAATGTTCCTTTGGGGCTACTCCCATTTAGACTAAGTACTTTGAGTATTTTAGTTTAGTTTAGTTTTTGCCATAGAGTGCATATGTTTACTGAAGACAGAGAGAGACAAAAAGAGGGAAAGAAATCGCTCCGTGGGGAGTTGGCCACACTGCAATCCCTTCTCCTCCATTGTCCTCCTGGGTTTTTTTGCACACATGCACATGTGCCTGGTGTGATTTGCAAGCCAGATCTGGGACTCAAACTGTAAAGTGGGCCATGTGAGAGTTCAATGCCTTCACACCATGCAAACTGCTGGCCCCATAATTTGATTATTTAAAAGCAAAATAACTGAAAGGGAGAAGGTAGAAAAGATGTCATTTAAAAAGTCTTTGTAATCTGGTCAGTCCCTTAGCCATCTCCTCCTTAAATAGCACATGTGACAGGGTTAGTAGCAGTAATGGTTGAGGGGACTTATGTGCAGTGGCAATGAGGTAACTTCTGCTCTGGTTAAGTAACAGGAATATGGTTGCTGCATTAGAGCTACTCTGCCACACTCAGTGCCTGGCTGTCACCATAATCAATAAATGCCGGAAGAATGGTTTTGCAAGAAAATTAGAGGAGTAGCTAGCAAAAAGGAAAGGTTATCCACATAGTTGATACAAAAGAATTTCAGAAAGTCTGTGGGAAAAGGAGTTAAAGGGCAAGGTTATTTTGGAAAAGTGTCTGAAATCCACATAAAGGTTTTTCATAATATGATTTATTTATTTATTTATTTATTTATTTATTTATTTATTCATTCATTTATTTATTTATTTATTTGCCAGAGGCCATATACACTTGTGGAGGGGGACAGAGATATATAGAGTGAGAATGCCTCCATGGGGTGTGGACGCACTGCAATCTATTCTCTATGTCTCCACCCTATTGGGGTATGCATGGACATGCATCCAGCATGATTTTTTTTAAGAATTATTTTACTTAATTTCATTTGTTATTATTTTTTAATTTGACCAGACAGAGATAAAAAGAAAATGAGAAAGCAAACCGTCAGGTCTGGGACTTGAACTGCAGTTGGCCATGTGGGAATCCAGTACCTTTAACCACCACGCCACCTGTCAGCCCCACATCTAGCATGTTTTCAAGCTGCAAGGGCTATGATTCAAACACAGTGGGCTCTGTCTTCCTTAACCACTAGGCCATGGGGCTGGCTCCATCTTGAACCCTCTGAAGACCACTCATATAACATAATTGTGGAAGCGGCATCTTATGTGTTCACAGTTTTGGGGGATCAGGGTAAAATCTGGGGGATCTTTCTTCTCCCTACCATGTATACAGCTCAGAATGAGACCCATGTCAGAATCACAGAGTTCCAGAATTGAAGGGCACCTTATAAGACACTAAAGCAAAAGCTTCTTATGTGTGGATCTTTATGATAGTTCTGACCCATGGAGACAGGCCTTTCCTTCAGACCCACCTTATGGTAGGAAATACTGTACCTCACTTTTGACCAACTAGACGGCTAAAAGGCAAGAAATGCTGTGAGGACATTTGCCTCCAATAAACTTTAGTATCCAGAATTGAAGTTGATTTTCTTTTCTGACACGTAGTAATCTTTTTTTTTTAATTAAAAAAAAATTTTTTTTTTAATTAAAAAAAATTTTTGAGAGTTTTGTTTTGTTTTGTTTTGTTTTGTTTTGCTATAGGATGCATGCTCTTGCTAGAAAGACAGAGACAGACAGAGACAGAAAGCAAGAAAGCACCCCCAAGAGGGGATGGCATCACTGTAGTTCCTTCTCCTCCATTCTCCTTTCATGATCTTGGGCATGCATGCACACATGCCTGGTGTGTGTTTAAGCCACTAGGTCCAGGACTCAAACTGCAGTCGACAACATGGGAGTCCAGCTACATAGCCATTACGCCAACTGCTGGTCCCCATGTACTAGTCTTAAGAGTTTTTCCCCAGGTTTGGATGCTCTTGTGGCTTGGGTTCGAGATGGTTCAGCATGTTGCTTCACCCAGAAATGCTGAGTATCCCTTGTAAAACAGGACTGACAAGGCACCACAGTCCTCCCGAGGCAGCCTTGTTCCAGCTCTGTCTGCCTTCATTTCCCTGCATCTGCACTATATCTCCTTCCCAAGACCTTACTTCAATCTTATACTCCCGCATTCTCCATGGGAAACTGTTTTGGGAACAGGCCTCTAGAGTTTGGAAGGTCCACCAAGAAACATGTGAAATGAAGATGATAATCTTTAGGAATAGTCTCTTGCCATCAAATACCACCTCATTTATGCCATTCTTTGAAGAATAATTCAATACCTCAGTAAGAATTCAAAATACCACAAAAGCCTCCACCCTTCTGGGGTCCTCTGAGGTTCTCAAAAGAAAACACAACCACCTGGGCCAGCCACCGCAGTGCAGCAAACCTCACTGCTCTGCATACCAAGGCCCAGGGAGAGGGCCCAGGTCCTGCCCACCCTGCTCTGTCCAAGGTCTCCCTCTGCATGCTGGGCATGCATGTGCCTGTGACCCTGGCTACCTGAGGCTGGCGGTGGCATTGCAGCTGGGGGTGCTTCTCCCCCGGGTCTCTGTGTCTTCCTCTGTTATAGAAAAATAAAAAATAAACTTTCAAAAATATCGATAAGTGAACCAATGTCAAGGAAAAGGCTGCTTGAGTGAATTCTGGGAGCACACAGCTGACGGCCAATGTCTGGAGGCCCTGTGTGCCTCACAGCTGGATGCCCCACCTGGGCCCAAGGTGAGCACAGTGGGTCCACATGTTCCTCGATGACCAAGAGCAAGTTAAAATGATGAAAAGAGCTGCACATGCCTGGTGTGTGTTTAAGCCACTAGGTCCAGGACTCAAACTGCAGTCGACAACATGGGAGTCCAGCTACATAGCCATTACGCCAACTGCTGGTCCCCATGTACTAGTCTTAAGAGTTTTTCCCCAGGTTTGGATGCTCTTGTGGCTTGGGTTCGAGATGGTTCAGCATGTTGCTTCACCCAGAAATGCTGAGTATCCCTTGTAAAACAGGACTGACAAGGCACCACAGTCCTCCCGAGGCAGCCTTGTTCCAGCTCTGTCTGCCTTCATTTCCCTGCATCTGCACTATATCTCCTTCCCAAGACCTTACTTCAATCTTATACTCCCGCATTCTCCATGGGAAACTGTTTTGGGAACAGGCCTCTAGAGTTTGGAAGGTCCACCAAGAAACATGTGAAATGAAGATGATAATCTTTAGGAATAGTCTCTTGCCATCAAATACCACCTCATTTATGCCATTCTTTGAAGAATAATTCAATACCTCAGTAAGAATTCAAAATACCACAAAAGCCTCCACCCTTCTGGGGTCCTCTGAGGTTCTCAAAAGAAAACACAACCACCTGGGCCAGCCACCGCAGTGCAGCAAACCTCACTGCTCTGCATACCAAGGCCCAGGGAGAGGGCCCAGGTCCTGCCCACCCTGCTCTGTCCAAGGTCTCCCTCTGCATGCTGGGCATGCATGTGCCTGTGACCCTGGCTACCTGAGGCTGGCGGTGGCATTGCAGCTGGGGGTGCTTCTCCCCCGGGTCTCTGTGTCTTCCTCTGTTATAGAAAAATAAAAAATAAACTTTCAAAAATATCGATAAGTGAACCAATGTCAAGGAAAAGGCTGCTTGAGTGAATTCTGGGAGCACACAGCTGACGGCCAATGTCTGGAGGCCCTGTGTGCCTCACAGCTGGATGCCCCACCTGGGCCCAAGGTGAGCACAGTGGGTCCACATGTTCCTCGATGACCAAGAGCAAGTTAAAATGATGAAAAGAGCTGATGGTCACCGAAGACCGCAGGAAGCTTAAGAGCACTGAGTGCATTTTATTCTTTATTCATTTCGGTCAAGAGAAATCTTAAATTTCTCCTGAAACATCCATGTCAATTGGAATGCCCTGGGACCTGCTGGTCTTTTTGTTTCAGTTTTGGTCACTCAATACTGGATTATGGTCCTTTCCATACAAGTTTACTCTTGTATGATAACAATATCTTCCTACCATCTGAGATGCATGACAGCTATCAGTACAGCGTTTGCTGGCCCTGAGAGATATAGCATTAAATCCACGTAGCAGTTAAAGAATTTTCATCTGAAATTTCAAAATCTGTTTTTGAAATAAATACATTTTGCTTTATTCAAATAAACCATGAGCCATTTGTATGTGTATGTGTGTATATATGTGTTTATGTATTTATATGTGTATGTATGCTTGTGTGTACGTGTGTGCATGTGTGTATGCATGTATATGTGTATTTGTGTGTTTCTGTGTATGTGTGTATGCATGTGTGCACTTATGTTTGTGTGTGTGCATGTATGTGTGTGTACGTGTGTGTGTGTACGTATGTGCATGTTTAGAACAGGGTAGGAATTCTCGCTTTCCCCAGAATACCTACATTACATTATATGAATATATAGAACATTATATGCTGCAACCTATAATACACCTAATTCCAAGACTATGAAGTTAATCAAAAGAAACTTAGGGGAGGGGGTAGGTATGATTGCAGTCACTTTGGAGAACTTCCCAGACATTGGAAACATTGACAATTCTAGACACTGGGTATTAAGCCCTTTCATAAGTCAGTGTGTTTCCAATTCTTTTATTACAAACAAATGACAAATGTTAGCTGATGGAACATTAAAAATATGTGCATTTTAGATCCCACCATGATCTCAGATGCTGCAGGCCTTTACCTTCACAGCAAGACCCTGCAAACCAAGGCCCTGTGAGATGAATCCCCTCCAGAACACTGCCACAGTGGCCGGGGAGCATAGACAGCTGAGGTGCTCCAGCCAAAGCCTCGGGTTGGAGGTTTCTCAGGCTCCATGGATGGGGCAGCCGGGACCTGCACACTGAGTTCTCATCGCACAGCAGGAACCAGGAGCAGCCAGACCACCAGTGCAGTGCGTGCTGTTCATGCTTAGGATCCTGAGCCTGAGGTTGACTCCACACGGCCTCCGCTTGCAGTGCTTCATTTTATGAAAGCATCTCTTGATTTTGTAAAGGGTTTTCTGTAGAGCGCCCCTGCCCCAACATGGCGCCGAGAGCACCCAGACTTCTACATAAACAAGCCCATATTTGGTTATCGTTCCTGTTCCGGAACGCGTAGGCACTGCCTCAGCCTATCAGCGCTTGCCTGGTGGCAAAAGAGGACTGGTTTGTGGGACATCGGATATAGGGAGCCCAGGTGGGCTGGGGGGAGAGAGGCTGCGGAGAAAGAAGGAAGGAGGGAGAAGGCTGGGGAGAATGGAGGAAGGAGGAAGAAGAAGACTGTAAGAAGCCTGGGGTAATAAAGCGTTCTGGAGAAGACCTTGTCAGTGTCATCGTTTGAAGCGACAACTGGTGGCCTATACAGGGACTACTTCTCCCTCCGCTCGAAGGTCAGAACTCCAATGCTCCAGGGCAGCCGGCTGGTAAGCCCCGAAAGGTGGGGAGGCTTAACGGTAATTGTTTAAAGTCCTCGGTAAAGAGATGATAGGGCTCCCGTGAAGAAGGGAGGTTTAAGGGCTCCCGTGAAAAGGGAGGTTTAAGGGCTCCCATGAAGAGGGAGGATTAAGGGCTCCCGTGAAGAGGGGAGGTTTGATAGGCTCCAGTGAAGAGGGGAGGTTTAAAGTCCTCGGAATAGAGAAGTTTT
>NW_006159914.1:21136-21602 GCF_000334495.1 Tupaia belangeri chinensis
GATAGACGCAGCTGGGCCGTGGTTTGCTGTCTCGGGCAACCTCACAGTGAGCAGCTGGGAGAAGGTGGGGCGGGATATTGACTGTGCCCGAGAACAAGGGAATTTGTCAGGCGGTGTTCAGCCCTTGTGGCGACTGGTCTGTGCTTGCCTAGAAGACCAGAGATGTGTGAAAATGGTCGAATAGGGACAGGCTGCGTTCAACTGCATAAAAGAGGAATGGTCAACTTCCTCAGGGAGGAACAGCGAGGTGGCCTCTGACTCAGGATCAGAGCCAGACGAGGAGCTCAGAGTTCTTGTGACCCGAATGGAAGAGTTAGAACTGGAACGAGGCCGTGCCCAGGACAGCCGAGCCTTCTGCCCTCGGGTCACCGTTAGGCCCTCACCAAGTGTTACAGCCCAAGCGGCCGCAGCGTGCTCGCCGAATCCCGGGGCCGAGGGAGCGCCGCAGCAGCAACAGCCGCAGCCG
>NW_006159914.1:22090-33006 GCF_000334495.1 Tupaia belangeri chinensis
AACATGGCGCCGAGAGCACCCAGACCTCTACATAAACAAGCCCATATTTGGTTATCGTTCCTGTTCCGGAACGCGTAGGCACTGCCTCAGCCTATCAGTGCTTGCCTGGTGGCAAAAGAGGACTGGTTCGCGGGACGGATATAGGGAGCCCAGGTGGGCTGGGGGGAGAGAGGCTGTGGAGAAAGAAGGAAGGAGGGAGAAGGCTGGGGAGAATGGAGGAAGGAGGAAGAAGAAGATTGTAAGAAGCCTGGGGTAATGAAGCGTTCTGGAGAAGACCTTGTCAGCGTCGTCGTTTGAAGTGAGTTTTCCTCATGGATATAAACTTCCCTTTAATTATCATTTTTATCTCCTTTTGATTTTCATTTATCTACTTTTATTCCATGTACTGCATTTTACTCTTTAACCTTCCTAACTCACAGAATTGTAGCTGGTTTTATGCAGGCCTAGTTGGGTTGGCTAGTTTTATATAGGCCTAGCTGGGTTGGCTTTGTGATCTCCTTTGAGAGATTTTCTTTAATAACAAATGTATCCCATTTCCATTTACAAATATGACAAATATATTTAGTTTTATTTTTGTAATTTGTTATATACTTTCTGTTTAATTTTGCCCTTTTATTTCTTGTATACACCTATATTGCTTTGTTTTCATTTCTATGATTTATTCTAAATTTTAAGGTTCAAAGAACATCCTTTGGTTACTATGGAGGTAACTTTTATCATACATGTGTCAGTCTGGTGTTCCTTGTAATTTAATTGAGTGGACCAATCTGCAGAATAGAGGTGAGCTCTCCCACTGCTGTGGTTCTTTGGAAGACAAGTGTCCCTCATAAGCACCTTAGATGTTTAGTGACAGATGGTAGTGAAAAACTGTGGTGTGGGGTGAGCTGAGGAAGGGCGGATCACACTGGGCCCTTGGATAGAGGTCCACAGGATAACTCCCACATGTATTACTATTCTCAGCTTAACACAGACTCTTCAGCTTGGTCCCACTGAACGTGATTTCCACTCTGAGCCATGAGCACAGAGATAAACCTAGTCTGATTACAAATTCTTTGAGGACAAGAATTAGGCTGTATTCTTGCCATATACAAGGACAGATGGTGTAATTATGTTTAACTGATAAATTTATTCATTAAAGACATCATGAAGTATTCGCAAATGCTAGGCACCGAGTGAGTTGACACACTTGAGCTTAGCGGGTGCACAGTGCTAATCTGATACCCCTAAACATCCACTTAGTCATGGCAGTGAGGGGCCAGCAGGTGACTTGGTGTTAAGACTCTAGACTCCCACGTGGCTAGACATCATTTGAATCCTTAGCCTGATGGCTTGAAATTCACACCTTGTGCATGAGCATGTGTGCCCAAAATCCCAGGAGGAGGATGGGGGAGAAGGAATTGAGTCATGGTCATCTCTCCTTCATACTGTCTCTCTGTCTCTGTCTCTGTCAAGTGAGCACATGCACCCTATGGCAGCAACCTACAAAAGTCATGTGAGAGATGCCAGAAGGGCTTTGTGCACAATAATGACGAGCCCCGCTGGCAGAAGTGGAGGCTTCGGCAGTTGGAGGATGACTGGGAAAGCTGCAGTCGGGATGTGCCACATCAAGTTTAAATTTATCCCTACAAAGAATTTTTCTGAGCACTTTTGAGACCACATCATGCAGCTATGAACTCTGGGCCGGTGGTCTACTCTGACTGCATGAATGATGGAGGCGGGACCTGTCAGGGTGAGACTGCTGCTTCCTTCCTTTGAACTTTTCTGCAGTGAGATCTCTGCTCAGTGGGTTCAGAAGCAACCAGGAAATGAAGCCTCAGCCTATCCTACCTCCCAATATTTACCCAATTCAAGTAACCCTTTCCTAGGCCAATGTTAAGGCAGTGGACTTTCAGGAAAAAGGAAAATGAGAAAATAGCAAAAAGACACAAAGAAACAGGCACTTTAAAAATGTTTTTTATGGAGGGCCAGCAGTGGCATGGTGGTTAAGGGGCTAGATTCCACATGGATGATTCTGTGGTTCGAGTACTGGATCTGGTAACTTGAAAATTACACTGTGTGTATGTGTGTGTGTGTGTGTGTGTCCAATTTCCCAAAAAGAAACTGGTGGAGAAGGGATTATGGCATGGCCACATGATTTCCCTCTCCCTTCCCTTTTTTTGGTCTCTCTCTGGCATGCACATCCTATAGCAAAAATTAAAAAAAAAAAAAAAGAAAGAAAAATATTTTCAAGATTTAGGAAGCTGCAATTGAAGACATTCATTTGCTAATAATTTGCTTTTCTTTTATCCAATATAAACTTTCCATTTAAAATGTAATGCAAAAAAAACAAAACAAAACAAAAAAAACCCCTGCACCTCAATATACTTTTGTGGCCTTTCTTTTCTTTCCTTCCTTCTCTCCTCCCTTCCTTTCCTTTCTTTCTTTGCCAGAGGGTATGTTCCCTTGCCAGACAGAGTCAAAGAGACAGAGAGAATGAGAGAGAGGGAGAGGGAGGAAGAATGTCTAAATAGGGTATAGTCACTCCTCAGTCCCTTCTCTATTTCTCAACCTGTTGGCATTTGGGGCACACACACACACACAGCCTGGTTTTAAGCTGCTGGTGCCAGGATTTGAACCATGATTGACCATGTGGGATTTGGCTGCCTTTACCACAAGGGGCTGGCCCTGTGCTTTTACATTTCTAAAATAATAATGTCCTCTATATATGAAGATGTTGAACTTGCATTTCCTATCAGGGCACACAGGAGCCTGTGCTTGGCTATCACAGCCCATGAGAAAGCAGCCATCTGCAAATCAGGATGGGTTCTCACTTGACACAGGAGCTGCAGGCACCTTGATTTTGAATTCCCAGCCTCTAGAACTGGGAGAAAGGTTTGCTATTTAAGCCACTTTGCCTTTGGCAATTTGTTTTAGCTACCTACACTGACTATAATGGGTACTTTCTGGAACTATCAACAGAAAGCAAACCTACTTTAACCATGGTATACCATTCTAAAGTTTTTGTGACAATCATTAGAGAACAGGGCAAGTAACATCCTTGTATCTAAAGATCAATAAAGAAGGAGAGGGAAGAGATACTTGGTGAACAAGAAGACAGGGAACCATCAGATCAGCTTGTAACACATTTTTCCAAATAAAGAAGCAGCAGAAGCCTATTCTGTCCTCCACTCCTCCCCTTCGGACTCATCTTTATGGATGATGGGATGAGAAGGAGGCACTTGCAGACAGTTTGTTGCTGTTGTCCACTACATTATTTTCTTGGTCTCTCTCCTACCTTTGTCCTCTGTCCCCATCACCTTCCTCTACTGTCCATGGGCCTCTTTCACTGTCTAGCACTAGGCTTTAAGCCCAGCCTGTCTGGGTCTCATGCACCCTTTCTCTGCTAACTGCTTCCCATCTCTGCAGTGCTACAGGAGCCATCCAGGAAGTGAGACCCTCTCTGCTGCCCACAACGGAACCAGCATATGGCCTCATGATTATGTCGCTGTTTTCCCACGTGGCAGATGGTGGTTTGAGTTCTGGATCTGTTGGCTTAAAACACACTGGGCATGTGTGCATGCATGCCCAAGATCTGAGAGGGGAACAGAAGAGAAAGGACTGCAGTGTGGCCATCTCCCCTTGGGGGTGATTTCTCACTTTCTGTCTCTCCAGCGAGGTGCACGTGCCCTATAGCAAAAATCTCTCTCTCTAAAAAAAAGATTATTTTCCTTTTTGGATAATGAAATGTGAGAGACTATTATCACTGATGATTTCTATAACTTAAGATTATTTGCTTAAAAAGAAAGGCAGAAAGGAAAGATATCAGAGGAAAGATATCCCTGACCTTGAGCTACCAGAAACACTGCAGCCAGCACATCCTTGTAGTGTCCAGTGATGGCCTTGCTGCATAATGATGGAAGTTAAAAAAGAAAATACAGGGCTCAGCAGGTGACATAGAGGTGATGGTGCTGAACTCCTTGAGGCCGATCACAGCTTGAGTCCCAGACCCGGCAGCTTGAAAAACATGCTGGGCATGTGCGCATGCATGTCCAAACTTCTGAGAGAACAAAGGAGAAGGGATTGTGGCATGGCCATCTCTCCTGGGGGTGATTTCTTGCCTCTGTCTCTCTGTCTCTCTCTGTGTCTCCAGTGAGCACATGTGCTCTATTGCAAAAATCTCTCTCTACAAAAGAGGAAAATGCAAACCATTTTATTCTGAAGAGATAACAATGATTTCTGAAAGCAGTAAGTTCTTCAGACTTGAGAGGAGGCACTGCACTAATCCCACTTCCCCAGAGGAGTCTAAGCAGTGAGGGGAGACCTTCCTTTGTCATCTCACCTAAGAACTTCCCTGGCCAGCAGGGGGCGGTAAGCTATCTCCTTAGGCTGGAGCACTGTGTGCTTTCTGCTCCAGTTGACTTTGCTGCTGCCTCCTGTAAAGGCGACGTTTTTATTATTCTCCCAGTTTGTATATTTACAATAATATTTCCATTTCAGACCAATTTTACCTTTATCAGTTAATAAAATGCCTCAAGGATTCACGTACTTGAAATATTGATACAATTTTCCCCAACTTAGTGAGAAAATAAAATCAATATCCTTTGAAGTGCCATCCAACGTGGGCATTAATTACGTGTCTGGTGCTCTTCTGGCGAGAAGACACAGCTAAGCCAACACCCATTCTGCAGAGCTGTACAAAACACACAGAGTCAGACCGTCCAACACATCACTCCTCTCTTGTTTCTCACCCATGTGCCTGTGCAGTCAGACCACTGTGCAATCCACTCTCCGGCAACCCAAAGAAATCCCATAAAGTCCACTACATGGGAGTCCAGCGACATAGCCATTACACTAACTGCTGGTTCCCTAAAATCAATATCCTTTGAAGTGCCATCCAACATGGGCATTAATTATGTGTCTGGGGCTCTTCTGGCGAGAAGACACAACTAAACCAACACCCATTCTGTAGAGCCATACAAAGCACACGGAGTCAGACCGTCCAACACGTCATTCCTCTCTTGTTCCTCATCCATGCAGTTGTGCAGTCAGACCACTGCACAATCCACTCTCCAGCAACCCAAAGAAATCCTGCAAAGTCCAATTTCTCCCAATTGTTTAAAAGGTTTCCAACAGTGACGGCTGATGGGATACTGCAGACCTCGGGGTCTGCTCTGGATCTGGCTTGTGTTGAGTGAACTCGGAGATTATATTTGGATTCTTGGAGGAAAATACTGTGTGTGAGATAAGGAGGCAGCGCGGGCTCTCTGAGCTGCTAAAGCCACTGTAACTGCTCTTCTGGCTGGAGTCCCCCGCCCCATCCCCAGGCCCTCCAGCCTTATGCTTGCTTGGGGGCTCCTGCTGGTGTCTCCAGGTCACTGCTGTCCACACTTGTCAAGGCCCTGGCTCTGCCTCACTCCTCAAGCTCTGAGGATTCATGGATCTCTGAGGCCTCCCTCCCCACTGTCACCCACACAACCAGGGTCTTCCACTCTGCAATCAGGTCGTTCGCCAACACCGAAGGGACATTAAGAAGGAGAATACGAGGGGCAAAAGTCTTGCCATGGGTGCTGTGCTCTGCTACATAGTGTGTGCTGTCTTCACAGTGTGCTGTCTATATAGCATGCGCTGTCTACACAGCATGCAATGTGTTCACAGTGTTCTGCCTACACAGGGTACATTGTCTACACATGTGCTCTGTCTACACAGTGTGCTCTGTCTTCACAGTGTGTCTACACAGTGTTCTCCCTACACAGTGTGCCCTGTCTACACAATGTGCTCTGTCTACACAGTGTGTGATCTATACACAGCATTCTGTCTACACAGCATGGTCTGTCCACATAGTGTGCACATTACAGAGTGCTCTGTCTACACAGCATGGTGTGCACTGTCTACACAGCATGCTGTGTCTACACAACATGGTCTGTCTACACAGTGTTCTGTCTACACTGTATGCTCTATCAACATAGTGTGCATTGTCTACACAGCATGCTCTGTCCACACAGTGCTCTGTCTACAAAGTGTGCTCTATCTACACAGCTTATGCTGTCTACACAGCATGCTCTGTCTACACAGTGGGTGTTGTCTACCATGTGCTCTGTCTACAGTGTGCTCTCTATACATAACATTCTGTCTACACTGTGGGTGCTGTCTACACAGCATGCATAGTCTACACAGAGTTCTCTGTCTACACAGTGTCCTTGGTCTACACAGTGAATACACACTGCTTATACAGTGTGCTCTGTCTACAAAGCATGTGCTGTCTACACAGCACATTCTGTCTACAAAACGTGCACTGTCTACACAGCATGCTCTGTCTACACTGCGTGCACGGTCTACAGAGTGTGTGCTGTCTACACAGAGCGTGCTGTCTATACAGCGTGCCCTGTCCACAGAGTGCTCTATCTACACAGTGTGCATTGCCCACACAGCGTGCTCTGTCTACAGTGTGCTGTTTACACAGTATGCTCTGTCTACAAAGTGTGTGCTGTCTACACAGTGAGCACTGTCTAGACAGTGTGCTGTGTCTACACAGTGTGCACTGTCTATGCAGCATGCTGTCTACACAGCATGCTCTATCTACACAGTGTGTGTAGTCTACACAGTATGTGCTGTCTACACAGTATGTGATATCTACACAGCATGCTGTCTACAGTGTGCTCTGTCTACGCAGCATGCACTGTCTACACAGATTGCTATGTCTACTGTGTGCACTGCCCACACAGCATGCTCTATCTACACAGTGTGGTGTCTACACAGCATTCTCTGTCTACACAGCGTGTTCTGTCTACAAAGCATGCACTTTCTACACAACGTGCACTGTCTACGCAGTGTGGCCTGTGTACACAATGTGTACTGTCCACACAGTGCTCTGTCCACACAGCATGTGAAAGACAGGAACCCAAAACAGTGTCTTGTCATGCTGCAGCCCCCTTGCAGCCCTCTAGCTGGCCTGTGGCCCTCTAGTTAGCAGAATCACATAAGGCATGCAAGTGCACGGCCACAGTGTGTCTCAGATTATCCTGAGATCCAAACCCCAAGGGGCCGATGGCTCCAGCGTGGCAGAGCAGTGTATTATTTTAGACCCACATAAATCCTTAAAAGTTTTAAAAAGAAATAATTTTGGCAACTGTCCCATTTTCCTAACTTTCTTTTGTAGATAATGTACAAAAATTTAGGAACAGTATGCAAAAAAATTTGCACTTCAGGATAGCTTTTTAAAAATTATTTAATTTAATTAGTTTGTCCATTTGATACAGGCATTCACCAGAGACAGACAGTGAAAGAGAAAGGGAAAGTGAGGAAGCAAACTACCAGGTCTGGGAATTGAACTGTAGAGTCAACCATGTAGGAGTCCAGTGCCCCAATCACTATGCCACCTGCCATTCTTTCAAAATAGCTTAAAGCTGGGACCGGCAGGTAGCATGGTGGTTATGGTGCTGAACTGTCACATGGCCACTGCAGTTTAAGTACCAGATCTGGTGGCTTGCTTTCTCGTAATCCTGTTCTCTCTGTCTCTCCCTGATCAAATTTAAAAAATAATAAAAATAAGTAAATAAATAATTCTTTAAAAAATAGCTTAAAGCCAACATTTTTCCAGGATTCACACAGTTATATTTATTATGGTATCTGATATAATTCTCATACTACTGCTTAAGTCATTCTTTAGTATGCTATCTTGAGTCTTCTCAGCACATTTTATAGCCTCTGCTGGTTGATTCTTTGCTTCTTGCAACTAAAAGAATTAGAAAACAATAACTTTACTAAGAGTCTATCATAGTATAAATCTGCCCTTATTTGAAACTAAATTTTATTGGACCATAATCACATCCTTTCATTTACATATCATTTATGACTCCCTTTGTGCTGTAAAGCAGAACTTAGTTGTTATTACAAGACAGGGATCTTATGGTACTTAAAGTATAAAAGAATGCCCTTTCTGGAGAAGTTTACCAACCCCCTGTATGGAACTATAGTACATTGTTCTTGTTTATAAATTATATTTTATCTGATAAATACTTCAACTTACAAAACTGGTCTAATGGGGAAAGACAGGAAGTGACCTCACAGTAAGTGCTGGTGTTTTTTTGTATTCCAAAAACCACTACCTCAACTATGATTTTAAATATTCATGTATGTGAGTGACCATGACGATGCCAGTAATTATAAGAAGTAACGTGAGGCTTTAGCTGACAGTCAGCAGTTTCAATAATGGTCTGACACTATCCACAAAGAAGTCAGAATACCTGGGTAGAGCCCAGCTCCCCCAGTTATTAGCACTATGACCTGGAGCAAAGTACCTTCCTGTGTTGGCCTCCTCTATTGTAAAATGGACATCATAATAATATCTACCTCACTGGGATACTGGAAAGATTAAATTGGGAAATGTACAAAAGGCATTTAGAAGCATAGCACACAGTGACCCATATAGGATATTTGCTGTTAGTATTTTAGCTATTGTATTTTGTTGTTGCTTATAGACAACTTTTTAACATTTTACCCTGAAACAATCCCAGTAAAAGAGATCAAAGTAAACTACATTTTAATGTTAGCTCAAAATAGATTTGCCATTCCTGATTTGGTTTTCTTCAGGGAATTGACAATTGCATCATCATCCATGCCTTTTAGAACTGCTCAGTCAAATGCACACAATTTTATTAAATTAAGTCTTTCTCACAAAAACACAACTGTATCATTTAAGGTAAAACTATCAGCTTCTCGAGAGATAAAGTATTATTTGTATGAGTTCTTCAATCTGACTAAATGAAGTAATACATTAATTTTGTTGCCCTGGCTTTATCATTCCTTGTAAGTTTTGCTTTATTCTTTTTGTACCTGCTTGCCTCCTCCTCATTTGACCTGTATTAATTGTAAATTAAGAGTGTTCCGAAATCACCCACTCACCTCAAGTAAAAAAGTCACCTTAGAAGAGGAGATAAGGACTTACAACCTCATTGAAGTGTCTTAATTCAAACATTTATAATATACAGATATAAGTTTAGTCAAATAAAATGCAAACATTTAGGTCAGACATAGTGAAAGCTTTCAGTTAATTGCATATAAACGATGTCTGCAATTAAGTATTAGCAAGATCAACCCAGCCTATCGATGAAGGCAGACAACTTTGAACTGAGAAAGCCTATGGCAACTCAGTGTTCAGCTAAATTGTGCTTCAAGACTATTGCTATTGTATTTTTTTAAGCGATAATTTTGTCATAGGATATGTGGGCTCACTAGAGACAGAAAAAGACAGAGGGACAGAAAGTGAGTAATCCACCCCCTCAGGGTGATACCCACATCACAATCCCTTTTCCTCCATTCTCCTTTCAAGATTTTGGATACACACGTGTAAGTTTCAAGCCTCTGGGTCTCAAACTGTGGTCATCCACATGGGAGCCCAGTGCCTTAACCACTACGCCACTTGTTGGCCCCATTACTGAATCTTTTTAAGAATTATTTATTTAATTTTTATTATTTGACAGATATTTTAACTGTAGGGTATGTGTGATTGCTGGAGAGACAGAGAGACAGAAAGTGAGAAATTATCCCCCGGGGGGATGGCCACACTAACATCCTTCCTCCTTCATTCTCCTATCAGGATTTTGGGCATGTATGCACACAGGTCCAGAACACAAACTGTGGTTGACTATATGGGAGTCTAGCAATGCAAATGTATGTCCCCTATTACCATTAATTTTTAAACTTACTGTAAGACATGTGTGGTCATCAAAGAGAGACAGAGAGGATAAGTAAGAAAAGAAGGCTCCAGGTCAAGGACTTGAAATGTGGTCATCCACGTGAGAGTCCAGCACCTTAATCACCATGCCTCCTACTGGACCCTTGGTACTGTATTTTTTTTTTTTTTGGAGAGGTTTTTGCTATAGGGCACATGCGCTCACCAGACAGAGAGAGAGAGACAGAGAGACAGAAAATGAGAAATCACCCCCCAGGGGGGATGGCCACGCCGCAATCCCTTCTCCTCCATTCTCCTCTCAGGATCTTGGGCATGCACGCACACGTGCCTGGCGTGAGTTTAAGCCACTAGGTCTCGGACACAAACCGTGGTCAACTACGTGGGAGTCCAGTGACATAGCCATTACGCTAACTGCTGGACCCTTGCTACTGTATTTTATGTTCCAATAAAATCTGATGCTTTTTCATAAGGCTCTGAGGAATCTTTACCCAGCACTGAACCACCAACAAAAATAAAGTAACTGCTTTTTAGAAACCTGCATAGAAAACTCCTCCTGTGGGACCTCATTGTTAACCACAACAGAAGAGAGACTTTGGCACAGAAGCCATTCATAGCAAAAAGGGAGTAAAATATTCCCAGGTACAGAAACATTCTCCAAAGAGTGATCCAAAACTGGATACACCACCAAATGACTGAAAGGACAGAAGAGCCTTAAGTATGAGAAAACCAGGAAATATATCTTCATCAAAAGAACATGATAGCTCTCTATCTCTTGGAAAAACAGAAGAAGTTACAGAAGTGTCAGAGTGAATTCAGAACATTTATGACGACAAAACTCTATGAGATGGAATAGATCAAAACTCTATGAGATAAAATAGAAAAGAGACAATGAACTCCAGGAGATGAGGAAGTCCTTCCACACTTGAAAGAAGAAATGGACACCATAAAAGAGAATCAAATGGAACTGTTAAAGATGAAGATGGTAATACAGGGAATCAAGACCTCTCTTGAAAGTGTCCAAGCCAATTAGACCATGCTGAAGACCAAATCTTAGATGCAGAAGACAAAACCTCAGACCTAGAAAAAAAAATAACACCAAGAAGATAGAGAAAATAACAAATAAAATTAATTTACAAGAAATACTAGATTCCACGAAATGCCCAACTATCCAAATAAGTGGTGTCACAAAAGGAGAAGAAATAATAAGGGCAGTGAAAATCTATTCCATAAAATCCTGGAAGAAAAT
>NW_006159914.1:33687-35039 GCF_000334495.1 Tupaia belangeri chinensis
AGATTGGCTGAATGGATAATAAAACAGAAACCCTCTATCTGTTGCCTACAAGAAATGCATCTCATGAAAAAAGACATACATAGACTAAAAGTGAAGAGCTGAAAAAAGACATTCCATGCAAACGCAAATTCAAAAAGAGCTGGAGTTGTGAGACTAATTTTAGACAAAATAAGCTTTAAAACAAAAACTGTAAGAGGATAAAAAGAAGGGCATTATGGAGTAGTAAAAGGGTTCATTTATCAAGAAGATACGATTATATATATCTGTGCACCCAACTTGGGAGCACCCAAATATGTGGAGGAAAGACTGTGAGATCTAAAAGGAGTGATACACTAAAACACACTAATTGTTGGGGATCTCAGCACCCCACTAGCTCCTTTGGACAGATCATCTAGACAAAAAATAAGCAAAGTACAGGTTCTAAATGATACCATAAGTCAGATGTATTCAACAGACATCTATAGAACCTTCCACCCAAAAACCATGAAATACTTTTTTCTCATGTTAACATGGCACCTTTTCTAAGACTGATCACATGACAGAGAACAAAACAAGCCTTTACAGATTGAAAGACACAGAAACTATATCCAGCATCTTCTCTGAACACAATGGAATTAAACTTGATATGAATTTCAGGAAAAATCCTTGAAAATACACAAATACATGGAAACTAAATAACCTACTCCTGAATGACTTCACAATAACTGAAGACATTAAGACTAAAATCAAAAGATTCATGGAAACCAATAATGAGCATGACTTTTCATAATCTATGGGACACCACAAAAGCAGTCAGAAGAGGGAAGTTCATAGCAATTAATGCACATAAGAAAAAGATGGAGAGTTGCAAATAGACAACTGAACATCATGTCTCAGAAAACTGGAAAACTAACAACAAAAAAATCCAAAAACTGCCAGGAGAAAAGAAATCATCAAAATTCAAGCAGAAATAAATAAAACAGAAAATAAAAAATATATACAGAAAAAAAGGAAAGCAAAAGCTGATTCTTTGAAAAGAAACAAAATCAATACACCATTAGCTAGACTAAGAAGAGAGAAAGGAACCAGATAAATCAAATTTGCAATGAAGTAGGCAATATTATTTTTATACATAAAAATAATATATATACAACAATAATATAGTAATATAATATTGTATATGTAAAATAATATATATACAGCCTGCTGGTGGGAACATAAATTGGTCCAACTACTGTGGAGAACAATTTGGAGATTCCTCAAAAATCTACAAATAGAACTACCATATGATCCAGCAATCCTACTCCTTGGTATCTACCCAAAGGACAGAAGAATACTTAATCAGAAAAGTGCTTGCACATCGATGTTTATTG
>NW_006159914.1:35531-49542 GCF_000334495.1 Tupaia belangeri chinensis
TATATATATATATAGCAATAACCTAAAAAGTACAAAGATTTCATTTGCCTTCCTCAATTCTTATGTATCTAAAATCACACAATTTATACCTTCATACACAAAGATCCTTGTTTCTCTTCTAGCAAAAGAAAACCTCAGCTCATATGTGTTGGATTATTAATTCAGACAAGTATTAATGAAGAAAATAATGTTAATCAGTCAAAATAGGAATTAACATTAAGCTCTTCTAAAATAAAACTTTCAAAATATTGACAACCTGAGGTTTTCAGCATAGGGTGTTGTATTTCAAGTCCCATGGGGCAATTATCTATAATGAGATCAAGAACATTCTTAACCTTGGGTTCAGGTGGGCACTGTTTCAGGTGGGTAAGTAAACATTTTCTTGATAGCCCCAATGAAGAGTTTGAGGCTTAAATTGTTGCATGATGGAAACAATATGAAATTAAAAAAAAAGAAGTTGATAACACCTATAGCATTTTAAAGTTACAAATAAAAAGACTATCAAATAATTTTTTTCCTCAGGGTTGTACTAACAGATTTCATATTTGAGGCCAATAAGAACAGATGGCAATTTTATTAAAATAGTTGCACAATTTTACATATCACTATTAGAGAAGTGCAGTCCAGGCAGACCATGCTTCTCAATATGTTAAAAATATTAAATAGGGGACCAGCAGTTAGCGTAATGGCTATGTCACTGGACTCCCACGTAGTTGACCACGGTTCACCGCTCAGACCCGGTGGCTTAAAATTCACGCCAGGCACGTGTGAGTGTGTGCCCAAGATCCCGAGAGGAGAATGGAGAAGAAGGGATTGTGGCATGGTCATCCCCACTGGAGGGTGATTTCTCACTTTCTATCTCTCTGTCTCTCTATCTGTCTGGTGAGTGCACGTGCCCTATAGCAAAAACCTCTCCAAAAAAAAAGAAGAAAAAATTAAATAAAACCCAACCAGTTTCATACCTTTCTAATAGTCAAGCTGGTTGGAAAAAAAGGGGGGGAGGAATGGAGAAAGAACAGGCAGTTGCAAGATGGAATCAATCTTTCTTCACAAATATACTACTTAAAATCTTGCCATTTCCTCATCTTACCCCTCTTACAGATCTCTAAAATCTCACCTTCAAAGTTGGAAATAGCACATTGCTAACTTGTAGAAAAAATCTGTTGCAACATACATATGTCAACTGCCCACTCAACCAACTGCAACCCGGAGGATTTTTTCTAGCCCAGGAGAAAGAGGGCACAATAAGATTATCTCTGCTATAGAGTTGCTGCTCTGGTCTACAATTTCATGTGTCTTTCGGGATGTTCCTTGGACATGCACATGTGACACTGCCACTTCATGATTCTTTTTTCCACAAGCAGATTTCCCCTTAAATCTGTCTTTTATCCCAAGAAAGCCAGTGTCATCCATCCAAAGATTTTCCAAGATAAACCAAAGTCACTTCTGTGTTACCATATACAGCAGAACCTGCTGGATATAAGTATGCCTTTGGAAGTCCTCTAAAGGCAATCCCAGGAACTCATATCCTCATTCAAAAGCTAGTCTTATCCTCCATGTACAAGATGACTCCAATTCTTTCACCTATCTGATATTTTGGTGCATTGTTGCACTGTGAAAAATTGCCATTGACTTCTCCATTATGTAGCAGATTATTGTTCACCAGATTCCAGCCCCAGCTCTGGTCATCACTGCCCAGCAATGCCACATAACCTTGGCACTGCATGGGGGCCCGTTTTGTGGCAATTCCTATCACTGCCACAGTGCCCAAAGGGCCCTCCCCGCATACTTCCCAGGCGTGGCAACCCTCACTGAAACCAATCTTGGTCCTTACACCATCAGTGCTCTGAGCAATAGGGTTTTGATGTAAAGTAAAGCCATTCTTCTTAATGTAGATATTCCTGGAGCAGTCATCAGTGCTGAAGGCCTGTTGGAAAGCTCGTCCCTTGACCTTGTAGCTGGGCAGGTTGCAGAGGATGTCCGTGTGCAAAGCCTCTTCTCCCAGGCTGCAGGGCACACAGGCTCCACCACACCTCGCCATTCTCATTGTCATGCAGGCAGCAGTACCAGTGCTTGAACACCAGGGCGCAGCACCACAGCTCAGACAGCTGCTGGCCCAAGGGCCGCCACCGCCCGCCTTCCCCCATCTCCGCTCGGAAAGCTGAGCCTCACCTGGAGACAGGGAGCAGCTCGCTCTCCACCCCTTTTGGTGCCAACCACCAACGCCTCCATCACTCCCGCCCCTGCCCCACCGTTGCACACCTGCTTCACTGAGGGCAGACATACTAGACACAAGGGTGACCCCCCTCCCCCAGGGCTCAGGGCTCAGCTCAAGGGCAAACCACATGCCCACCAGGCCTCCCCACAGCTCGCCAGGGGCTCCGCCATGCCAGTTGAGGGTATGAGGCAAGGGTCAAAGCAGGAAACATTACAACAGACATAATAGAAATACAAAACATCAAAAGAGGATACTATGAGCAACTCTATGCCCACAAACAACAAAACCTGCATGAGATGGACAAATCCCTGGGCTCATATCATCTATCAAGATTGAGTCAGAAGGACATAGAAAGCCTTAGTAGGCCCATAACAGACAATGAGATTAAATTGTGTGTGTACATGCCCAACATAGAGGAGAATGGAGGAGAAGGGATTGCAGCATGGCCAACCCACCCTAGGGGTGATTTTGTGCTTTCTGTTTCTGTCTCTCTGGCAAGCGCATGCACCCTATAGCAAAAATCTCTCTCAAAAACAAACAAAAAACACTTATCTATGAAAAACTCAGAGCTAACATCATTCTGAATGGTGAAAAGCTGAAAGCTTTTGCAATAAAAACTGGTACAAGACAAGGATGCCAAATTTCTCCACTCCTTTTCAATATAGTAATGGATGACATCGCCAATGCAATCAGAAAAGAGAATAACATAAAAGGCATTCAAACAGGAACACAAGAGGTGAGATTATCTCTATTTGCAGATGACATGATTGTATACATAGAAGAACTAATGGTTCCCACGAAAAAATTCCTGCAAGTAATAATGAATACAGTAAATTTGCAGGATACAAAACTAAGATATAAAAATCTACAGCATTTCTATATATGAACAACAAGCAGACTGAGAAAGAATGGAAGAAAGTAATTCCATTTATGAACGCCACAAAAAGTATAAGACACCTAGGAATAAATCTAACCATAAAGTCAAAGACCTCCACAGGGAAAGATATGAGAAACTAAAAAAAGAAATTGAAAATGACACAAAAAAGCAGAAGGAAATCCCATGTTCCTGGATCAAAAGAATTAATATAATCAAAATGGCAATTCTACTCCAATTTATCTACATATTTAACACCATCCCAATAAAAGTACCAGAGATATTCTTTACCTATCTAGAAAAGGTGGTCATAGTGTTTGTCTGGAATCATAAAAGAACCTCTATTGCCAAAGTCACCCTGTGCAAGAAGAGTGCAGTAGGAGGCATCTCACTCTCTGGCCCCAAAATATATTACAAAGCTGCAATAATCAAAACAGCATGGTAATGGCATGAAAACAGACATGAAAAAATGGAACAACATAAAGACCACAGAAATAAACCCTAGGGAACCAGCAGTTAGTATAATGGCTGTGTCGCTGGACTCCCATGTAGCTGACCATGGTTCGCGTCCAGAATCCGGTGGCTTAAAACTCATGCCAGGCACATGTGCATGTGTGCCCAAGATCCTGAGAGGAGAATGGAGAAGGGAGAAGGGATTGCAGTGTAACCATCCCCCCTGGGGGGTGATTTCTCGCTTTCTGTCTCTAATGTCTCTGTTTGTCTGGCAAGTGCACCTGCCCTATAGCAAAAGTCTCTCAAAAAAAAAAGAAAAGAAAAGAAAAGAAAAGAAATAAACCCTAAAACATACAGCCAACTGATTTTTTGACAAAGGGTACCAGTCAATCCAGTGGAAAGAGGAAAATCTCTTCAAATGGTGCTGGAAAAACTGGTTGTCCACTTGAAGAAAGATGAATCTGAACCCCTACCCCTCACTCTTTACAAAAATCAACTCAATTGGATCAAAGATCAAAACATAAGATTTCAAACTGTAAAACTACTGGTGGAAAAAACTGGGGAAACTCTGGGAGACATTGGGATAGGCAGTGACTTCCTAAATAAGACCCCCAAAGCACAGTCAATAATCTGAAAAATAGACAAGTGGGATTACATCAGATTAAGAAGTTTCTCCACAGCAAAAGACATAGTAAGTAGGGTGAATCAGCAACTCTTGGAATGGGAGAATATTTTTGTAAACTATGCTTCAGATAAGGGACTGAACCAGAATATACAGGGAATTCAAGTGACTTCCATGAAAAAAGATGAACCCAATTAAAAGATGGGAAAATGAACAGAAGAAAACAACTCTCTAAGGAAGACATGAACATCCCAAAAGCATATGAATAATGCTCAACATCTCTCATCATAAAGGAGATGCAGATCAAAACCACAGTAATATATCACCTAATCCCACTCAGAATCACTAAGATTTTTAAAAAGCAATAAACGGTAAGTTCTGGGAGGGCTGTTGGGAAAAAGGAACTCTTCTACACTGCTGGTTGGAATGTAAATTGGTCCAGCCACTGTGGAGAACAATATGGAAATTCCTTAAAGATCTACAAATAGAACTACTGTATGATCCAGTAATCCCATTCTTTGGCATCTACCCAAAGGTCAGGAGAATTCTTCATTGGAAAAGTGCTTGCACATCAATGTTTACTGTGGCATTATTCACAGTTGCTAACACCTGAAACCAATCCAAATGTTCAGAACAGAAGAAGGATTGAAAAAGTATAGCACATGTACTCTATGGAATACTACTCAACCAATAAAAAAAAAAAAAGATGACCTTGGCTTTTGATAGAATGTGGACAGATATGGAAGATTTATTGTGAGTGAAGCAAGCCAGGCTATGAAGGAGAGACATTGTATGCCTCCACTTAGTCAATACCAACTGTCTGCACTCTATGGCTGAAACTGAAAGATTAGAGGATATTAAAACATGGAAAATGGTTATGGATACTGGATATAGTGTGGGAAGAGGCTGGCAGAAGGAGGAGAGTCTTGAGGAAAGACATTATGAAGAAAAATAGAGAGGCAAGACATTTATGGGACACAGAAATGGATTACTACCTGTTGATGATAATGTGTACAATATCCCCAACTGATCTGATGTGAAATGTATTCATGTTGGAAAATTCGCTTTATGAGTGAAGTGGTGTATAGTGATTGAATGTATGACATAAATGAAAATAAAATATATTAAATTAAAAGAAAGTTATTGTTTAAATCTAATGCTTTAGGTAGATAGCATGCCCCTAGACATCACACTGACTTGTTTTCACACCACTGTGTAACGTGGCAGCAAGTGGGAACACGAGGCCCAAAGTATACCCCAGTACTTCACGGATCTTTCACCTGTCTCACTGGCCAACAGGACAGTTCTCCACTTCTAATAGAATGTACCTTACTTTCTCTCTGCACTATCCAGTGCACCACAATTGCATTCTGTGACATACACAGCATCTCTGGGATTGAACAGCACATAACTAACATGACATCACAGGTGAGCTGATGCCTTGACCTGAACATACTGATTTTGTCGCTAAATCAAGGTGCACGAACTGATTCATTCCTAGCAACGGCTTATGTCAGGCTCAGCGTTAGCAGCATTCTCATGAGCTGATACACATTATGACATATCAGAAAAACTGAAGCCAGAAACTTTCTGATAGGAAAGTGCTATAAATCAATAGAAATACCAGTCCTGGTTAGATAATGAAGGTAAATTTAGTTCCTCCCCCACCCCCCGAGTATTTAATTGAAAAATTCCCCTCTAAGACGCTAAGTACTCCAATTTAAAATGGTTCAAGTGTGGAATAAAGGTTCTATTATGTTACTATCTCAAAGAAAAATATTGGTATACAGTAGTTAATTTTTGCTTAATGACAGATTAAGCTAAAATATTTTCAATTCATGTAAGAATAAGTGACATGCATATCAGATATTACACCCTGCTTAAACAAATGTATACTTAGACAAGGATATCTCTCATGAAAAAATAAAAGCAATGTAAAATTGTTAAATTGTTCTGCACAGACTAAACAAGTGTTAAAAAGAGAAGGGAAGTGAGTCAAAACAGTCAGAGAAAGCTTTGTGAAGAAAAAACCCTGAGCCCAGTCTGAACAAACACAACTGGGTGAACAGAAGGTGAAAATGCAGGAAGCACAACACAGTGATTCTAACAAAAGTATTTAAGAAAACTGTCCTCTAAATGTGTATCCTGAAACTTGTTATATTTCTCAACCAGCTGTCGATGTACTGTTAACATGTTAAATTTTATAGTACCTGAATTCTGATTTGACTTAATCCCTTGTTTAAATCCTGGGTTTCAGTCTCTGCCTCTGGCTCCACCCTGCCGCCATGGCTAATGTGGAAGGCCAGGAGCCCTGAGCCCTGTCCTTTCATGCCAGGAGTGTGGGCTCCAAGGCAGGGTGTGTGTGTGTGGGGGTGGGGTGGGGACAGGATATTCTTGCTCAAGAAGTGGAACACGGTGGCCATGTGGAGTTGGGACATGGAGCGCGATATGTGTGCCATCTGCAGGGTCCAGGTGATAGATGCCTGTCTTAGATGTCAAGCTGAAAACACACAAGAGGACTGTTTTGTGGTCTGGGGAGAATGTAATCATTCCTTCCATAACTGCTGCATGTCCCTGTGGGTGAAACAGAACAATTGCTGCCCTCTCTGCCAGCAGGACTGGGTGGTCCAAAGAATCGGCAAATGAGAGTGTAGGAAGCTCCCTTGGTGCAGTTATCCAGGAGAGCCCTGGTAGAGCTTGTTACCAAGTGCCCTGAGAAAGCAGGAACACTCAGGAGAGTTCATTCTCCACATAGGAGGCCACAGATCTGTGGGCCTTTGGGATTCTGCGAGGCATGGCTTAGCATTTCTCGATTTTATTTTCAGAAATCCTCTACAATTAAGAAGGTAATTTATTAAAGATCATCTTTCCTACCTCTGTAGTGTGTGTCATACACACTGCTCAGAAGTGCTTAAAAAAAAAAAAGGAGCAAACTCCAGATTGAATGACCTTTATAATCTACCAGTGTGTAGGTGGGGGTTGTGAAGGCCATTCCATTCAGAGAACTTTGTGCATGCTTATGGCTGGCCAGTTAAAAAGAGAATGTAATAGTAACAAATAAAGTGTAGTTTAAAATCCTTTTCCTTAATTTGTTCCTGATATCTATTTTTGGTGGGAAGGGAGGATGATCCATGACATCTATATTTGAGAATTTTAAATTTGGACCAGTGAACAGGATAAATATTAATAAAATTTAACCTCTGGGTAAATGAGATTTTGCTTGTCCTACAAGTTACGTGTGTGACATGAGTCACAGAAAACCTGGGCCTTCACTCAAGTCATTGAGTGGGAAAGGACGGAAGTGTTTTCTAGCTCTGGTTAGATTATGTTGTGATTAAACTGTGTTAATAAGGGGAAAAGTTTACCATTATAGCTTTGGGTCAAAAAGTTTATTTTACCAAGTTTTAATAAATAGTTTATTCTATTTACCTTTAAAAAAAAGTCCCGGGTTTTGTCTTCTAAATTAATGTGATTATGTGATATAACCTCCAGTGAAGTCCCTGGCATAGATTGTGTTTTTAGGGCCTAAGCCAATTCTTACTGAAGCTGTCTCATAGCTACCTGATAAGATAATCCCATTACTGATGTTATAAATCACCATATTACTCAATTATGGTAGTGATATATTACCGTAATGTACACACTGAAAACATCTCCACATACATCACTTTGCCTTTTTCTATCATGTGTGTACATCCCTGTTTACTACTGATTCAGTTCAGGGCATAGTTAAGGGGCTATCTTCCTGCCTAATCAGTACTGGGTTACTTAGACAGGAGAAATTTTTTCTTAGCCCACTTGTCCCTTCTCCTCTAATGAATCTGCAAGGCTTGACAGTGCCTGTGGGTGAGGCTGGTGAGGGCACACTCTCTTTTAACCTTTTGTATCTTTTTATAGGAGAGACTTCAAATTAACCTTTTGTATCTCTTTTCATGAGAGGTTTCAAATTAATTTCAGAGTTCCTCACATATTCAATCTCTGATCCAGAATCCTCCCAAAATATTCCTATTAGAGTATAAGAGTACAATTCCAACATCTTTCAATGTAGTCTTTAGGTAACCAGCCTCCACCTCCTTCCCTGGCCTCAACTACTACATCTCTTCCCAGTACTACCCTTCCTGCTCTACATGAATTCTGCATTCTGCAAACCCCCCTCATTGAAATGGAGATGGAGATAATTAATAAATCACAGATAGCTAATTATCTTGGTGCAGAACAAAGTAATATCCAAATGACAGTAACAGAGCCTTGAAATAAAATTATGAGTAAATTATTTGTAAAAATATTCAATAAATTATAAATAACAGTGGGAAGACTAAATCAAAAGTTTTGCCCAAATTAGCTACATTTGTCTCAAATTATGGTTTAAAGAATAGTAGATGTCATTAAAGAATTGTGAGGTCATCAAAATACATCATTTGAGGCTTAGCTAAGGTGGGCTGCTAAGATGCTACTTTCTGCAGGTTGGAAACATGTGAGAGGCCGAGTTCTACTCCAACCTAAAGACTGAGCACGTGATGTGTGCCAGCAGTTTTAGCAAATCAGGGAAACTGAGGAAGCTCAAGCGTGACCTGGAAAACAGTGAGATAATGTCTGAAAAAAGAACTGGACATGATTGCTTACCTGTAGTCTCAGCTGAGAGGCTGAGGCAGGAGGGTGGGGACAACAAAATCTACTCTCAAAAAAAAGAAAAAAAGAATGTATAATCTGAGACTAAAATATTTCCATTCAAATTGATGTGAATAAAATTATATCACCTAGCAAGATATAAAATAGGTACTGAATGAAAAGCATTATGAGTTCATTTTGGAAATCAGTAACAAACTACCTAAGTAACCACTCAATTGAATTGAATTTGAATTGAATTGAATTGAATTTTTTTAAACTAATTTATTACTTTTTATTTTTTTAAATTTTCTTTTATACATTCAATCTTAATCTCAATATATTCATTTTTGTGGGTCAGCATGTGGTGTGGAGGTTAAAGAGCTGGATCCCACAGGGCCAATCACAGTTGAGTCCTACATTGAAAGTCAAAATCTCTTTCTCTCTGCCTCTCTCCAACAAGCACTGGTGCCCTATAGCAAACAAACAAACAAAATGCTTCATTTTCAGTGTGAACATGTCCATTTATCTGCTTCATCATGGTCATAAAAGGATGCAACATAAAGACATTAAGATAATTTGAGCAATATATGCCTACATTATTATCGGTCTATTAACAATTTACAACTCAATCTTTTAAGATTTCATAAATGATGGACTTCCCAGCAAGAGAAATTGAGGCCGGGGCACTACTGCCCCCCAGCCCACTTCCAAGCCCCCAAGACTAGGACCTCACCTTCTTAAAAGACCAGAGAGGTCCTTGTCCTGCAGGAGTTCTCCTGTTCCATCTATAGCCCACTTCCCAGCAAGGGAAATTGAAACTGGGGCATGACTGCCCCCCAGCCCACTTCCAGGCCCCCAAGACTAGGACCTCACCTTCTTAAAAGGTAGGCAGGGTTTCATTTTTTAAATTTTTCTTTTCTTCTTTGCTATTTCTTTTTGTTTTGCTAATTCTCTCCTCCCCCTTGTCCCACAGACCAGACAGGTCCTTGCCCTGCAGTTCTTCCTGTTCCATCGGTAGCCCACTGGCAAAATTGCATGGCATGACTTTTTTTTTAACCTCCTCTGTACTCTTTTCTTCCCTCTTACATTATCCACTCTTCTCCATCCTCCTCTTTCTGAGAGATTTGACAGATCTAGGATCCCAGTTCTGAACTTCCCAGCAAGAGAAATTGAGGCTGGGGCACAATTGCCCCCTAGCCCACTTCCAGGCCCCCAAGACTAGGAGCTCACCTTCTTAAAAGACCAGATGGGTCCTTGCCCTGCAGGAGTTCTCTCGTTCCATCTTTTGGAAGGTTCTTGGGATCCTCGTCAATACTGAACCACCTGTGAATATCTAGAATAGAGTACCCCTCTTGAGACCACATTACTAAAAACAACAGGAGAGGTACTTCTGCACACATCAATTCACAGCAAAAGGGATACATGTTTGCTCCTAGTCAAAGAAACTTTCTCCTAAGAGATATTCAAAAGTGGGACCAGCAGTTAGCGTAATGGCTATGTCGCTGGACTCCCACGTAGTCGACAGTGGTTCATGTCCCAGACCCAGTGGCTTAAAACTCTCCCAAGAGGAGAATGGAGGAGAAGGGATTGTGGCATGACCATCCCTCCTGGGGGGTGATTTCTCGCTTTCTGTCTCTCTCTGTCTGTCTGGCAAACAGAGTAATTCCCCTTCATCTCTCCTAAAATCTGAGGATGTCACTAAAATGTCAGAGAAAGAATTTAGAACCTTCATGATGAACAAATTCTATGTGTTGGGACAGAAAAGAGACAACGATCTTCAGGAGATTAAGAAGTCCTTCCACTATATGAAAGAAGAAATGGACAGTCTGGGAAAGAATCAGATGGAACTATTAGAAATGAAGTCTCAAATACAGGAAATCAAAAACTCTCTTGAAAGTATTAAAAGTTGATTAGGCCATACAGAAGATCAAATCTCTGATGTAGAAGATAAAACCTCTGACCTAGAAAAAAACACCAAGAAGATAGAGAAAATAACTAAAAAACATGAGGATAATATACAAGAAATACTAGATTCCATAAGACGCCCAAACATCAAAAGAATTGGCATCCCAGAAGGTGAAGAAAGTAATAATGGCATGGAAAATCAATTCCACGAAATTCTGGAAGAAAATTTCCCAAGTCTAGAAAAACACTCAAGCATTCAGACCCAAGAAATACAGGGGACCCCAAATAGATTCAACCCCAGAAGATCTTCCCAAAGGCACATTGTAGCCAGACTCTTGAAGACCACAGATAAAGACATGATACTAAAACTGGCAAGAGAGAAAAGGGAAGTGACTTACAAAAACCATCCCATCAGGCCAACACCGGACCTCTCATCAGAAACAATGCTAGCAAGGAAAGAATGGGAAGATGTATTGAAAGTTGTAAACAATTTCAACCAAGACTGTTATATCCATCAAGATTATCCTTCATATGGAAAAAAAAGATTAAAATCTTCTCAAACAAAACCTAAAAGAATTTGCCAACACCAGACCAGCTCTTCAAGAAACCCTGAAGAAAGTACTGTTCCAGGAAAACTAAAGAATTAGCCAGAAACAAAGAGATAAAAGGCAACTAAGACAATGGCCAACTTAAACATCTATACAGATCCGGTAACATCAATAATAACATTGAATGTTAATGAATTAAATTCTCCAACCTAGAGACACAGACTGGCTGAATGGATTAAAAAACAGAAACCCTCTATCTGTTGCCTACAGGAAACCCACCTCATGGATAAAGACATACATAGACTCAAAGTGAAGGGTTGGGAAAAGGTTTTTTATGCAAATGGGAACCAAAAGAGAGCTGGAGTTGTGATACTGATTTCTGACAAAATAGGCTTTAAAACAAAAACTGTTCGAAGAGACAAAGAAGGGCACTATATTGTAGTAAAAGGCTCTATAGATCAAGAAGATATAATGCTTATAAACATCTATGCACCTAAAACAGGAGCACCCAAATATGTGAAGGAAAGACTGTTAGATCTAATAAAGGAGACAGACTGCAACACACTAATTGTTGGAGATCTCAATTCTGCACTAACTCCTCTGTACAGATAATCTCGGCAAAAAAATAGGTAAAGAGATCAAGGATCTAAGAAAGTCCTTCCATGATATGAAGGAAGAAATGGACATGCTAAGAAAGAATAAGATGGAAATATTAGAGGTGAAGTCTGTAATACAGGAAGTCAGAAACTCTTTCAAAAGTATTAAAAGTCGAGTAGACCATGCTGAAGATCGAATCTCTGATGTATAAGATAAAACTTCTGACCTAGTGAAAACCACCAGAAAGATAGAGAAAATAAGAAAACAACCCAGGAGGGTAACATACGAGAAATACTAGATTCCATTAGACGTCCTAACTTCCGAATAATTGGTATCCCAGAAGATGAAGAAACTAATAAGGGCATGGAAAACCTATTCCATGAAATCTTGGAAGAAAATTTCCCAAGTCTACAGAGGCACTCAAGCATCCAGACTCAAGAAATACAAAGGATCCCAAATATAATCAACCCAAGAAGACATTCCCCAAGGCATGTCATAGCCAGTCTGGCAAAAACCACGGATAAAGATAATATACTAAAACTGGCAAGAGAGAAATGACAAGTGACTTACAAAAGTCACCCCATCAGGCTAACACCGACTTCTTAATGAAAAAATTGAAGCAAGAAAAGAATGGGAAGATGTATTCAAAGTGTTAAGAGAGAAACAATTTCAACCAAGATTATTGTATCCTGCTAGATTATCCTTCATATGGGAAAAAAATAAAATCTTCTCAGACAAACAAAACCTGAGAGAATTTGCCAGCACCAGGCCAGCTCTCCAAGAAACCCTGAAGAAAGTACTGTTCCAGAAAAACTAAAGAATTAACAGCCAGAACAAAGGAGTAAAAGGCAACTAAGACAATGGCCAGCTTAAACATTGGGACAGGTCCAGTAACATCAATAATTACATTGAATGTTAATGGATTAAATTCTCCAATCAAGAGACACAGACTGGTTGAATGGATTAAAAAACAAAAACCCTCTATCTGTTGCCTACAGGAATCCCACTTCATGGATAAAGACATACATAGACTGAAAACAAAGGGTTGGAAAAAGGTTTTCCATGTAAATGGGAACCAAAAAAGAGCTGCAGTTGCAATACTAATTTCTGACAAAACAGGCTTTAAAACAAAAAGTGTTCAAAGAGAGAAAGAGGGGAACTATACTGCAGTGAAAGTGTCAATTGATCAAGAAGATATAACGCTAACACAGGAGCACCCAAATATGTGAAGGAAAGACTGTTAGATCTAAGAGGGGAGATAGACTGCAATACACTAATAGTTGAAGACCTCAATACCTCACTATCCCCTCTGGACAGATCATCTAGACAAAAAATAGGTAAAGAGATAAAGGATATAAACAATACCATAAATCAAATGGACTTAACAGACATCTACAGAACTTTCCATCCAAAAACCATGAGATATGCTTTTTTCTCACTGCCACATGGAACCTTCTCTAAGACTGACCACGTCATAGGGCACAAAGCAAGTCTCTACAGATTCAAAGGCTTAGAAACTATACCCAGCATCTTCTCTGACCATGTGGAATTAAACTTGAGTTTAATATCAAGAGAAATCCTCAAAAATACTCAAATACATGGAAACTAAATAACCTACTCCTGAATGACTCCACTACTACCAAAGAAATAAAGACTGAAATCAAATGATTCATGGAAGCCCATGACAATGAGGACACGAGTTTCCATAATCCTTGTGACACTGCTACAGCAGTCATAAGAGGGAAGTTCACAGCAATTAGTGCACATAAGAGGAAGATGGAAAGAAAGCAAATGGATCACTTAACATCACGGCTCAGAGAGTTGAAAAACTAAGAGCAAAAAAATACAAAAAACTCCAGGAGAAAGGCGATAATAAACATATGAGCAGAAATAAATAAAATAGAAAATAAACATACTGTACAGAAAATAAAGTTAAAGCTGATACTTTGAAAGGATAAACAAAATTGATACACCACTAGTGAGATTTATTAAGAAGAGAGAAAGGAACCAGATGAATCAAATCTGCAGTGAAGCTGGTAATATAACAACAGACATAGTAGAAATTCAAAATATCATTAGAGGATACTTTGGACATCTATATGCTAAGAAACAAGACAATCTGGATGAGATGGACAAATTCCTGGACAAATATAATCTACCAAGAATGAGCCAGGAGGATATAGAAA
>NW_006159914.1:49897-54685 GCF_000334495.1 Tupaia belangeri chinensis
AGGAATGCCAGGTTGGTTCAACATACACAAAACCATAAATGTAATACATCAAATTAACAGGAATAATGATAAAAACCATATGGTAATATCAATTAATGCAGAAAAAGCATTTGATGATATACAACATCCCTAGAAGGGCCAATTCTCAACACAATAAAAGCCATCTATGAAAAACCCATAGCAAGCATCCTGAATGGAGAAAAGCTGAAAACTATTCCACTAAACACAGGAACGAGACAAGGATGGCCACTTTCTCCACTCCTTTTTAATATAGTACTGGAAGTCCTCACTAACGCAATCAGAGAAGAAGAAAAAACTAAAACGTATTCGAATAGGAAAAGATGTAAAACTCTCTCTATTCGCAGATGACATGATTGTATACATAGAAGACTTAATGGTCTCCATGGAAAAATTACTGGAAGTAATACATCATTACAGTAAAGTTGCAGGATATAAAGTCAATATACAGAAACCAATAGCATTTTATATAATAATAACAAGCAGACTGAGAAAGAACTGAAAAAAGTTATTCCATTTACCATAGCCACAAAAAGTATAAGATATTTAGGAATAAATCTAACCAAAGTAGTTAAAGACCTCCGCAAGGAAAACTATGAGAAGCTAAAAAAAGAAATAGAAAATGACACAAAAAAGTGGAAGGACATCCCATGTTGTTGGATTGTAAGAATTAATATAATCAAAATGGCAATTCTACCCAAATTAATCTACATATTTAATGCAATGCCAATTAAAGTACTAGGCACATTCTTCACAGATATAGAAAAGACAGTCATGAAATTCGTCTGGAATCATAAAAGACCCCATATTGCCAAAGCAGTTCTATACAAGATGAGTGGAGTGGGCGGCATCTCACTCCCTGGCCCAAAAATACTCTACAAAGCTGTGGTAATCAAAACAGCTTGGTACTGGCACAGAAACAGACACATGGACCAATGGAACAGAATAGAGTCCCCAGAAATAAATTCCCAACCATATAGTAAACTGATCTTTGAAAAGAGGTACCAGTCAATCCAGTGGGAAAAGGAAAACCTCCTCAGCAAATAGTGCTGGAAAAACTGGATTTCCACCTGCAGAAAGATTAATCTGAACCTCTACCTCTCACCTTTGACAAAAATCAAGTCAAGGTGGATCAAGGATCTAAACCTAAGACCTCAAGCTATAAAACTGCTCTTGGAAAACACTGGGGAAACTCTGGAAGACATTGGAGCAGTGAAAGACTTCTTAAATAAGACCCCCAAAGCACAGTTGATAATCCCTAAAATAGACAAATGGGATTACATCAGACATAGAAGTTTCTGCATGGCAAAAGACACAGTAATTAGTGTGAATTGACAGCCCTCAGAATGGGAAAATATTTTTGTAAACTATGTATCAGATAAGGGACTGATAACCAGAATACATAAGGAACTGAAGCTGCTGTTTGGAAAAAAGATGATCAACCCTATTAAAAGATGGGAGAAGGAGTTGGAAAAAAAAAAAAAAAAAAAACCCCCTGGGGGGTGATTTCTCACTTTCTGTCTCTATGTCTGTCTCTGTCTGTCTGGCGAGTGCACGTGCCCCATAGCAAAAACCTCTCCAAAAAAAAAGAAAAAAAAAAAGATGACATACAAATAGTCAAAAGGCATAATGCTCAACAGCCCTCATCGTAAGGGAAATGAAGATCAAAACAACACTGAGGTACCACCTAACCCCAGTCTTAATGTCTAAGATTAAAAAAAAAATGATAACTGTTGGTGGGCGTGTGGTGAAAGAGGAAATCTTACACTGCTGGTGAGAATGTAAATTGGTCCAGCCACTGTGGAGAACAATTTGGAGATTCTTCAAAAATCTACAAATAGAACTACTATATGATCCAGCAATCCCACTCCTTGGTATCTACCCAAAGGACAGAAGAATTCTTCATTTGAAAGGTGCTTGCACATCAATGTTTATTGCAGCACTATTCACGATTGCTAAGACATGGAACCAACCCAAATGCCTCTGTGCGGATGAAAAGATTGAAAAACTGTGGGACATATAGTCTATGGAATACTATTCAGGAAGTCAGGGCCTTGGGACTGTGGGGCAGTTACATGGGAAGAAAAATTGTAATAAGCTGGACTTTGTTTTGTCGAGAAAGGAAGGAGCTTAAAATGAAGCCAAGTTGTTTAGGGCTTTTAACAGTGAAGTCCTGAAGTTATTTGTGCTTTTTCCACATGTATCTCTTTTTCTGTCTTAAGAAGATCCAACTATTTTAGTAGATTTTTAGAGCGTAGCTTTTTGAAAGGCTAGCTGTTTCACATATGAAAAACAGTAGGAAAGCATAATGTCAGTCTGGGAGACTTGATTCAACAACTGAGTTTCCCTGCACTGCCCTGTAAATTGTGTGCTTCTGACTCCCAGCTGTGCCATACAGGGTCAATGAGGAACTGAGTTTTTAATTTAACTTAGCTTCAATAGAAGTTCAAACAGGCACATGTGACCAGAGACTACCGTATTGGGCTCCTCAGATCTAGCTGCAGGGAACCTGCCAAGTACTAACAGAATATACTTTCATTTAAAGTGAGTGAATTTCACTTTTTGAAATTTTTTGAAACTTTTTGCTGCTTACTCGGAGGGACAGTGATGGTGTCTTCCATTGCAACACATAGGGGAATATTTTTTCTTGAAAAATGATTGAGAGAACACCTGTGGCTCTCCTACTCTTACGTTTGCTTAAGAAATGCCAAACATAGGTTAATTGTAGCCACTAAACTTGAATTTTTTTTTTAAGAAATGATTTTTTTTTAAACAAGTAAATAATTTTGTCAAAGACCGTTGACTGTAACTTCTCATGTCCTAAAACTGGAGATTGCCTTCTGTATGTTACATTTCCTGGCCAGGAAAAACAGTGGCATTTGTGATTATTAATTCTCTAGGAAAGTAGTGTCTCAACTTTGATTGCTGTTAACTAGTGACTTGGACAGATGTTTGCCTGATGAAATACAATTATTGAGAAAATTAAAAGGTATTTAGATTTATTCCTAAATGAATTGAGTCACTTCAGCAAAATTTAAAAATCATCAGAGACTTGTCTTCTTGCTCCCAGTTTCCATGTACTTTGTGTATAAAAGTGGAGTCTTTCACATTCATGTCACATTTTTGTATAGAAAAAGACGTCAATACTTTTCCAACGGCCCAGTAGTACACCTAAAAGAGAAATAACTGTGTGTGTACATGTAACATATATGAATAGTTTTGAAGTTATTTCTGCATTGACTTGAAAAGATTTTTTTTGAGAGATTTTTGCTATAGGGTGCATGCACTCACTGGAGAGATGGAAAGAGAGAAACAACCCCCAGGGAGATGGCCACACCACAATTCCTTGTCCTCCATTCTCCTCTCAGGATTTTGGGCACACACACTCCTGGTATGAGTTCGAGCCACCAGGTCTGGGACTTGAACCAAGTCAAATACGAGGGAGTCCAGTCACGTCCAGTCCATTACGCCATCTGTTGGTCCTCGACTTGAAAATATAAGGTACAGAATTTGTCAACAATTTTCCAGTCTCCAAATTCTGATTTGGGTTTTTTAAAGTGGTACATAGTTATTTTCTTTTTGTCTAATGTTTGAAAATAATTTGTATTTAGTTTTCTGAATGCCTCTTTCAAATGATTTTTCCAGTGACAGCACATTCAAGTAGGGCAGCCCTTCACTGACTGACTTGCTGTTGAGTTGATATCTGGAATCTTCCACATGAAAAGGTAGCTTGGTCTTTATCCTGAAAATACCGTTGAAGACCTGAGATGACTTTCACTAAGATATCTTAGCACCTGCTGACATGGAAAACACTACATGCTTCTGGGGAGATGTGGTAGAGAAGAGTTCTGCTATTCCTTTAAGTATATGTAGTCTTTTTTTTTTTTTGTCTGCCACATTCCAAGAATTTAAAGAAATTTATCGGGATAGAAAATATAGTAAAATGTATAAAACATTAAGAATTATGGCGACTAGAGGGACCAGCTGATGGCGTAATGGTTACATCACTGGACTCCCATGTGGTCGACCATGTTTTGAGTCCTGGATCTGGTGCCTTAAAACTCAGGCTGGGCACATGTATATGTGTTCCCAAAATCCCAACAGGAGAATGGAGAAGGGATTGTAGCGTGGCCATCTTCCTTGGGGGTGATCTTGCTCTGTCTCTCTCAGTCTCTCACTGGCAAGTGCACACACGCTATAGCAAAAGTCTCTCAAAAAAATAATATAAAGAATAGTGGCAACTGGGGCCAGCAGGTGACAGTTTGAGTCCCAGACCTGGCAGCTTGCTCTCTCTCTCTTTCTCTGGTCAAATTAAAAAGTAATAATAATAAATTAAATTAATAATTCTTTAACATAATGAAGTATTGTGGCAGCTGATTTCCATAAAACTGTTAACTCATCCATGGGTAGATGGAGGTGGTAGACTAGTTAAGTGGTGAAGTGTTTCATTAATTGTTTCCCATCAGTAAAAATTTAAATCACCTGAAGGATTGATAGTTGATATTGGTTTTTTTTTAAGTATTATTTTTATTTAACTTTATTTATACTACTTATTTATGTTTTAATTTGACCAGGTAGGGATAGAGTGAGAGAGGGAGAGCAAGCCAGCCGTGAGGTTTGGGACTCAAACAGCAGTCGACCATGTGGGAGTCCAATGGCCTTAACCATCACACTACCTACTGGCCCCTTTAGTTGATATTGTTTTAAATATTGGGATTCTGTGTCAGATTTTATTTTTTAATATAATTATTCCTAAGGAAGTTTTTGCTT
>NW_006159914.1:54744-57897 GCF_000334495.1 Tupaia belangeri chinensis
TTACTTATTATTTTTTTTTTAACTTGACCAAAGAGGGACAGAATGAGAGGAGTGGGTGGGAAGCGAGAAAGGAAGCTGCAAGGTCCAAGATTCAAACCAGGTTGGCACCCTTTACCACCAAGCCACCTGCCAGCCCCAAAGTTTTTCTTTTTCTAATAAATAATTATTTTATTATTATTATTTTAATTTGCTGTAAGGCATATGCACTCACCAGAGCGAGACAGAAGTGAAAAAGCAAGCCTCCCGGTAGGGGACTCAAACCATGGTCTGTCATGTGGGAGTTCAGTGCCTTACTCACCCTGCCTTCAAATGACTGGCTGTGGCTCAGGTCCCAGACCTGGCAGCTTGCTTTCTCACTTCCCCTTTCTCTCTTTCTCTCTCTCTGGCTTTCTCTGGTCAAATTTTAAAAAATAATAACAATGAAAGGAATTAAATAAATATTTTTTAAAGAAACCTTTAAAAAAATAAGTAAAACTAAAAATCAGAGTACAATGCTCATCCTTATCATGAGATTACATCATGGTAAACCCATCATAAATTGAAAATTCTGGAAGTCAGACATGCATCTAATACACCCAGCCTGTTTAATGTCATAGCTTAGTCTAACATACTTTACCTTACACATGCTCTTAACACCTGGGCTAGTCAATGGTGGAGCAGAATAATTCAACCAAATCCTGTCTTCTCATGTGTGTTGAATATTGCATGTAATCTGTTGAATACTGAAAGTGAAAAACAGCAGAACTGGTGATATGGGTATTCGAGCTGTGGTTTCTACTGAATGTGCATTGCTCTTAGACCCTAGTTAAGTCAAAAAATTCTAAGTCAAACCATGTCAAGTTTGGGGTCATCTGTATTACATGTTATGAAATACTTTTTCTGTGTTTGTTGAGATCATCATGATTTTTCTCCTTTAATCAATCCCTATATTAAGTTTTACTGATACTTTTTTAAACATTTTATGAGAAAAACTACAGTGTACAATGCTACCCTTCCTTGTTCCAGATTCCTCACTCTCTACAAGGAATTGCTTTCTCTTTCTGGAAGTTATGTTTGGTTATTTTATAAAAGCATCAGTCCCTTCTTCAGGGACCTGTTCTGTTTTCATATCTTGGACCCTCTCCCATCCCCAGCTTCCTGAGGTTTCCTCTCTCACAGGCTAATCCTCCTGCGACTGTTTTGCCTGCTGACTCTCACTCAGGCAGGGTTGCAGTTTTGACTGGGAAGGGTTTTCTTTTCTTCCCTTTGATTCTCTGGGCCTTGCTCGTGTAGATGCCTTTCAGGATCAGTGAAGTTGTCGGCTTTTTTTTTTTTTTTAAAAAAAGAGAGTTTTGCCTGCGTGCACATGTGCTTACCAGAGAGATACAAGGACAGAAACAGTGAGAGGGGAAGTGAGAAATCAACCCCCAAGGGGGATGGTCAGGCTGTAATCCCCCCATCTCCATTCTCTTCCCAGAATTTTGAGCATGCATGCACACATGTCTAGCATGACTTTTAAGCCACTGGGTCTGGTACTCTTAACTGTGGTCAGCATATGGGAATCCAGTGATGTAACCACTATGCCATCTGCAGGCCACAACTTGGGCATTTTTTAAAATAATTTTTAGGGTTAGGCTGTGTTGCTTTTGCACTGCAAGGTTTCAGGGGACATTGAAGTTGGGGGCAAAGCTGAGACTATGAGCTCAGGCTCCAGATCTCTCCCAGTTAGACTTGCTGGCTGGGATGCTGTCAGCCAGTGTGCTCTCCCAACTTCCCCATCCCCCTCACCTGTGGAGCCTGAGCTTTGTGCTGGGCATGACCTGCTGTGGCTCTGGGTGCTTAGGAGCTACTCAGAATCTGTGCCTACCCCATGTAACTGCACACTGCAGGAGAGACTACACATGCTAGGCTTGATGTTATGCAGGAAATAACATCTCTGTGTGGTCTTGTGCCCTAGAAATCTTTGGCTCTGTTTCTGTCTCTGGTTGAATGGAAGTGACATGGTCCAAGGACAGCAAATGAATTTAAAGTACCTGTGAGTCTATGATCTCTAGGGGTTATGTGCTCTCCTGCATGCTCTGGCAATACAGACTGAAATTTCTGCAAGCATGCACTATAGGGAAACAACAACAAAGAATTTTAAAAGAGAAAAACAAACAAAGAAGAGGTCCTAGGGCTAAGGGTGCATTCTTTGTTTATGAATCTGTGACTAGAGGATGTCCTCCAGTGTGTCTGGAGAAGAAGTTACAAAACAGAGTTGATTTTCAAGAGTAGCCAAAAATGATCAAGTCACAGGCATTATGCTTTTCCAGGTATCATTTGAAGATGTGGTTGTGGATATCTCATTGGAGGAGTGGCAGCTACTTAATCCTATCCAAAAGAATGTATACAGAGATGTGATGTTGGAGAACTAAGCAATCTAATTTTCTTGGGTTATCAGATGATCAAACCTGATGAGATTTTCAAGCAGGAACAAGAGGAATCATGAATAATAGAGAAAGGATACCAGGGACAAAACATTTCAGAAGAAGTCTGGCCAAATGATAATTGCGAAATGTGGCAGCAAGATAATCATGAGAAGCTTAAAAGTAAGGAGAAAGACCATGAATATGTTTTGGGGAAAATATTTAATTCAAGCATAAACATTGTTAATTTAGAAATGAGACCCCATAAATGGGGCACAGGTGAAAAATGTTTGAAACATTTTTTTGATTTTTTTTTTTTATTCCAAAAACTAACTGTGGGAAAAAGAAACTTATTGAGCTCAATAAGAAGTTGTTATTCTTCATCAAATCAGATAGAACCTATGGTGGGATAAAATACTGTTGTTTCAATAAATGTAGAAAAGGCAACAATAATGGCTAATTGCAAATCATGTAACACGTACAGGAGTCTATTTATGCATGGAGTGTGCCAAAAGTTTTAATAAGTCACAACTTATTGTACATAAAAGAACTCATACAGGAGAGAAACACTATCAATGCAGTCAATGTGGGAAATCTTACAAAAATCACTGCTCACTGTTCATCAAAGGGCTCATTCAGGAGAAAAACCATATGGGTGTAGTGAGCGTCAAAACACATTTAGCAGAAAGTCACTGCTCATTTTACATCAGAGAACTCATACTGGAGAGAAGCCGAATTGATGTAGTGAATGTGGAACAGCTTTCAGCAG
>NW_006159914.1:58005-78601 GCF_000334495.1 Tupaia belangeri chinensis
ATACAGGAGAGAAACCCTATGAATGCAATGAGTGTGGCGAAGCCTTCATGAGAAAACCACCTCTTCTTAAACATCAGATCACTCATACAGGAGAGAAGAACTACCAATGTAGTGATTGTGAAGAAGCCTTCGAAAAGTCAGAGCTAATAAGACATCAAAAAATTCATCTAGGAGAGGGAACTGGCAGTTAGCATAATGGCTATGTCGCAGGATTCCCACATAGTCGACCGCGGTTCGCGTCCCGGACCCGGTGGCTTAGAACTCACGCCGGGCGCGTGTGCGTGCGTGCCCAAGATCCCGAGAGGAGAATGGAGAAGGGATTGTGGCATGGCCATCCCCCCTGGGGGGTGATTTCTCACTTTCTGTCTCTATGTCTGTCTCTGTCTGTCGGGTGAACACACGCGCCCTATAGTGAAAAACCTCTCAAAAAAAAAATTCATCTAGGAGAGAAACCCTACAGATGTATTGAATATGGAAAAACATTCTTTGGAAAGTCACAGCTCCTAACACACCAGAGAACACACACTGAGGAGAAACTTTATGACTGCAGTGAATGCAGGAAAACTTTCAGTGGAAAGTCAAGTCTTACTCATCATGAGAGAACACACACTGGAGAGAAACCCTTTTAATGTACTGAATGCAGAAAAGCTTTTGCCTGGAAGTCACAGCTCCTTAGGCATCAGAGAATTCACACAGGGGAGAAATCCTATGAATGTAGTGAATGCAGAAAAGCATTTGTTCAGAAAGCGCAACTCATTAAACACCAGAGAAATCATACAGGAGAGAAAACCTATAGATGCAGTGACTGTGCCAAAGCTTTCTTTGAGAAGGCACAGCTCATTGTACATCAGATAATTCATATAGGAGAGCGACCCTATAACGTAGTGAATGTGGGAAGTCTTTAACTAGAAAATCACACCTAATGAGGCATCAAAGAATCCATGCAGAAGATAAATATTATGGATGCACCTTTAATAGGAAGGTGGGACCACCTTCAATAGGAAGTCACAGCTTTTGATGCATCAAAGAAATCATGTAATATAGAAACCATGTAGGTTCGGTGAATGTGGAAAATCCATGGTTCAATTCCAGACTTTGTAATACTTCTGAGGGCACACAAAGGAGAGGAGATCTGCTGAAGCAGTGACTACTGAACTGCCATAACTGGGGAATCAGGAGTCACTTAACAATTCAGAAAGGAGAGACATTTTTAAAAGTGGACAATGTAGAAAGGCTTTGTTTTGAGACAGCTCATTACACATTAGATGACTCATCATGGTGAAAATACTATTTTGGTAGTACAGGAGCTTTTAGTTAAAAGTCACAGTTATTAAATATCAATATTAAGGAGACTTAAATAGGGTAAAAATACATTGTTTTAACATGTAAGTGGAAAAGTTCTTTCAGAAAGGACTACTCACTGTGAACTAAAAAAATGCTTATAGGAAGAAAATACAAAATATGAGATATTAGAGATTTCATACTGTAGAAGTCCTACTAATTTGAAGAATTTAATAAGCATGATCGTATTGAGAATCCTGTGAAGAAATTGGTGTTCGTTGTATATAAGTTACTATAAAAACTGGTCTGTTTCAGGTGGTAGGTAAATTTACTTAAGTGTGAAGACTTTTCTCTTTGGTGAATTAAACTATCCTATCCTAAATAACTAGAAGCTGTACAGTAAAAAAAAAATAAGAATTTATATTTTATTCATTTATTATTATTTAATTTCCTATAGGACTTGTGCACTCACCAGAGAGAGACAGAGGGAGAGAGGGAAAGTAAGAAAGCAAGCCACCAGGCCTGGGATTTGAACCATGGTCAGCCATGTGGGAGTCCAGAGCCCTACTCCTAACCTGCTGGTCCCTGCCTGAGCATTCTTGTTTTTTATCTTGTTGACCCCTCCATAATTAGGGAAGATTTAGGAAACCTAAGAAACCCTGAGAAGGAGAAAGCTGACCCACTGGATTCAGAATCAGTGGTCCAGGAGGTAAGCATCACTAGATTTGAAAAAGAAGCCTTAGGGGCCAGCAGTTGGTGTGCTGGTTGAGTGCACTGGGCTCCCACATTGCTGACCATGGTTCCAAGTTCCGGACCTGGCGGCTTGCTTTCTTACTTTCCCTCTCTCCCTCCCTCTCCCTCCCTCCCTCTCTCTCTCTCTCTCTCTCTTTCTGTCTGGTCAAATTAGAATCAATTAATTAAGTTAAATAAAATAAGAAACAGAAGCCTTAAAGCCACAGGGAAGAATGGAGAAAATGTTCAGAGAGCCCCTCTCATGGGACAGGTTCATCAATACTGGGTCCTCCCCATACTTTATTGATGAGGAGCCTGAGTAGCACAAAGGCCAGGTGATGTCCTGCATGGCTGAGGCCGTCAGCTGCAGTGGGATGCGTCCAGCTGACTGTGTTCCGGGTTCTTCTCCCTGAGGCCTGTTCCCTTTTGTGTCAATTAACTGTTTTTCCAGCATCTTGTGTTACTTTCATTGTGGATTGCCAATTCCATTAAACACATCCAGGACAGTCGTTTCCTTGGTCTTTTCTGCCTGTGGTGCATTCCTCAGGGTTACCTAGGACGCAGACTAGATAGTAGGTAACTGCAGAGGAAGTTCCAGCACAATTCCCACTGTGCCCTGTGTGCAGTCCTGATGGCTTCTGTTCTGTTCCATCTTACTGTTTCCTTTCGTTAGGGCAGGATGACTTCAATTAGCTTAGCTGGCTTCTGGTCCTAGTTTGACACCATATTTCTGAGCACGGTGTGTGGCTGGAGGATGCTGGAGCAGAGTTCACAAGCTGTCTCCCCCCACATTCTGCTGACCCTGCTGGGCTCTCACGTGGCTTCTGTGTAGCTGGTCACCAGCTTTCTTTGGTGGGGGAACATTTCTAAAAAAACATTCCAGCATTGATTTTAGAAATTGGAAATATAGCTTCTAATACAAACATTTATTTAAACACTTAACTATAAGATCTATAAATCTGCTGCTGTCTTTTTCCTATGATGTTGATCATTTTATATTTCTTCTGTTTGTCTTATTCCAGGTTTTTTCCCCCTAAGATACTCTATTTAGATACTTCTTTCTTTTTTCTTTTTCTCCCTAGGTTTTTGCTGTAGGGTGCGTGCACTTGTCAGAAATAGATGACGAGAGGGAAAGTGAGAAATCACCCTCCCGAGCAGGGATAGCCATGCCGCAACCCCTTCTCCATTCTCCTCTGAGAGTTTAGTCAAATGCACACATGTGCTTGGCATGATTTTCAAGCCACCAGGTCTGGGACTCAAAGCACAATTCGCCATGTGGGATACTGGTGCCTTAACCTCATGCTACCTGCTGGCTCCATAGTTACTTCTTTGTGAAGTTCTAAAATCAAAGCAAATATTTGCAATTCATTTGTCTTAGAATTCTAGCTCTTTTGGGACCAGCAGGTGGCATAATTGTTACATTGCTGGACTTCCACGTACTCATGGCTCGAGTTCTGGACCTGGCAGCTTAAAACTCATGCAGGGAACAAGTGTGTACATGCCCACAATCCTGAGAGATGAAAGGAGTGGAAAAGATTGTGGCATGGTCATCCCCCTTGGGAAGGGGGTGATTTCTCGCTTTCTGTCTCCATCCCTCAGGTCAACACAAACTCTCTATAGCAAAAATCTCTCTTAAAAAAAAAGATTCTAGCTCTTTTGGGACCAGCAGTTAGCATAATGACTATGTTGCTGGACTCCCACATAGTTGACCATGGTTCGCATCCCAGACCTGGTGGCTTAAACTCACGCCGGGCGCATGTGCGTGCATGCCCAAGATCCTGAGAGGAGAATAGAGGAGAAGGGATTGCGGCATGGCTATCCCCCTTGGGATTGTGGCATGGCCATCCCCCTTGGGAAGGGGGTGATTTCTCGCTTTCTGTCTCCATCTCTCAGGTCAACACACACTCTATAGCAAAAATCTCTCTTAAAAAAAGATTCTAGCTCTTTGTCCTTTGTATTTAAGTAGTACAGGGTAATTTATTAAGGATGAAAATTGAAAAATGATAACATTGATGGAAAGGTATCTGATTTTTAATCTGCTTGTCTCTAATTTTACTTCTAGAAAGCAATACAAAAGCCGACAAGTACGCCAGCCCTTCTGTGTTGCGCCTGCTGCCAGGGTAGTGTGACAATGCATGACGTTTTTCTGTGCTGAGCTGTGCTGTCTCTTTCCATCCGAGTCACAACATTGTGATGAATGGAAAAAAGTGCATCAGCTTTGCCTCTTTTAATTTCCTTGGACTGTTGGATAACCCCAGGGTTAAGGTGAGTAGCACATACGGCTGCAGTGAACAGAAGATGTTAATAGGTTACAAGCCTGGGCGTGAGGTGCAAACAAAGGCAGGCTCTCAGGAAGAGAAACGGTGCAAGTCTCCAGGTCTTTTTCTCCAGCAGAGATGTAACCTGGACTTAAACTGGTGGAGACAAGGATATCCAATGTGGCTTAGTGTTGGGTGACAGCCAGAGAGAAAGCCAGGCCCGGAAGTAGTATATGTGTCAGGTATTTGCTCCACCCCTTCTTGGGATATGGCAAGCCAGCATTTCTCAGGAAAACCATGGGCCCACAAATGCAGAAAGTGTGAAGCTTTGAGTTAGCCAGGGTTGGGGATCCAGCTGATGTGATTGGTCCACGTTTAAATCACATACCTTGTTTCCTACCCTGTTCGAATTGTCATATCTAAGAAAAAAAGAAAAGTGGAGGACAGAGAATGAAGCTCTGTGGATTAAAGAGCAGGATGTGCTGATTATGTACATTAAAGTGTATTTTGTTTTACATCTACAAAGGCAGCAGCCTTAGCATCTCTGAAGAAGTATGGCATGGGGACTTGCGGATCCGGAGGATTTTATGGCATGTTTGGTAAGCTTTTGTTGCATTCTTTTTCACACTGCTGTTCTTAATAGTTATAATTCTATTTTTATTCCAAAACTCCTTGGCAGACCTATCTGTATTTAGTTTTGGTGTCATACTAGTGTGCACCATTTCTTACCTAACCTCTGAGAGCATTTTGCCATTGGGAAGCATTGACTGAAGGTGCACTGTGCAGGCCGCAGTGCCCTTCATGTGGGGCAGTGACATTGCACAGCACTTTTGGGGAGAGCTGAATCCCAGGCCATGCCTACCTCTAAGGGGTTGGGAAACAGTCCTAGTGGGATAGCCGCATCCTGGGAAGAAGGGAGAGCAAATATGGAGCGGGAGGAAGAGATAAAGTAGGTTTTTTGTGGAGTGTAGATGAAGGATCATTGACTTCTTTCTGTGTGAATAACCCAAGAACAGGCTGACTAGAAATACTCAGGTGAGTGTCTGATTTTAAGTACTAGCAATTTCTTCATTCAGAGTCTTTGAAGACAGTCCTGGCATTTGTTTTTATTAACTTTATTATCCTTAGCTTCTGCAAGTGTCGGTAAATAATTATTCAAATGAATATATCGCTGGAAATAATGTTCTCACAGTATGTCAGTGTGGAGAAGGTAGAACAAGGTGAACCTCCTGTCTCCTATCATCATTTCCATTTCTGGACCGTGTGGGGGGCAGGGCTAAGTTTACTTGAGTCATGAAAGCATGTCTATGTGCTGACGAGGGTGAAATGGAGCAGCACTCAGAATTGAGCCTTAGAACCCACAGTCTCCTGCCACATCGCTCAGTTACCCAGGTCATGGGCACGTCTGGTGTGTTTCCAGGCTGACCTGGGACTTTCAGTTGCAGTCGGCAGATGGCTTCCAGTGCTATGGTTCAGATCGTTTCCAACTACACCACCAGGCAGTGCCTTTCCCATATATGTGTGTTTTGTTTAAGTTAAGAAGGGAGCATCTTTCTGTTTTCCTTAGCTGATTTGGTGGTTATGTTACTTGTATTGGAAACAGATAAGAATTAATGTCTGGAAGAGATCTCAGAAATGTTGTATTCCCTCATCCTCGTTATTCAGAAGAGGAAGAGAAAGCCACGAGAGGCTAGATGACTTCCTCACAGTCACACAGCTCTCCAGTTTCTGAAAATGAGTACCCACCCACCCTGACGCCCGGTCTTGGTGGTAGGATCAGAAACACGAGCTCAGCTCGATCTCTCCCCTTTAGTCACCTGCAGCTGGGCGCTGTTGGCTTGGTCTTGGTTAGGAGGAAACTATGTCCTTGACAAGCACTGGAAAACTATCAAGGCATTTTTTAGGAGGCTGTTGGTTGTAATCTGATCAAGGCTTTTCTTTCTGTGACTCTTGCTGGGATCAGGAGGTGGCTTTGATAAGAGTCTGTTTTTGTTTTTGTTTTTATTAATTTTTGCTATAGGGCCCATGGGCTCTTTGGAGGGACACAGAGACAGGGAAAGTAAGGAAGCGGAAGCTTTTCTTTCTAATAGATTTTATTTCCATGTTTGGCCCAGGTCCCTGCCTGGAAGTTAATGTGGTTGGACCGATGAGAGATGTATTGCTAAACCAACTTATGAAATAATATTTCAGATATTCAAGACCAGTCTTCCCAAAGTGGTGACACATCCTGTTAAAATAGCTCTGTCATCTTTCCATTTGAGTCACCTGTATAATTGGATCTAAGTGCTTTCACACCAGGGTCTTTTTGATTAATGACTTTTAAATAATTTTCCCAATTGGGTGATTGAGTACATAAGCTAGACCTCAAAGCATCAGTTATGACTTCTAACCTCTGGCCCTGTCCTCTTTGCTGCCATTTCATACCCCCACCACCAGCAATAAAAGACAAGTCACTATCATTAGTTTCTTGTTAACTCTTCCAGACTTTTTTCAGCACATCCAAACCTCTTCTTACATGTTTTTCCTCCCCACTTTACAATAGCTGTAGCATTCTGTACACTGGGTCACTTGCTGTTGAAGAGAGAGAGAGAGAGAGAGAGAGAGAGATTGCTAGAGAGAGGCAGAGGGAAAGTGAGTAAACACCTCCTATGGGGAATGGTCACACCTCAGTCCCTTCTCTATTTCTCCCTCCTTTGGGAATTTTGGGGGCACATGCACATGCCATGGGTCCAAGACTAAAAAACCTCACAGTTGGCCATGTGGGATCCAGCTGCCTCAACCACCAGAAGCTGGCCCAGGGAGCATGTTTTAAATTTAAATTGGATTGGGCCTGTCAGATGTCTAAATAGGCTACTGGAGGCGGTACAGGGAACACACGTTGTGTGTCAGTCCTCTGTAAGCTACTTTATTGGTCACTGGGTCATGCTCAGGCTAAAACGGTAGGTAAGGGTCATGCAGATCTCAGCATCTGGAGGGAGGTTGCAAGTTAATATGCAGTGGCCTGATTTCCACCAGGCACCCAGCCTATGCTGAATAGAGTGCATTGTATGTAAACTCATTTCCTTCCTCTCAACAGTTGTGTTCACTTGTCATTTCTTTTCCTTTCTGTATTTATTTATTGCCCATATTTGTACATTTTGGGTTTTCCAACCAGATTTGTTCCTGTTTTTTCCTTATTCTGGAAGTAATCATTTCAATTATTGTGGTTATATTAAATTACCTTGAAATATTAGCGTAGATAAAACCAAAGAAGCTACTTAGGGTCACTAAGACCAAATTTTAAATCTATAAAATATATGTGTGGTTTAATTATTCTAAATACCATGGGTCCTCTTGGCCTTTGGGTTGAGCAATAAAGTAGGCATGAGGACTCCCTTTTTTCTTAGTAGTTATTTAGTTCCAAGCTTAGAATCTTTTGCATGGGCTGCCAAAAGGTTGCTTTTAATTGTTTTTTTGTTTCCTCCCTGAGAGTATCACCTACAAGCGTCTCAGTATTTTTCAGCCCCATTGTCTGTTTTAGTTCATTCTCAACTTTTCACATGTCACTTACTGTGAATTTCCTGTTTAAGACATGTTCTTGTTTTTACTATTTTATGTAGCATATAGAAGTTAGATGATTAATACAGAAAAAGAAAATGGAGCAGCAGTTGATTCCAGTACATCTAGCCATTAGGCAGAGTGTGCTCCTGTCTCCTAGAGACCTGGAAGGAGAAGCGAGCAAGTTCTTAGACTAGACTCTTAAGGACTATAGGTCTAATATTGCTTCCTGCCTACTTGAGCGTACTTTGGAATGGAGCAGATGGTTTTACCAGGTCATGAGGCCCTCCTTTCCATTAAGGCTGTGGAATCATAGTGCATTTATGATAGTGTCTATGGTTGAACTTTTTGTTTGTTTGTTTGTTTCCTCTTTTCTTTTTGTTTTTGGTTATTGATTTTTGCCATTGGACATCTGCACTTGCCAGAGACAGAGAATGGGAACAAGAAAGAGAAAACAAAAAAATCACCCCTTGGGTGGGAGGGCCATGTTGTAACCTGTTTTCTGTTCTCCTCTCAGTTTAGAGCATACACGTACATGTAAACAGTGTGATTCTCAAACTGCCAGATCCAGGACTCAAACCATGGTTGACTTTGTGGAAGTTCAGCACCTTAATTATCACACCATTTGCTGGCTCCAGTTCCTTTTTTATATTCCAATCTTACCTACATGTGATTTACCCTTGTTGCTCAGGTATCTCTATGTGTAATACATGGTGGCTCTTTGTTCTTAAACTAAGTAGATCAGAAGATGGCTGTGGGCAGGGCTTCATGGTGAGAGGTGATAGGCTTTTTTATGTCCTAAAGCCAATAGTAAGCACTCCTTGACTTGTGTAGTTTTTAAAATAAATTATTTTCTTTCTTTGTTTGAGAGCAGTCACTTAGATCTATGACTGCATGGTTTAACAAGAAGAAAATGTATTCATTAAATTCCTGTATCTGTCACTATTTCCTACTAGCGATGGAATCTTAGTTTTCTTGGTATATGCTGGGAACAGCCCTTGCTCGCACAGCTTAGGACATTTTGGTAAAATCATATAAGATCCTGTGTGTGAGATACTGTGAAGACACTCAGCACTGCAGTGGGTCCTTTTTCTTTCTTTTAAGAATAATTAGTTTTATTGTTTGATTGGTTTACTTTAATTTGCTATAGGGAATTTGCATTCATTGGAGAGGGGGAAAGTGAAAAAGCAAATCTCCAGGACTCAAGCCATGGTCGGCCATGTGGGAACCCAGTACCTTAACCAGTACGCCATCTGTATTTATGTTCTAATGAGTACATAAGTACTATTATTTGTGCTTTGAAGAAACATCAGCCATGTGTCTACTTTTTTTTTCAAGAACAAGATATTTACAGCAATATGAAGCTGTTAAAAGAAAATGTGGTTAGTTAATTATTTCTTAACTGTCCTAAAGTTGACTATTTTATGGTCTTGCCTCGGGAAACAACCAAGGCCATAATCTATCCTCCTTGTAAGAGGGTGAACAGTTGGCTTTTAATAGAAGATAGTCTTAGGAACAGCAGATGGTGTAATGATTATGTGGCTGGATTCCCACATAGTCGACCACAGTTCGAGTCCTTGACCTGGCATCTTAAAACTCATACCAAGCACATGTGCATACATGCCCAAAATCCTGGGAGGGGATTGCAAAAGGGATTGTGGCATGGCCATCCCTACTGGTGGGTGATTTTTCCATCTCTCTCTATCTCTCTGGTGAGTGCATGCACCCTGTAGCAAAAATCTAAAAAAAAAAGAAGATAGTCTTTATTTGAAATTTAGATAACTCAATTAGGAGATAACTTAAGATGTAGCTGGGTTTTCCCTTTTATTCTACAAATACTGGTTTCATTGAGCAAACTCTTACATAACATGTTGCTTGTTTTACACTGGGTATATTCTGGGTGATGGTCAGTAATAGCATGTGTGGTTCTTCCGCCAGCCCTTTGAGGAAGGCATGGCTGTTAGCCTTGTTTGACAGGTGAAGGCCCACATAGACTCAAGGCAGCTTCTGTCTTGTCCAGATACATCCCCAGAGATGGGGAGCCCAGATGACCACCCCCTGGCCTCAGTTTGAGGGCTGTGATGACATGGTAGCCAGGCTCCATCTCAGGTCCTGGTGCTAGGCAAGTGTGAGCAGTTGCTTCAGGTGCAAAGATGTACAAAGCTTCTGCGGAACCTCCCTCCTTGGCCTCTTCTCCACCACCTTGACTCCCAGCAGTGAGTTAGTAAGTGTAGTGCTTCAGTTCTGTTTCATGCACATCCACCACCCCTCAGACGGTCATGCACACAGAAGACATGGCATTGGTAGGTGAGGAACTTTGCCTCCTGCTTGCCACCTTCCCCTCCATCACACAGTCACATCAGGAGAAACAAGCTCTGCAGATACTTGTGTTTACCTGTTACAAAACTTGGTTAGCAAGGCTGACATCAGCCAGAACCCAACATCTAGATAAAAGGAAAATGCCAGTCCTTTTGAAACTTTTGGGACCACTAGGCAAGAACCAGTAAGTCATGTTCCTATTTTTAGCATCATCTTTTAATTTAACAGCAGCTATGTGTGTAGGGTTGTTAGAAAAGTCATGCATTTTGGCATAGAAAAACAGAAAAATATTTTGTGACTTTTCCAACAATCCAATAACAGTTCTGTGACATCTTTTAAGAAGCTTAAATAATGGGACCAGCAGGTAGCATGACATTTAAGGCATTGGACTCCCACATGACCAACCTCAGTTTGAGTCCCAGACCTGGCTCCTTGAAAAATCACCCTGGTTACGTGTGTGTGCCCAAAATCCCAGGAGAAGAATGGAGAGGGGATTGCAGCATGGCCATCCCCCCAGGAATAACTTCTCACTTTCCCTCTCTCTGTTTCCCTTAAGTGGGCACACATACCAAATGCAAAAACCTTTAAAAAAAATAAAAAGTATCAGCTTAAATAAGCAGGGGCCCTGCCAGGCCATCATTCCATCACTCGAGAGTGCCCAGTTCCCTGCCAATGACCATGCTGTAGTGTTCCCTTGAGCTCACTGTACTCCCACCTCTCTCCCACAGAGCTCCCAGGCTGATGGCCTGACTTCCTACTTCCTGTGTCCCACTCTGAGTTCTTCTTGCACAGAGCATGTGGTGGAACTCTGTGGGTTGCTCTCCAGGCTTGGGTCCTTCTGCAGTCAGCAGAGCAAAAGATGTGAAAGAATCCTTTCTCTCCTTGATAATACCTCCTTTTGAGACCACTTCAAAGTTTTAAGGCTTAAAACCAGCCAGTGGCCTGTTTGTTCTAGGGCGTGAAGCCTCGTGGTTTGACCTGTGGGAGTGAAAGGTTGTAAGGAACCATGATTTAAGATGAAAATGAAAACATGTCAGCTTGAAACTAAGGGGGAAAATAGAGGCAAGACATTGATTGGACACAGAAGTGGAATATTATCTGTTAATAATGGGCTCTGTATCCTTAACTAGACTGGTGTGAAGGGTATTCTTGTTGGATAAATTCAACTTACAAGCAAGCTACGTGATACATATATGTAGTGATTAAATGTATAAAATAAATTAAAATTTTAAAAAATTATGACTTAGACCCATTTTTGCATCAGCATACTTAAGCTGCTTTTATAAAAGGATGACTTTTCTTTTTGTACTACACATATGAATTCCCAAGTCTACTTGTAGGAAATTTAGACAGAAACCTAGGCCTGTGGAGTGACAGCAGGTGCTACAGCTGAGCACTGACCTGGATTGTTCATGGGAGGCACTGGAGTTCACAAGACATGGCAGGTCACTGTCTCAACAAAGAATATCCAGTTTGTTTTTTTTAAAATGCAAAAGGCAATACAGATGGAGTCTTTGTAATCCAGCCAGAAGTGTTTGGGGTTTTGGATTTTTTCAGATTTCAGAGTATATTGGGTCATCAGAAAAGTCATGATGCATTTCTGCATAGTAAAATATGGTCATGATTTTTCCAGCAACCCAATAGCTAAGGAGATCCATGGGGTACAGGACCCAGGTCTAAACATAAAATTCATTTGTGTTTCCTGTACACCTTATATACACAGCCTGAAGGCACATTTATATTTGTTATAGTGCAGTACTATACTCTGTCCTGTCAGATGACTTCAGGTGTGGAATTTTCCACTTGTGGCATCAAGTGGCACTCAACATTCTGGATTTTATGTTGTTTCGATTTTTAGATTAGTGATGCTCAGATCATAATAAATTACTGTCAGATATTAGAAAGCCTCAGTGTTTCTGAATGAGGGAAGTTAAAGCTGGTAAAGTCAGTGAGTCTTGAGTCCTTATGGTTGAATGATATACAAGAAAAACCCAGAGTTGAAGCTGTCCCTGTTGTAGCACTTCTCAGAAAGCCAAGTAGCCGATTTCACTTTGGATTTTTGTTTTTGTGTTGTGCTGTGTTTTGTTATAGAGCGTGTGTGCTTGCCAGAAAGGGAAATTGAGTAATCACTCCCTGGGGGGATGGCCACACCATGATCCTTTTACTCCATTCTCCACTCAGGATTTTAGGCAAGCATGCACATGTGCTTGGTGTGATTTTCAGGCTGCCAGGCCCAGGACTTGAACAACGGATGGCCATGAAGGAATCCAGCACTTTAACCACCACGCCACCTGCTGGCCATCCACCTTGTTTTTTATTTTATTTTTTTTCTCGTTTTTTGTTTTTTTGTAGAGAGGTTTTTGCTATAGCACATGCACTTGCTGCAGAGACAGAAAGCGAGAAATCACCCCCCAGAAGGGATGGCCACTTCACAATCTTTTCTTCATTTTCCTCTCCAGATTTTGGGCACACATGCACTCGCACTTGGTGTGAGTTTTAAGCCCCTGGGTGCGAGACTCAAATGATGTTCGACTACGTGGAAGTCCAGCTACGTAACCATTATGCCATCTGCAGGTCCCCTACCTTGTGTTTACAGGGCTTGTATAATTTATCATCAAAAACAGTAGCAATTTAGCCAGAAGGTCAAGGTTTTAATAATTCAGCTGCTTGTTTTCTTGTCTTTATTCTTTAGTGGTATAAAAAGAACTATAAGATTGTGTAACCTTTATGTTTTTTATGTTGACAGATGTTCATTAGGATCTGGAAGATCGCTTGACCCAGTTTATGAAGACAGAAGAAGCCGTCTTTGCCACCAAAGCCTGCGCCATCCCTGCCTACTCTAAGAGAGGGGGCATTGCCTTTGTGTAAGGACCTCTGCCTACTTTCTAGTCACACTTCCTTTGAGAATAACATTGATTGTCATAGAAAATTCCTTTATTAGGATTACCTGCCCAAAATAATTATTTTGTTTTTTTTTGTTGTTGCTTCTATATAAATGCAGTCACCCCAGCCAAATAATTCTACAGAGTTTGAGTGACCTTCGCTTGAAGGGTGCTTGAAAGTGTGGGCAGTCAGGACCAGCAGTTGGTGTAATGGCTATGTTGCTGGACCCCATGGAGTCAACCACGGTTTGAGCCCTGGACCCAGTGGCTTAAACTCATGCCAGGCATGTGTACGTGCATGCCCAAGATCCTAAGAGGAGAGCAGAGAAGGGATTGAGGCATAGCCATCCCCCCCAGCAGGTGATATCTTGCTTTCTGTCTCTCTGTCTCTCTCTGTCTTTCCGGCAAGTGCACATGCCCTATGGCAAAAATCTCTCCAAAAAAAAAGTGTGGGCCGTCACTTAACTGCCTTTATGGTTGTAGTGTGGTATCCAGGGGAGGCGAGCCCCCTGCCTTCCCCCTGCCACTCTGAGGCCATATGGCATCCCTGTGAGTCTCTTGTCACAGACCAAGTGGCCTGCCATACTGCCTGGTCATGCAGCTCCACCCCAACATCACCTGCCCTGCACACTGCTGCTCTGCTGACATGGTATCACAGCTTTGGAAGAGCACAGAGCCGTGCTCCCAACTGCTTGCGAGCAGATCTGCACACCTGCGTGATGCACCCAGAATGCACCAGGCTGCTGTTCACATGAAGGGTGAGGCCAAGGCAGCATAAGGGTTGGCATGGCCAGGCCACTGTTCACAGTCAGAAGCAGTCACCACTCGAGCCCACAGCACTGTCATCCAGTGAGTGCAGCCCATGCCTCTGTCACCCACTGAGTGGACTGTTAAGTGGCTCTTAATTTTAGGTCTCAAATTTACTGTTGTTTCTTTTTTTTCCTTTCCAACTCTATAGCTACATTAATCTGTTCAAGAAGTGCAAATGTGATTATTGCTTACTTCATTTAATACATATCAGAGCATCCACTGTTTCGAGAATAAAGACCCACTCCTTATCATGGTCTTGTGAGTTCTGAACCACCTTTTCAGGCTCTCTCTGTGTGACCGTTTCCCCTCCGTTCCTTCCCCACTCACACTGCCTGCCAGGGTTGCTCTGCTTCTGAGGCCTCCCTTACACATACTCACACTGTTCTGCTCACTTACCCCTGACTTGCTGGATTCTCCTTTTGTTTGTTTCTGATTCTTGCTAGGGCCCTTTGCCTAGGATCACATTTACCATTTAGTAGTGCTCGAGAAATACCAATTGAGTGAATATTTGAATGACAGCTGGAGCTCCCAGGCACTGAACCTTAGACCTGCCCACCTTAGTCCTGTGCTGTCCTGTGACCACTCACCTTTGGAGCTGCTGCTTGTGCAGTGGCAAAACCCTCCCTTACACTTACAGCATAGCCAGCTGTCTCCAGGGTTCCAGGGCACATGGATCCTTTCCTCACTATCACCTGGCAGCCTGGAGCAAGCCAGCAAACGGCCCCATCCTCAGTTCTTCTGTATGCACGTGTGACCATTAAAATAGATATTCATATTAATTTTGCCCATAGTTTTAAAAATCAACAGAAAAAACTCATAATAAACTTAAGAGCCATTGCTGCCTTTTTTTTTTTTTTTTTTTTAGAATTATTTAACATTACTTACTCATTTATTTTAAGTTTGATGGGGGGATGGGGGTGCTGGGGAGAGGAAAGACAAGCCACCAGCCACCAGGTTTGGGACTCAAATTGTGGTCAGCCATATGGGAGTCCACCGCCCTTAATCACCATGCCACCTGCTGGCCCCAGCCATTGGTTTTTAAACAGCATTTCTAGAGTTTTAATCCAAGCCGCATTGCAACGGCAATGTTTTCCAGTATCACTTTACAAAACATCCACGATAAATTCCTTTTTGAGTTTAAATGTAGAAAGTTATGGTTACAGGTGAACTTGTATGCTTCCTCTCTCAGATAATAAATAGTACATTGTCTTTTGGGTCTTAACTGCTGAAGAACCTAACTTAAATTCACTTTCATGTGTTATACTCTGTGTCTTAAAACTTTAGTTTCTCAGCTGACTCCATAGTGCAGTTAACTGCTGTGCATAGAAAGCCAGATCCCACTTGGCCAACCATGGTTCAAATCCTGTCCCAGCAGCTTGGAAAATGCCGTATGTTTTCATGCTGCCAGGGCCGGGACTGGAATCTGGTTGGCCATGTGGGATTTAGCTTCCATCGCACAATGGTTGTAAGGCCTGCCTGAGGGATAGTATCTTACAGTTTATTTTCTTGTTCTGGTTTTGGTATTGGCGTAATACTTCACAAAATTAATTGAAAAATATTTTGTTTTCTGGAGCTGATTGTATAGGGTTGTTTTTAATTCTTTAAATGTTTGATAGAATTCTCTAATGAAGCCATCTAGACTTGAAGTTTTTTTTTTTTTTTTAAACTGTTATATTGTGTGTGTGCTTGCCAGAAGGAGAATTGCAATCCTTTCTCCTCTGTCCTCCTCTCAGGATTTGGGGCATGCTTGCACATGCAGCAGGTGCATTTCTTTTTTTCTTTTTTTTGAGATGTCTTTGCTATAGTGTGTGTGTGCTCTCCAGACAGACAGAGAGATAGAAAGCAAGAAATCAACCCCCAGGGGGGGATGGCCACACCACAATCCCTTCTTCTCCATTCTCCTCTCGGGATCTTGGGCATGCATGCACATGGGCCCAGCATGAGTTTTAAGCCACCAGGTCCAGGATGTGAGACACGGTCGACTATGTGGGAGTCCAGCAACATAGCCATTACACTAACTGCTGGTCCCCAGCAGGCGTATTTCTCAAGCTGCTATGTCTAGGACCCTGACTACACTAGATCCAGTTGCTCTAACCACCTGCTAGTGGCTGGCCCGAGAGATTTCTTTTTTGAAAGTATTCTAGTTATGAAGTCAGTGTCCTTATACTTATGGGCTACTCAGATTATCCGTGTCATATTGAATGAGTGAAAGTAGACAGTCTGTGTTTTAAAGGGATTGACCCATTTCTTCTCAACTGTCGAATGTATATGCGAGGTGCTATTTCTGATGTTCCCGTATTTGTCTAACGACTACCGAGTCTGTAATGATAGCTCCTGTTTCATTCCTGGTATTAGTGGTTTGTATTTTTTCTTTTTTTCCTTTGTCAGTTTTGTTAGAGGTTTGTCAGCGTTACTGGTCTTTTCAAAGAATCAACTGTTTGATGATTTTTCTCTGTTGTATTTCTGTTGTCGGTTCCATTGACTAAATGATTTCCTATCTTCTGTTCATTTTCCATTTATTTTGTTCTTTTTCTGGATTTTGAGGTGGGAGTTTAGATTATTAATCAGAGTCCTTTTCTCTTTTCTAGTTAATCTATTTAATGAATTTCTCTCAGGACTGCTTTATTCACAGATTTTTGTGTTTTATTTTTTAATTGACAATATATTTCATTGCATCTTTTTAAAAATTTACCTTTGGACTTTCTCTATGACTCTTGATTATTAGAAAGTGTATCATTAGGGGATTTTAAGTCCCTGCAGTTTGTGTTAAGGCTTATGATGTATTCCACGCAGTGTGTCCACGGATACTCAAGAGGAATGTATCCTGCTGTTGGGCGGTGGGTATTCTGTAAATGTAAGTTAGAGCTTGCTGGCCGGTGTAATATTGGGCTCTTCCATAACGCATCCTTGTCAAGTTTCCAAATGGTTGTTTTCTCTGTCATTTTTGAAAGGGTAGTGAAGTAATTTAAGTGTAATTGTGGATTTATCCATTTGTCCTTTCAGTTTTATCAATTTTTGCTCACACATTTAGCAGCTCTGTTGTTTATGCATATTTGGGATTATTCCATTTTCTCAGTGAAATGACCTTTTTAGCATTATCTAATATCCTGGTAGTAGACATACTTTATCAGCTATTCTCATTATACTTACTTTATATATTTGTGTGTGTGTGTGTATATGTATATATGTGTGATGTGTGTATTTTTTTTTTTGAGAGGTTTTTGGTATAGGGCATGTGTGCTCACCAGGCAGACAGAGAGAGACAGAGAGACAGAAAGCAAGAAATCATCCCCCAGGGGGGATGGCCATGCCGCAATCCCTTCTTCTCCAATCTCCTCTCGGGATCTTGGGCACGCACGCACACGCGCCCGGCGTGAGTTCAAGCCACCTGGTCCGGGACTCAAACTGCGGTCAAGATGTGTGTATTTTTATGCTACCTTTGTCATAGAATTTTAAATTAGTTTTTTGTAGACAGCATGCAGTTGGGTCATGCTTGAGCCACTATACCTGTCTTTGAATTGTGTGCTTTATTTTGTGTTTAATGTAATTACTGATATGGTCTAAATCAGCCATTTTAATTTTTGTTTCTGGTTCTCTCTACTTTTTATTTCTCTATTTTCATTATCCTGCCTTTTTTCTTTTCTTTTTTCTTTTTTTTCTTTTTTTTTTTTTGCTATGGGGCACATACACTTGCCAGACAGAGAGACAGAAAGTGAGAAATAATCCCTCAGGGGAGATGACCATGCCACAATCTCTTCTCCTCCATTCTCCTCACGGGATCTTGGGCACACATGCACATGCGCCTGGCATGAGTTTAAGCCACCAGGTCCAGGATTTGAACTGTGGTCAACTATATGGGAGTCCAGCGACATAGCCATTATGCTAATTGCTGGTCCTTTACCCTGCCTTTTTGTAGGTTAACTCAACTTATTTTAGAATTACTTTTTTTATTTATGTTTTTGAATATTTCTCTTTGTAAACCTTTTTTAGTCATTGCTCTAAGTGTTATATGTATATTATTAGTGGTGGTGGGTGTCATTTTACCAAGGTATAGAATCTTTATCTTTCTATACATCCCTTTTGTCTCATTTGTATTATAATTGTTTAATTATTTCCTGCACATACATTGATAACCATGTTGTAAATTTTGTTTAATGGGCTTTTGTTTTTTGTTGTTATTTGTTTGTTTTTGTCATTTTCTATCATGCCTGCTAATAGCAAATTCTTAGTTTATTTTCAGCTGGGAATGTCTTTACTTCGGCTTCATCCCTGAAGGATAGATCATGCTAGTTACAAGATTCTTGATTGAAGTTTCCTTCCTTTCAGCATTTGAGATATGCTTGACTTTTTTCTGGGGAAATCTGTCACTTCAATTGTTTTCCCCTGTATGTAAGGCGCAACTTCTTTTCTGGCTGCTCCGAGGATTTCTCCTTGTCCTTTGTGTGCAAAAGTTTGATGTCTTGCATCGTAGCATCTATTTGCTGAGGTTCGCACATCTGCCTCTCAGTCAGTAGGTTCAGAAGCTGCTTGCCAAGTTGGGGGTGTTTTCAGCTGTGATTTCTTCTGAGTGCTTTTAGTGCCACCCTCTTCGGCTTCTCCTCCTGGAACTCCCATGGAGTTACATCCTGCATCCTAGTTTCTCCTGCCTCTACTCTGTGTGCACAGTGAGTGGTCTCTGTCATGTGCTCAGTTACTCGGTCATTGTCTCTCCAGAGGATTCTTATTCTGTGTATCTTCTATTCCTCCCGTAGGCTCTCTGATACTTTACTTGTTTGGAACATGTTTGTAATTATTCATCAAAGCATTTCTATCATGGCTGTTCTAAAATTGTCCTGAGGTGACTTTGGATGTCTCTGTCATCTCTGTATTGGTATTAGCTTTTTTTTCTTCCTTCTCTTTGACACATTCTGATTCTCGGTATAGTGATAGTGGGCTGCAACTTAGATATTTTCTTCTTATGCTGTTATCGCCTCTACCTTGTTAAACTGTCTGTGGTAATTGTCTCTCTCTGCCACTGATCCAACCACAAGAGAGTTGGGGAGACTGCTGCCTCAGCACTGTTCCTTCTCTTTGACACATTCTGATTCTCGGTATAGTGATAGTGGGCTGCAACTTAGATATTTTCTTCTTATGCTGTTATCGCCTCTACCTTGTTAAACTGTCTGTGGTAATTGTCTCTCTCTGCCACTGATCCAACCACAAGAGAGTTGGGGAGACTGCTGCCTCAGCACTGCCAGAGGGAAGAGCAGTGCAGGGTCCCTCCCACCCTGGCCTCCATTATTCCCAACGTGGGGGTTTCCTCACCGCTGCTGGCTGATGGTTCTAGTCCTGACTTTTGAGGCCTCCTCTGATGGTGTCCAGGTGGAGATGCAGATGGGCCCTGTTATTGCCAGGTGTAAGCTCAGGCTCTCCAGTTGATCCCCACTGACACACAGTGGGGAGCAGGGGCCCATTTTTATCAGCAGGCAAGAACCAAGTCTTGGCTCCCTCTTCAGCTTTCTCTGTCACCACCATGAAAGGGGTGTCAAGGTGCCCTGTTACAGCCTCTCTGCTGGTGTGGATGGGGCTGGAACCACCTTTTTCCTGTGGTGCTCGGTGACAATGGAATTTATCCAGATGTTTCTGTCTCCCTTGGTTGCCAGTATTGGTTTTCTTGCCAGAGTAATGGCAGAGTAATGTGTCAGTCAGACCAGGGTACCACTTAGAGTGAGGTGTGCCAATATTTTGGTATTTCTTAGAAAGAGAAATGTCTGCATAAACTGATATGCCATCCATAGCAAGATGCTTGATGCTTTCAGAGAGGGTGAAACATGGCCGGCCTGTGTTTCTCTGAGGGCTTAAATGTGGCAGTTGTGCAGAAAGAACCTGCAGAGTGAAGGGTAGAAATGTTCAAGTGTTTTATATATTTGCCATGTTCAGATTAACAACTGAAGATTGGTCAGTTTACAAAAGCAAGCCCTCTTTTTCTGAAGATGTCGACGAGACCATTTGAACCCCAGTTTAATGGGTCTCTCTTCCTCGCAGAGATAGAGCAGCTTGCTTTGCTATTCAGAAAGGATTACAGGCATCATTCAGTGACATGAAGATATTTCATCATAATGATATGGCTGAACGGACGTGATTGCTAAAAGAACAAGAGATCAAAGATCTAAAGGTAAGATTCTTTTGAAGAAAATTATACAGCACTTGTGTACTTTCTAACCAGCTAAATTATATATGAAATGGTAATTTGTCATTGATAACTGCCTGCAGATCACATTTGGATATTATGTAAGGGTGTTCCTGCTTATTCATTATGCTTCGTGCTGGAGAGCCAAATCTGATGATAGTTGCCATGTCATTGCCATAATTACATTGGTCATATTTGGAGAGAAGTAATCCAGGAAGCTTTTTAAGCAGGAGTTGGGGAAGGGGACAGTGAGAAACAGAAAGAGACAACTTGTGTTGGGGTGGGGATTTCTGTTCTCAGGCTACACAGTAGCACCAAAACACAGTGGGGCGTAGGTCAGAAAAAGAACCTCAGGAACTCAGCATAGGTGTAGGCACATCAGGGTAAGTCATGAATTAGATGGCCTCTGGCCAAAGTTGCTGCTGAGCAAAGGTGCTGAAAGCCACATGGCCAACTGTGCATTCAGTCCCCAGCCCACCTAGCTGTCTGAAACATGCCAGGCATGTGTGCTCCTCTCCAAGATCCAGAGGTACTAGAGGACTGGGGGCAGGGGTTCATGGCATGACAAGACCATGTGAGGGTGCTCCTGCACATTCCTGTCTCTTTCC
>NW_006159914.1:78692-94451 GCF_000334495.1 Tupaia belangeri chinensis
AAAGAGTGGCAGCAGACCCCGGTTTAGTAATTTATGAACAACTTGGGGCCCTTCTCCCATCTCACCTCTGCCTGGAGTCCTGGGCAGCTGCCACCTGTGGGGACCACTGCCCAGTGGTCTCTGTCCATGCTGCAGCCCTGTGTCCGGTTCCTCCTCTCAGAAACCTGAGAGCTCCTGGTGCTGGTGGTGGTTGGGAGTCTGCTCCAGGTGTCTGGCTTGAGGGGCACTGCCCAAGTACGTTCCAAGCATCACCATTCGAGCAGCCGTTCATTTCCCTTGGGCTGTGGTGCTCAGCAGGACATTGGGAGATTATACCACCTGGGACCCAGCCACCACATCATGTCTTAGATGCCTCTTTGTGGTGGACTTCCTGATGCTGCTTATAACCAGCTGCATCTGTAGTGAAAATAATTGACAAAAATACTCTACATTTTTTAAGTTTGTGTTAATCTCCCTTTCCCTGGACTCATTGCTGTATGCCACATCTACTATGGACCACTGTCTCACACTCATCCAGTGCAGAATCTGCAGGGAAAATCTCAAACTCAAGAGTGTTCCCCAGATTCATTTCCTTATGCAGATTATAAAGAGTTGTCCCTTTTTCTGATTTGGTGGAACAGTGGTAGCCAGCAGGTTGAAGAGCATGTGAGCCAGGTTGCTGTTGTTTATTTTGCCAAGTTATTTATACAGATTTGGAGAACATCACACTCACATTTCTATGTATGTTTTGCAAGTTTTATAATCCATAGAACTTTTGTTTTAAACAAGTTTTTGCCTTAGGGCATGAGTGTTCTCCAGAGAGAGAGTCACAGTGAGAAAGAAAATGAGAAATCACTCTCCAGGGGGGATGGCCACACCACAGTCCCTTCTCTGAGGATTTTCAGCACACACACATAGGCACCTGCACCCATACCCAGTGTGATTTTCAGGGTCCAGGAATAAAACATGGTTGGCCATGTGAGAGTCCCACAATATAATCACTACGCCATCTGCTGGTCCCTCTGTGGAACTTTTTAAAATGAATAACAAGAAATTATCTTGAAATTTATCTCTACTTTATAATTTTTACTTTTTTGCTCATTAATTTAAACCACATTTCCCTGCCACACATAGACTTCCTCAGTAACACTGCATTTTGAGGGGTTCTTTATGATAAAGGGTGCATGCCAAAGGGACACCGCCCAGCAGGGTGTGTTGTAGTCCTTTTTCCTCCCAGTTCTTCATCCCAGCAGGGTCCATCGGGTTCTTCATTCCATCATGGCACACATCCACGTGCCAGGGTGTTTCAAGTCAACCAGGCTGGAACTCATATCCTGGTTAGACATGTGGGGTCTGTGTTCCACCTAATACACAAGGTTGCCCCCTACATTTTGGTTCTCAGAAGTACTCTTTATTTTCATATAATCTGCTAACTTTTTCAGTATTTTCTACTTGATTACTTCTCTTTCCTCAAAAGTGAATTAAAATACTGTGATTCAGTCCAGGCTTGGATTGGACTACTTTTGTCAGTTTCACTAATTTTGTCAGTTTCCCAAGTGTTGTGATTCTTAGAGATGTTTTCTCTTCCCTTTTCCTGTAGGGTTTGTATGCCCCATATTAATGCTTGTTTAAACAGGAATAAGCAGGGTCTGGCAGGTGGCATGGTAAAGTGCACTGGACTCCCACATAGAGGAATGCGGTTCAAGTTCTGAACCTGGAGGCTTGCTTTCTCATGCGTCCTCCTCTCCCTCTCTGTTCAAATGTTATAAATAAATAAACAAAATTAAATAAAAATAATTCTTATTTTAAAAAATAAAACAAAGCAGGAAGGGGCAGTAGATGTGAGCAGAAGGAATATTCATGAACAAGTGAAATACAGCCTAACCTGACCCCACTACTGAGCAAAGAACTTAAGCTAGGAGGTCTTGTCTGTCAAATTAAGGGACATTTTTCATAGTAATAATTAGTGTCATCACAGGGGTGGAGAGAAAGGATGCTCTCATAATAATGGGGAAAGCTTGTTGGCACCACCTTTCTAGAAAGTAAATGGGCAGGTATATTCAAGGATCTTTATTCATGCCCTTTGACCTACATCTGGGGTGTTATCTTTAGAAAATAACCAGAAGTAGTATCAAAGATGGAAAGTTAGTCGCAATGTGTAAAAAAAGCAAAATGTGGGAAACTATCTAAATCAAACATTAGTGAAATAGATATTAATGACTTATAGTATACCCCCAAGGTAGACTCTCCACTAAAATCTTATTTTAAATAATATCAGATGATGTGGAAATTGTTACAAAATTTTTTAAAATCAAGTCTTAAAGCAAAATCCTGATTTTGAACAAGGTAATGCATAAACACATGTAAATACTAAAAAGACAAAAAATATTACTGTATGTTATAACTAGCTTATTTTTTAATTAATTTATTTTTAACTATTCCATTTCCCAGGATTACTGTATTGAATATTTTAAATCATTAGAAACATACTGGGACAGCACTGTGGCCTAGGGGTTAAATGAGCTGCATCCCACATGGCCAACCATGTGGTTGAAGTTCTGGATCCACTCACTTGAGAAACACACCATACACATGTGTTTTTGTGCCCAAAATTTCCACAAGATGGAGGAGAGAGGATTATGGTGTGACCATGCCCCACTGGGATACTTTTGCCTTCTCCCTCTCCCTCCCTCTCTTTGTCTCTCTGTGTTGTCTGTCTGGTTGTATCTGTCTGTCAAGTGCATGTTTCCACTGGCCGTAAATTTTAACAATAAAAAAAGAAAAATACTTACTCTTTTAAGAGGCAGGAAGAGACAGGATGTCTTGAGGTGAAGGTGGTTGCTCTGTTGTGACTCCTAGCATGTTTCACTAAGTCCATGGCACTGAGTTTTTGAGTTGACACAGAGAGTAAAAGTGGTTGAGCAATATCGGTGAGGTATATTTTTTTATAAGGAGACTTCAAAAAGTTTGTGGAAAAATGGAATTAAAGTACTAGTTTATATTGGTGCATAAAGATTTTTAAATCAATGCATAGCTTTTTCATAACATATGTTTTCTATTAACTGTATGAAGACCCTTTCATATATTTAAACATTTTTTTTTAAGCTATGGGTTCTTAATACCTCTTAAAGGTCAGGCAGATGCAATGCAAAGCAATATGAAGTGATCCCACATGGGAAGGTTCCCAGTTTAAGTCTGGAGACCTCCGTGACTTCACTGGGCACGCACTGACCATGAGCCAGGCCTGGCTGGAGGTTGGGCATGGATCACAAGGTCAGAAACCTTGTTGGAGTGCTGATGCTCTCACTCTCACTCTGTCTCTCTTGCTTATGTAAGAAATAAAGAAGCTTTAAAGCATGTTTGAATACCCTTTAAAGCATTGTTCTGTTATTTGAGTTCCTGGTTCTTCATTGGAGTAAAAGCTTAGATGTGAGAAACCTTCAAGTAGAAAATGAGTGGTGGACTCCCTTTCTGTGTGTTTCTGTCCTTTTTCAGCTCAGCATAGCACAAGCTTGTGTAGTTTTCTGCATTTGAGAGTTCATTTGTGATGTGCTGTAAATGGGCTGTGAGTGTAGGTGTGTGTTATTGGAAAAGGTCCCTCCCCATCACCTTGGAACCTCACTGGACAAGGTTGTAGTTGAGTTTTTCTTGACCATTGGATGGGCTAGTGAGGAATAAGGAAGGAAAGGGGCTTTCTCTGTTTTTTCATAGATGAGAGAGAGCAAGTCCATCTGTTCTGCCTCGTTACTGAAGCGTGCCAGCGTGCACAGGAAGCACAGCAGTGTGGTGAGTCCCTGTGAGCCTCCCAAACATGCCTGTCAGCATCCTGCTGCTGTCCTGCCTTCTGCGCCTCCCCTGCTCTGCACCCTCCTCCACAGTGATGAAGGAAGGTGGTTATGGTCATCATAGTGATTGTTCTTTGAGGTAAACTTTACAGACATCGAAACACACAATCCTAGACTTGCAGTTTCAACCAGTGGCTTATAACCATGTCACCCAGGGGTCTCAGCTTCATCACTATCTCCCCAGAAAGCCTTCCCAGGCCCCTTACAGCCATTCGGGGTTTGAGAGTTTTGCCTGTTTTTAGAGTACCTAAATAGTTTGTGAGTGTGTGAGCTCCCCTAGTTGATGCTGTAAATAGAAAAAACGTGTCTGAGAGAAGAAAGCATTTAAATTTATTCAGACTATTTGAGTGTGTTTGTTTTAAACATGGTAGAGAATGTGTGTGCATGCAAGAGAGGAGGAGCAACCAGGAGAAGCACCCTCAGCAGGGGCTCACTATGCCGGGATCTCTTTGCCCCTGCCCTCCAGTTAGTCGGGATTGTGGGTGTGCAGGCTTCCAGCACACTTTCAGGCTGACCTGGGAATCCAAACCTGTGACATCCTGACAATTATTATCATGAATATATCTCATTAGGTAATGTGCTAGTGAGTGTGTAACAGATTTTGTATTTAGAGTTGTTAACATTAAGATGTCTGTTCTTTTCTCTTTGAAAGAATCCTCGCAAGGCTCGTGTAACACGACGTTTCATTGCAGTAGAAGGATTATATATGAACACTGGAACTATTTGTCCTCTCCCAGAACTGGTAAGCAGCACCCATGCTCAGTCATTGTAGCTGTCGGGGCTTTGCTTGTGACTACTTTCCATTGATAATGTCCCCACTGTTTTGCTTTTGAGGCAGCGTAATCACATTTTGATTATAACAGGAAAGTAAATTAACATCAGATGCCATTGCTGGTGTTAAAAGAAAAATCAACACTTAACTTTTAAAAACCAACTTTATTGAGGTGAAAATGACACATAACAAAAATACCTACCTCAGGTGCACAGTGCAATGGGTTTAGACAGACCTAAAACCCCATTATCACCACCAGTGTCAAGACACAGAACATTTTTCTCTCATCCCTCTTTGTGGTCAGCACCTAGTCCTGGTCCCAGACAGCCTGGGACAGTCTGTTTTTTCTTTCCATAGAGTAGTTTTACCTTTCGTAGAATTTTCATGTAAATGAAAACATATAATGAGTATTTTGTAAAACTCAGCTTCTCATTGTAAAAACAATGCCTTTTTTATTTTGGGAGGGTTTTTGGAAAGATTTTTGCTGTAGGGCATGTGTGCTCACCAGAGAGACAGACAGACAGAACAGGAGAAATCACTCCTCAGGGAGATGGCTATGCTACAATCCCTTCTCCATTTTCCTCTCAGGATTTTGGGCATGCATACACTTGCATCCAGAGTGACTTTTAAGCCACTGAGTTCAGGACTTGAAACACGGTTGACTGTGTGGGAGACCAGTGACATAACTATTACACTATCTGCTTGTCCTGAAACAATGCCATTTTTAGAGAGCATAACCACTAGGATTTACTTCATTCACATTCCACAGCATCAGTAGTTGTGAGGTGTATGTCAGTGGGATTTGATACATTCAGCATATTGCACAGCCAACACCTCCACTAGTTCCTAAACCTTCACTCCAAAGTAGACCCCCTTCCCAGAGAGCAGCCCTCCTCTCCCCCTCTTCCCGTTTTCCCTCTCTCTAAGTTCCTGGCAACTACCAATCTCTCTGTGGACATACCAGTTCTGGATTGTTCCTATAAATGCATCATATACTCTGTGATGTTTTACATCTGGCCTTACTCCGTGTAATGTTTTTAAAGCTCATCAACATCATACCATGTATCAGTACTTCATTCTTTAATGTTAAATAATATTCCATTCTGTGGATATACCACATGTTGTTTATGTCTTTTCTCAGTGATGGCTTATTTGGTGGGTTTGTTTCACCTTTTCGCTGTTATGAATAGTGCTGCTTTGCATGTTTGTGTTCAAATATTTATTTGAATCCCTGTTTTAATTACTTTAAGTATATACCTAACCGTGGAATTGCTAAGTTATGGGGTAACTGTAGGTTTAATTTACTGAGGAGCTGCAGTACTGTTTTCCACCATTTTACATTTCCATCAGCTATACACAAGGGTTCCAGTTTCTGCACATTGTCACCAACATATGTTATATTTCCTCAGGGTTTTTAAATATGTTTTAGACATCCTAGTGAGAGTGAAAGTGATATTTCAGAGGTTTTGCTTTGCATCTCCCATGTGACTGATGATGTTGATCTTCATTCCATGTGCTTATGACCATTTGTATATCTTGGAGAAATGTTTATTCAAGTGCTTTGTCTATTTTTAATTAATTGGTTTGTCCTTTGGCATTCAGTTATAAATGTTCTTTATATTTAAGATTCTGGAATTTTATCAGATGTTCCATTTACAGATATTTCCTCTGATTATATGAGGTTTTGTTTTACTTCTTTGATAGTATCCTTTGATTCACAAAAATTTTTAATTTTGATAAAGTCCACTCTATTTGCATGTACATTTGTGTCCAATCTAAAAATCTTTGCTAAATCCTAGGTTATAATGATTTATTCTTTTGTTTACTTCTAAGAGTTTGTGATTTTTCACTTTTACATTAGATCTGTTTCATTTTGACTTAATTTTATGTGTAAGTGGAGGCATAGGGGTTCATCTTCATTCTTTTGTGCGTAGTTATCTAAATTGTCCCAGCATCATATTTGACTGTAGGTGTATGGCTTTGTTTCTGGACTCTATTCAATTTCATTTTTCTCTGTGTGTCTTTATGGCAGTACCACACTGTCTGGGGGTGATTTTGTGTTTTCTGTCTTTCTGCCTCTCTCTGTCTCACTGGCAAGTGCACATGCCCTATATCAAAAGTCTCTCAAAAAAATAATAAGAGAATTGTGGCAACTGGGGCTGGCAGGTGACAGTTCGAGTCCCAAACCTTGCAGCTTGTTCTCTTTTTCTCTGGTTAAATTAAAACATAATAATAATAATAAATTAAATTAAATAATTCTTTAAATTAAAAAATAAGCAATTATGGCATCTGATTTCCATAAAACTGTTAACTCATCCATGAGTACATGGAGGTGGTAGACTAGTTAAGTGGTGAAGTGTTTCATTAGTCATTTCCCACCAGTAAAAATTTAAATCACCTGAAGGATTGATAGTTGATATTGTTTTTTGTTTTTTGGTTTCTTTTAAAGTATTATTTTTATTTAACTTTATTTATACTACTTATTTATGTTTTAAATTGACCAGGTAGGGATAAAGTGAGAGAGAGAGCAAGCCAGCCACCAGGTCCAGCACTCAAACAGCAGTCGACCATGTGGGAGTCCAGTGACCTTAACCATCACACTACCTGCTGGCCCCTTTAGTTGATATTGTTTTAAATATAGGGATTCTGTGTCAGATTTTATTTTTTAATGTAATTATTCCTAAGGAAGTTTTTCTTTTCCTTTTTTTAAAGAATTATTTAACTTTATTTGTTTACTTATTATTTGTTTTAAATTTAACCAAAGACTGACAGAGTGAGAGTAGGGGTAGGAAGCAAGAAAGCAAGCCACCAAGTCCAGGACTCAAACCAGGTCAGCCATATGGGAGTTCAGCACCCTTAACCACCACACCACCTGCCAGCCCAAAGATTTTTTTTTTATAAAGAATTATTTTATTACCAATATTATTTTAATTTCCTATAAGGCATGTGCACTCACCAGAGAGAGACAGAGAAGGAAAGTGAAAAAGGGAGCCTCTCAGTAGGAGGCTCAAACCATGGTTGGTCATGTGGGAGTTCAGAGCCTTATGCACCATGCCACCTGCTGGCCACTCCCAAGGAGGTTTTAAAGACTGAAGGTTTTTTTGCTTGAAGAAGATATTGGCAACTGTTAGAAATAGGAAAAAGAAAGGGCTGGCAGGTGGTGTGGTGGTTAAGGTGCTGGACCTCCCACCAGGCTGACCAGTTCAACCCCTGGACCTGGCGGCTTGCTTTCTCACTCCCTCTCTCTCTGTGTATCTCTCTGGCCAAATTTTAATAACAAATAAATAAATAAATACCAAATAATTCTTTATAAAAAGAAAATGAATGAAGAGAAACAAAGGGAGCTTTGTTTGTTCTGTCATACAGTGTGTGCTCTCACTGGAGAGGAGAGAGACAGAGACAATGAGGGGGAAAGTGAGAAATCATCACCCCCTTGGGTCGGATGGCCACACCACAATCCCTTCTCCTCCATTTTTCTCCTGGGATTTTAGGCACACATGCACACACACCCAATGTGATTTTCAAACTGCCAGGTTCAGGACTTAAACCATGGTTGACCGTATCGTAGTCTAGGGCCTTAACCACCACACCATTTGTTGGTCCCAATCCTCTAATTTTTAATGAGCAGACCCTTTTTACATGCACTCTTCTAAAGAGTTACAGATATTAAGTAATTTAATCTTCATATGCCTAGGCTAGGAGTATCCCATTTTCAGATGGAGAAACAGTCAAGGAAAAGCAAATGAATTGATCCAGAGTTCACAGCTGGCCAGTGGCAGAGCTGGGATTGGACTCAGAGCAGTGTATATTCAAATACAGTTTTATAAGGAATTAAATAAAACTACAAATGAATCCCACATCTCGGTATCAGGAGAGCATCTATGTTGGGAACTGAAGGGTATCTGGGCACTGGGCATGGAGCACACAAGGAAAAAGCCAGAAGTAATGTGGGGCTGCTCATGTGAGGCAGGGTCTGGGGTTCTGGGGCCTTGGGGCAGCTATGCCTGCAGATGTGACTTTTTTACAGGGGCCTGTGAAATCCCCATGCCCTTCCAGCACCTCTTTGTATGTCCCACCTGCATATGGTTTTGTCCCTTATGCTGATCTGCAAGGCTCAGGTTAGCTCTAGAAGAATATATAGCTTCCTCTATAAACAGGGCCATGTACTGGCAAAATGCACATACATTTGCAAGGGGAAGGCTCCAACATTAATAATTATACCGAGATAGCAAGACATGCACAAGGAGCAAGGGGTCACGCCCCTTGTAAATAGCACCTGGGATTAAATATGGCCAGGAGCTGCTGCTTGTGGGACCCAGGTGAAAGACATTGAGGGGCAAAATCACCAGCCAATGGGCAGAGGCCTTGGCACCTGGAAGAGAATTAAAAGGACCCTCTCCAGCCTCTGTCTCGGTCTTTGCTCCAACCTGTTATGCAAAGATACTGTCTTTCTTTACTCTGAATAAGCCAGCTTTACAGAGGGGTGGGAAGAAGCTTACTAGACTGTCTTTTGAGATGTTCCAACATTTAGGCAAGTTAAGAAGTTGTCATGTTTTCTGACCAGAATAGGGGAAGAGAGCAATGCTGATGTAGCTTTAAGTTAAAGATGACCAGGAGGGAGGCCTCTCCTCTATAGAGGACTAACTGGGTGCTGGCACCCTGAAAAGCTTTTATTTCTCTCCCAGCCAGCAAACTGAGGGCAGAGGATGGAAGGAAAGTGAAATATAAAGGGAATGGGGCTCTCCATCCTGAAGTTTTCTGTTAAAACTCATTCTTAAGCCTTCCTAAAGCTTTCAAGATTGTTTTTTCCTCTCCTGCCTCTCAGAGCTCTCCTCCAAAAGCCCCAACCCTGGAGGGAGCCCCATGCCCTGACCTGCTTTAGGTTCCACATGGGACTTCTGGACCCACAGGGAGAGATGTGGGCTGTCTGGCAGCAGGTCCCTCACTGTGTGACCCTGTGGGACACCCCAACTCTTCCAGCCCAGTCCCAGGAGACCCAGGACTCACTTCACAGGGCTGTATGCAGTCTCGAAAGGACACTGAGCTTGGAGAACTCACTTGGAGGAGGGCGGGAGCAGACAGGAAAGAATGCCAATCCCAAGTCCTAACTGCTGTCAGCGGATCCTGGAAGGGCTTTAAATAAACTGGGCTCTTTCCTCATGGTGGGGGTCAGGGATCAGGGGGTCTAGTAGCTGTTGTAACCCCGCGAGCCCCTTTGTGAGGTACTTCTTTTCTTTTTTCACCTTCCCCTCATAATGAAAGCCTAATACCTGGGAAGAAGCAGTGAGGGGTGTGTGCTGGGCACAGCTGAATCCTCAACTCTGAGCCAGTAGAATGAGGGGCTGGATTACATGTGCAGGCCCTGGGGTCAGGCTCCCTGAGACCCAATCTTGTCCTTTCCTAAGAACTTTAGGCAAGTTTTTCCTTTTCCTGTTACTAAGACGTGTATGTAGTAGTTACAGGCCTAAGTCTACTAAGTGACTTTGTAATATAAGTAAATCTGCGTACTAGGCAGGGCTAGAAGAAAAATTCCCACAAAGGGCTAACTTGAGAAAATGGCTTTCTGGGGAGCAGAGCCTGGGGCTGGAAAGTGGCTCTCACTCCCTTCAGGCCTACGATCTCAGCACCAGCTACTGACCTGGGTCCCAAGCATCATACAGCTATTTGATCTTTAAACTCCACTCCTTATGTGACAGACAGGGGTACCCAATGGCTAGGTCTCCCCGTTGAGCTGAACATTCTCCACAACGTGCTCTGTAAACCACACGGAGACTATGACCACCTGGGCTCAGTAGAAATTTGACTGTCTTGCCAAAGACAAGAGCTAGTTTGGGAACAGCCTGCTGTCTGAACGATCTTGTTATTCCCTGAACTGTGAATAGGTGAGTTTAGAGACTCGGGCAAAGTTCTGTCTCTAGTCCAGAGGATTTCTCTACTAGTTGGTTAACAATCAAGTGTTGGAACTACCCCATGCTCTGAAAGAACCAGCTGCAGCTGGGAGCTCTATTTGCACTGCAGTGCAAAATGCACAGGTGAAGTGAGACTTTAAGGACTGACTGCAGATGGAGTTAGTTAATCCTCCAGTGTTCCTGGCTCCTGAGCTTATTCTCTGCAGTCTTCCTGCCTTAACTGCTCTTCCCACCCCCTAGCTTAGGCCCTCTGATAGACTTCTCTCTGAATTGGTGCCTTGCGAGCACATGCAGCAGTGACCTAACAGATAAGGGTGTGCCAATGTGCCACCAACATAGCCGTGACCCACTCCGTGTTCGTGCAGGACTCAGCTGCATGACCCAGTGTCTCCTGATCATCTCCACTAGCTGATGTGGGTGGGTCCTCGTGAGCTCCTACGTGGGTTGTCCATCTCTGTGATAGACACAAAGTTTTCCCCAACCACAGCTCTTAAAATGGGGCCTAGATTTTCCTATGCTGAATAGGAACTGCAAGACTGGCCAGTATGGACAAGCTGCTAGCCTGGGCATTGAAGTGTGGGGCTGGGCTCACAAGCCCTATCAGAAGGCATGCCTTCCTGACCAAGGCTGATGGGAGACTGGGTGTCTGGGACATGTGTGTGCATGCCAGGGATGGGGACACAAACCCATGGCAAGGGAAGGGTCTCTGACAACTTCTGCAAAACAAGTTTCCTTAAAAGAAATTGTAACACTCCCCCTATACACATTTTTCTCTTACAAAAATTATGGCAAAAAGAAGCTACAGGTTTTTTTTCTTTTTTTGAAGAGATTTTTGTGATAGGGTGTGTGTGCTCGCCAGACAGAGAGAGACAGAGACAGAAAGCGAGAAATCACCCCCCAGAGGGGATGGCCATGCCTCAATCCATTCTCCTCCATTCTCCTCTCGGGATCTTGGGCATGCACACACACATGCCCGGCATGAGTTTTAAGCCACCAAGTCCAGGATGCAAACTGCGGTCGACTACATGGGAGTCCAGCAACATAGCCATTACGTTAACTGTTGAGCTCCTCTGAGGAAATTTCTCGCAGCCTTCGTTACTGGAGAAATATGCATCTATTCCTATCAGCCAAGTGTTGAGTTCTTGCTAATGGACCCCTGGAGCTGCTTCCCTGTCAGTGTGGCCTTTTTATTGTCCCAATCCTCAATTTCTCGCATAATCCCACTGCCCTATTAATGCCTGTCAGCTTTCTCTGTTGCCTACAGAACAGTCTACAAAAATCCTGCATGTGATTTTATAAAAGTTCTATATTAACCTCTTGGGCAGAGGTTCAGATGACTTCTTTATATGAGGCCTGCCCCTATGAGGTCAATCCTATTTTCCTCTGGACTAAATCATGGCTCTTGTAATATTTGTCATCTTTGTAGTACACATGCCCTGTGTATTTCATGTTTTCCAGTTCCCTTGAATAGTGGAGCCTAAAATGGGTGTTGGAGCACAGTCAGGTAGCTTGTTAGACTGCCTTAAAGCCTAGGAGAGGGTCCCTAATATTAAAGGGTGTTCCACTGCAGTTGTCTCTGATCAACTAGAATGATCTACCTGGGTCTCCTGGGAAGTAGACAAAAGTTTTAGAACAGTACTCCTGAAATTCACCTGTAAGCAAATAGAACCCACTAAGGTCACCTGGGAAGCATGCAAATACCTTGAACTATGGTTTCTTTGAGCAACTAGAATCATCTACTAGGGTCACTGGGGAAGCAAGAAAATGCCTTGTAGCCCCCTCTATCCAGGGTCTGAGAAGTGGAGCCATCCATTCTGTGCTTCCCATCTTCATTGGCCAAAGGTTGAATCTGAGGTGGTGTCTTGACACTTACAAGCCTCCCACGTGCATCCATGCTGTGATGTCACTCAAGGCAAAAAGCAAGATGGAGTCAAGATGCTGTCTGTCTAGAACTACCTGCCATAGTGGACATGGGAGGGCCAAGAGTGAGCACCCTGGGTGTCACACATCAGCTGCACATGCTGCTTGGCAGGTGGCTAATCTTCTCCCCTGACTGTACTGTGAGTCCCTAAGAGCAGACACTGCCCCACCAGTGCATGCAAACCATAGACAATAGCTGTACCTGCCTGCTATGCCATGAGTTATGGCCTAGAAGTGACTAGGAGTGGGCAGAGTGGGGCCTGGACTGACAAGAGGATGTCTCTTCCTGACCAGGGTGACAGGGAAGTCAAGTGACTGGGGTAAGGGCCTCTGATGTAGTGCTAGCAGAAGGACAAGGTGATGGATTTTGAAGCCCACATAGCTTTGTTCTTGCTACAATTCAGATCTGCTTTCTAGCAGATTCTAACTGCTGTCCCTCCTCTTCCCTTCCTGGAAGGTCTATGGTCATAGTAATCCACCTGTGACCTTCAGATACCAGCGCTCCCTAGAGTCCCAACTCTAGTCAATTGTTGACCTGGTGGTTAACATAGACAGGACTACTGGCCAGCTCTGTCTCCAGTACACTGGAAAGACATGGCAGTCAGTCCTGGCTACAGCTGACTGGCTGAGGGTGGATGCATGACTTGCATAGCCAAGGTCATGCAATAATGGAGGGCATGGTGTGTGTGAATAATACCTGGCCAGATGGCTCTCCCTCTTTGTAGTTCTGATCTGGGATCTGGAAACTACTTAGTTTGAACACTTGGCGTTGGAGTGGAAAGATCACATAGATGAAGTTGTGGTAGTGTCCGGGCTGCAGTTACAGGGGAACTTTCTGCTACTTTGAGGAACAAGTGGGCATGCAGGAAGTACCCAAATGGAGACTTCAGGAAGTGAGCAGCATACCTGAGCAAAAGCTTCCGAAATATAGGTAGCCCTGAGAACCAGAACAGTCTTTAAGAACTCTGAAGTAGGAAGGCAGGCAGTGCTGGGAAGTGAGGTGCTGAGTTGGCTCCACTAGTTACGTTTGGATACTTGGCCTGATGTGAACATGATTTGAACACTTGGCCAGTATGACTGACTGATGCTCAGCTGTGACTAGCTACAGCTCGGCTATTTGTTACAAAAGTGTGCTTCCTGTTAGGTGGCATTTTATTGCATAAGGACTCCAACAGGCATTCTAGATCAAAACTGAATTGAACAAATCAGGTGGTACCCAGGAATATGTGACCCATAATACAAGCTTGCGTTATATTACCAGAGTTTTTAAGTAGCCTTGAAAACAAAAACCCAAGTGCTATGCTTAGGATGGATGTAAAGCAGAGACATGAGTGAAAAAATGACCTGATCTCTTTGCCAACAGGTGCTCATCCTACCAGCAATGCAACTGCTACCAAACGTCTACCAAAAAACTTCCTAGCTGCTCTGATGTGTACCATTTAGATGGTTCTTAACCTTGACTCAGAAATTATCCAACCCTGCTGCAAACTTGTTGCCTACCTGAGAGTTCTAATCCTTCTGGGATGAAAAACTTTGGAGAATTGCATATCTCCATGTGATAATACTCTAATCGTCCCATATAACGCATGCCCACATCTAACTCCAGTAAGGTTTGCTGTAACTTTAGATCTGGTGACCAGGACAGGGCTGATGTTACTGAAGTTATTTCTGACTGCCTCTTCCAAGGCCCTTAGACTAGAATAGCCAGTGCAAAGGTACTGAGGCATGAATAAGCTTGGGACAGTTGTAAGGGATAATGACGAGCACGGTGAGCACCTGGGAGCTATATGGTTGGACAATGAGGGCAGAGGTGGGCTAGTTGCTGTAGGATTTGGTTAAAGAACAATCTGACCTTCATCCCAAAGGTGTGTGCTGAGTCTCAATTACTGGAAGGTACTGATGTATGCATCACAAGGAGCAAGAACTTATAGCAGAAGCTACCCTAGTCATCCAGGTTAAGCAATGAAACCTAGATCAGAATGGTGGTAATGAAGATGGCAAGGTGAAAATGGATCAAGACCTCTTAAGATGGAACCAGATCATCTAAAGTCAGATGTTGGCTATGAAGGGTGGCCTCCTTAACGAAAATAAGGAAGCTTAGGGTGGTGCAATGTTAAGTACAAGCTGTGGAGCACTTGAGATGCTAGTAGAGCTAGGCTTGTAACTATTTGATACAAGTCTAAGAGCTCAAGATGAAACATCTTGCTTACTGTATAAGGCAGAGGAATGAGTGCCTGGGGTCCTATGTTTTTAGAATTTTACTATGGGGTGCATGTGCTTGGAAAGAGACAAGTGAGAAATCGCCCCCCAGGGGGTGATGACCATGCTACAATCCTCTCTGCATTCTTGGAATTTGGGATACCCATGCATTTGTGCCCAGCAGGAGTTTCAACCCTCCAGGTCCAGGACTCAAACTGCAGTGAACTATGTTGAGAGTCCAGTGCCTTAACCACTATGCCACTTGTTGACTCTGTGTGGGGTCCTATACGTACCATGAGGTTTCAGTAGTGCTGTGGCTCATTGCAGAACAAGCAGGGTCACTAAGTGAAAAGTGAAAGAAAATCCAATGACCATTAACCTTACCCCCTGAGCAAAGAGCTTGATGAACAAGGGCCTTTAACACAAAGCTAGCTCCCATGACCATTAAACATGGAGTCAAACTAGAGTCCAACTCCAGAAAGTCATTCTGATACAAAAACGAGCAGAGTGGAAGTAGGGATAAGGTCCAAGCAGTGTGGGCTCTGGTGTGCTCCACCTACCATTCTGTTTTCCAAATGCTCTCAATGAAGGGATTACTTACAGCATTCTAAAAATAATATCAACCCTTGTCCTGGGCAGAGAAGTCCAAAATGCTTCGCTGGTCATGGCAGGCTGACAGTTGCCTCTGGGTATGTGAGTCATCATCTACGCCATAAAAATAATGTCTTTCCCAAAACTTGAAGTTGCCTGAGTTAGTTAACGAGCTTCAACTGCTTTGGCCACTTTCTAATCATTCTTGGGAACAGTTGTTGGAAACTTCCCCTTCAAGTCCCTCTTTCTAGTAGTTGCAGCACTGGAAGGGTCCTTTAGCTTACCTAGACCTCCTCGCCCCTTGGACAAACAAGAAAAACTGAGGCCTATCTGGGCAAACATCGAGGTCTGAGGTGGAACTGCAGCTCCAGATGCTGACTCAAGTCAGCCCTGGTTTCCCCTGAAGATTGAGGTCCTCCCCCTTCCCTTTGTTAATCATCTTTGCCTGAGAGTGCTCTGAAGAAACATCGGCACTAATTGATTCATTGATGCCTTGAGTAACTCTACTCCCTTTGGAGATAAATAATGCATGCCCTGAATGCCG
>NW_006159914.1:94482-105191 GCF_000334495.1 Tupaia belangeri chinensis
GCTGTTAACAATGAAGGAATTGATTCTCCAGGAGACAAGCATGTATGGCTGTAGGTTTCAGCAGACATGACCTGCACGACTAAGGTCTCATCTTTTTCTTCTAGAGTCACAACTTCTAGCTTCTCATCTTCACCTTGCCCTGGCCTCACAGTGGGCTTCCATGACATGGCACCTGTTTACATATCCTTCCAGAATTTACTGAGCACATACTATGTCAGCTATTAGGAAATAGGCTCAGGCCCAGGATCCTGATCTAACTGGGGTAGGGTGTGGTGGATGGGTAACTAGACCATCTTATTGAACCAACAGACCCTTCTATTCCATGAAAATTTACTAGGTAGCTCCTCCCAGGGCTTTCACAATCCCCTAACCACCTTTAGTCAAATGCTCATATACTGTCTCATTCTAAGAAGTCAAGTGGGTTGGGAAGCCCTCTAAACAGAAGAAAATGAATGGACCTAGGGGCCAGATGGAGCAAAGCCTGGTGCAAAGAGATAAATAATGCTATCCTAGTTTTCCAAGGAACTGGAGAGGTTGGGGGTCAGATGCCAAAGTCCTATGAATGTGAGAAGAACACTGGGCCCCACAAGGAATGAGAAAAGCTCCCTTCCTGGATTGTCACGGGCCTCCAGGTGCAAGATGGGTCCTTTGGTTTGTCTTCACACAACTTGACTCAGAGTGGGAACACAAAGTGAGGCTGCAAACTTTAACAAAGCAGCTGCCTTCTAAGCCTTTTTTTTTTTAAGTGAAAAAGTACTAATGCAGCTTATCTTAAGGCTTCTAATTTCAGAATTTAATAGTACATAAGTAAACTGGTCAACAGTGAATTTTAAATACACAATAAAGACTTACACAACTTTGCTTAGTACTTGGCATTGTAATTCTAAAACAAAAATAAGCAACTAAAGTATACATGATAAATGTTAAACGTCAAATCCATGAATTTCCTCAAACTGCACACAAAGAGCTGGGTGGTGCATGTTAAGTATATCTTTCTGGGGGGAGAGGTCCCATACCTTTAAAAGATCCAAAGAGGCTAAAATACTATCGAGTAGAATTCTCATCTCCTTGTCTATATTTTCAACAATAATGGAAGTTGTGGACCATGAGGCTCACTTTCACACACCTAAGAATCCATTTTAATGGAAATAGTAGGAAAAACTCCCACAGATGTTACCTTGCAAGGATTGAGGGGGGAAGGACTCAAATAGTCATTTCTAAGTTTAGGAACATGTTCTGGATTAAAGAGAAGAAATGGGAGGGGGAGACACAGTGGTAACAAGCCAGAGCCAAGGAAACTACTAAAGGATTTTTCAAGTCCCCAGGAAGAAACTTTAGTATAAAGGGAATAGCATGAATTTGAAATGCAATTTAACTCAAGTCCTATGTTCAGTGTCAGCATATTCACTTTTATTTCTGAATATCACAAAGTTTAACCAGAATACTTAAAAAAAATCCATGCATTTAACAAATCTGACGGAACAAGTATCCAATTGATCTGCATTTCAACAATGAAGTTTTAACTGAACAACCAATTAACATACTTAAAATTAGGTACAGGTAACAAAAAAATGCAGGACTCAGATAACATCCTACAACTATGCACATGTTCATGTAACACTACCTAGTAATCCACTGTTACATTTGAAGGCAAACCAGACATGTAAACATTGCTTTCTGTTGTCTCCCCCCTTTTTATTTTGTAAGCAATAAAGAACAAAATCTGTCACATCTCTCTCTCTTCACATAAGCAGTTCTGAAATAAGACTTCAAATCTTATGGTTTTTTTTTTTTTTTTTTTTTTTTTTTTTTTTTTTTTTTTTTTTTTTTTTTTTGCCATTCAGGCTCATTCTTTGCTGCTTCATCATCAGATTCAACATGACTAAACTTGGTTTTGGGGGGAGTATGCTGGAGAAACCCAGTATGGATTGTCTTCTGCTGCTTTGGCATGTCCCAAGATGGCTTCCTGGGGATTACTGCCATCTGTCTTGTCCAAAGCAATGTTTTTCATGATGTAGGATGACAGACTACCCCCATGGGTTCCAACTAGGCCACCACAACCTGGGCCTGCTACAGGAGGTTCAGGTTTGTGGGATTTCAGGGGATCCAGCCTGTCCTTCTCCAGCTGTTTCCTTGTACTCTGTTGGTGGGGCTCGCGAAACATAGACAGAGCATGAAGGGTGATGAAGTAGTCTTGGGTTAGAGTCTCTGCTTACTTCGCTTTCTGCTGGGTTTTAACCATACACAATTTTTCTCCCCTCTGACTTTTTGGGGTCATAGTAGACTTTAGCCAATCCATTTCCATTACTACAAAACCATCTGTCTATCACCTTGGCCTGAGCACTCTCAGATACAAAAAGAATCATGTCTCCTGTATTGCTATACTGTAAGGACTTAATCTGATGGCACTCACAGGTCTGAAGGGATCTAAAGGCCTTAAATGAAACATCCATTCCTACAAAATCCCAAAACTTAACATTATAGTCATATCCTCCAGTCACCAAACGGGTGCCTGAGAGATCGAGACCCAAAGCAGACACTGTTTTTATGCCATGCTTCAGTGTTACCTCATGCGAGTCAGGAATCTTTTGGACAGGATTCTCTTCCTCTTTGGAATCTTCTCCATCTCCTCCCTCTTCATAAAGAGGGGGAGGAGGTAAAGGAGAACTGATTAGTTCATCAGGATCAGAATTCTCTTCCCTTTCATGGCTGGTTGAACCTCTGGAAGATTTTGAACAATCTCGGATGGCACTTGAGCCTGATGATGTTGGTTCAATATCTTCATTTTGCCGTCTTAACTCTTCCTCTCTATTCATTTCTTTTTCTCTTGCTTCCAGTGTGTTCTGACTTCTTCCCACAGCTGTTCTTCCAGTTTGTTCAAACATTAGTTCTAAGTCAAATGTGTGAGCTTTTCTCCTGGCCCATGGTGGTTGCCAGCTGTGGGTTTTGTCCCGACGTCTCTGCGCCTGTCACTTCGCTAGCCCCAGGCTTCTCCATGCCGGCAGCACACACGACTACCAGGGCTGCAGCCCAAGCAGCAGCAGTGGACTCATAGCAGACAGGGAAGCTTTTCTCCCCTCTTTCTGGGATCAGCGGCTTCAAGGGGTTTTCTCTGCGAGGTTCCTCTACAGTCGCTGCGGCTCATGGTTCTTATCTAGGCCAGGGCTGGATTCCAGGCAAGCAAAGAGACCGAGATGATGCCGGTTCCAGGTCTTGATGCTGCTGCCCAGTCAAGGGTGCGGTGGGACTCCGTGCACACACCGCCAACTGGGTCTGAAGCAAACGTAGTTCTCCAGGAAGTGCCTGGAGATTAAATAAAAAACAAGGCCCCACCCAGGCTAATGCAATCACCATTGTCAAGTCAGTACATCCTGGTGGTGCAGACACGCCCACAGTGCCATCCAAAGAGGCCCCAGGGCAGGCCTGGGGTTGGGGCTCAAAGAGGCCAGCTGCAGCTGCATGTCAATGCCCACTGACCCATCTGGGGGCTGAGCTCTAAGCCACCATTGATAAGCCAGCAGGTGGTGTGGTTAGAGTACTTGACTCACATTTGGATGACTGAGGTTTGAGTCTCATACCAGGCAACTTGCTCTCTCATTTTCACTGAGTGCACGTGCCATATAGGAAACTAAAACATAAATAAAATTAGATCATTTAAAAAATAACCTCCTGAGGGGAAACTGCACCTTCCCTTCAGTTTTGTATGGTACTTAAAATATAAGAGAGGACCAGTAGTTAGTGTAATGGCTGTGTTGCTGAACTCCCATGTAGTCAACCACAGTTCGAGTCCTGGACCCGGTGGCTTAAATTCACGCTGAGTATGTGTGCGTGTGCCCAGGATCCTGAGATGAGAAGGGATTGCGACGTGGCCATACCCCCGGGGGGGGGGGGATTTCTCGCTCTGTCTTTCTGGAGAGTGCACGTGCCCTATAGCAAACACCTCTCCCCCAAAAAATAAAGCATAAGAGATACTGACTTTGCTGTTGCTGTTATGGCCTACAGCTTATACTATGGGCAGCAATGAACTTGATCTTTTCTGCCCTCATTCACTTGTTGCTATGGCTGTGAGAGTAGCAACTAATATTTAAATGTCACTTATAGGAGCCAGCAAAGAGACTCCTTTTAGACCAGAGAGACAGAAGGAGAGTGAGAAAGCAAGTCTCCAAGCCCAGGACTTGAACCATGGTCAGCCATGTGGAAGTTCAGCACCTTAACCGCCATATTACCCGTCAACCCAGCCATAATCTTTAAACTCATTTGTTCATTTGGTATAGGGAACATGTGCTGATCAGAGACAGAAGGTGAGAAAGCAAGCCTCTAGGCCCAGGACTTGAATGGCAGTTGGCCATGTGGGAGTCCAGAGTCTTAACCACCATGCCACTTGAAGTTACTTATAGAAATAAAGAGAGATCGCATGAACATTGCCTACTTGATGAAAGGGGGAATGGAGAAGGGCCTGGTGAGAATATTCAAGGTCCATTTTTGATACTCTGAACCCCATTTGGGAACCTACCTCTCCAGTATCCCAGAAATGTCAGCAGGCATTGCATACTGCCAGAGCTTCTCTACCTTAAAACAATAAAGGGTGACCTCCTGTAGCCAGATTCTGGGTTGGCTACTTAGTCACCACCTCCCTTTATCTGAAGACCTAGAATAGGTCTGGAGACCTAGAATAGGGGTATTGCTTATCACAGTAATCTCTAACCTACTCGTAGTACTCCGTCTAGTTAGAGGCAGCTCTGTCTGCAAGGGGCAGGGACTTTGGATGTTCTACTAAATCCTATGTGTGCTAGCCCCTAGAATGGAACAGGTTAGTCTTAGCATGAACTGAATACTGTAAAAGTGTTCCTAAAGCTTTCCTCCAAGAACCCTCTCCCATTTGAGCCTTAAGATGTGAGATCTTCACTATCCTGGAAGCACTGTTTTTTTTTTGGGGGGGGGGAACCCTCTCCTGAAGTAACCCCACCTGGTGCTCATGAAAGGCAAACTTAACCCAGTCCTCATATCCATGAACATTTCTGGAGTATGACCTCACACTTGCAAGTGGTAGTTGCTGTCAAAAACTGTTTATAACTTGGGAGGTACATTTTACCATAGTGATGTGTACTCAAAAGGCACATACTTAGATATTTAGGAAGTGAAGATTTCCCTTAAAAAAAAAAAAGGCAATGGAGTGGTTGTCGCTACAAAAGCATCCTCTGAATATTCGAATGAAACTTGACACATAAGGGAATAGGTCTCAATATCCTAAGATGAAACACCATCAGAATAGATGGAACCTCTTCTGCACACGTCGAGTCTCGACAAGACTCTCTGTAATTGAGGCAAAGGGTCCAGTCATCTGGTGGTCTCTGGAGTGTTAAATCTCTATTGACATCGTATTGACTGACTTAGCGGAACATCTTGCACATAAAGGTCATTATTCCAACCTCTTGCTCATCAGAACAAGTCCAGCTTTGAGTGGGGGTTGCATTGCTTGTCAGGTTACATTATGATGACATCCCCAACTTCCTGGAACTTAAAGCATGCTGTAAACATGAAGCTTTGCTTTAGGACCCTCAAATCTGAGCCTGCCTAGGGGCCAGATGAAGGACCTACAGCAGGGCCAAGTAAGGCTTGGCCAGGAGCTATGACTTGCTCAGCTGCACAGACCTAGTCTACACTGGCCCTCTAAGGAACACCTTATGTTGCCAGACCATCTGTGACCTAAGAGTAGGTGGAAATCTGGATTTTGTGAACTCAATAAATAAATAAATAAATAAAAAATTGGTCTGTAAACCCTGAGCTAAGTTGCCAAATATCAATGCTACAAGCCAGATGTGTGCCTCAGGTAAGCTGCCTGTTGATGTCCTTGACCTCTACGTCTGGCCAGGGGCTCAGAGAGCACTGTGACCCAGTTGTATTAGAAGCTGGTACTTGGGAGACTTATGAACTATTTTCCATTTGACCAGTGAGAGGGAAAGTGAGAAAGCAAGCCACCAGGCATGGGACTTGAACTGTGATCAGCCATGTGGGAGTTCAATGCCAGCACCAGTGCTGAGATCTTTATATCACTAGAAATGCTAGGCTTAAATATTTTATATCCCAACCAGAACTTCTTACAGCTCCCTGTCCTCAGTGGGAGCAAGCTCCTCTACAGCTCATTAACGTACTATGTCTCAAGTGAGAATTGGCCAGTGTGGTCAGCACTGCCTTAAAGACTTGGTCCCCTGGGAGTACATTTCCAGAAGTTACTCCAAGGGACTTCTTAGCCTAACTATTGGCTTCCCTAACTCTTCATTTGCCAGGTCTGTCAATTTCTAATGGTGGGTGTCCATCTTCAACTACCAAAGTGAATTCGTCTATTTCTCCTTGCAGTTATATTAGCTGTCCTGTTAAGTGGGTACATATCCAGGACTCCCATTCTTAGAATTATCCTATACTGGTATGTGATATTACACACCATCCCTGATCACCTTCCCGGCTCTGAAGCCCGCTTTGTCTGATCATAATAATTGTTCCAGCTTTCTCTCATAGTTTCAGCATATCATATCTTTTTCTATTCTTTCCATTAAAAAAAAAATCTTGTATTTAAATTAGAAGTAGACAGGATCTTGCTGTGTTGCCCAGACTGGCCTCAAACTTGGAATTCTTCCACCTTGGCCCCCAAGCAGCTGGGTTACAGGTACACCTCACCAGGCCTGGTTTAAAGTGAGTTTCTTATCGGTAACATAGTTGGATGGCTTTTCTAACTCAAATGCTTGTGGGAAAACTTAATAAATTACAAGAAACTTGGTTGCTTCAACGGTACATAATGGTCTGTAATTAATCACCCATCTCCCAAATGATGGGGAGTTCACTGCCTCTCTGGTTTCTAGCCCCAAACCATGCTGAACTGGTGCATGTAAGTTCTTGTAAACTGGTGTTTTTATTACTATGGGATAGTTTCTGGGAGTGAGAAGGCTAGTTTTCTGAGTGCTGTATGTAAGGAAATCTTACTAGCTACTGCCAAGTTTCCTTCTAAAAGGACAGCATACACCTTACTCCAAACAGTGCCTCTTCCATTAGTAGCTAAGGCAGAATGCCACTGGGCAGTAGTCCCATGAATTGGAATCTTTAAGTTATCTGGAACAGTCAAATCCTAATTGTCATCTTGGTGACAGGTATTATATTAATCCATGGACACAACCCCATCTGCCCAGTCTGTTGCTGCACCCTGAAACCATTACTAAAGAACTCCTAACTACAAATACATACACGAAGATGCCAAGTCTCCCAAGAAACATCTTTTGCACGATGTATTTCAGAAGGCAGGGAAATCTGACTGTTGGATTCTTGTTATCTTAAATAACCTTGGATCCTTAATAGCCGTCCCTTGAACTAAGAGTTGAGTCTTACCAGCATCTTTGAGATCTTTCAGCTCCAGAGTTCTATATTAGGGTCTTTCCCAGCTAATGGCTAATTCTTATTCTAAGTCCATCTGTTTTGCCCTACTCCTTGCATTTAGAAATTGCAACCTACCAACAGGGAAGCTACTGGAAGGGGACTATCCAGGGTATTAAGCAAAATTCTGGCTTTGGAATGTGGGGCAGGATTTTACACAACAGCATTATCTTTATCCCTCCTTGCTGCTAATAGGTCACTAACTTATCTGGCCTATGAGTGCATTCTCACTGCGTATCAAGCCATAAACCCACAGCCACCTTGGCAGATTGCACATATGATGGCTCAGAGGCCTCTATCTTGAGGCCAAATGCTTTATATAACTTCATCGTGGTGGCCCCAGCCCACTCGCTTTTCAACAGCTCCATGTGACACCCTTGCCTATCTCGCAGTAACAAGCTAGGATCTTCTTTAGGCATTTTCCCAGCCAACTAATCACATGGCAGCAGTGGGAATGTTTACAGCTCGCTGCCACTTAGGGAGTGTTATCAGAGCCCTTTTAATATCAGCCCTCAACTGGAGGCTGATAGCAGGAGGGGTCATGATGGGGGAACAGACTCCCCAGGAGAGTTGATGAGGACCATAAAACAATATGTCAATCTAATCTGAAAGACCTCCCACAGGGCCCCTGCCATAGAGCAACAGCTTGATCTGAGGATTCCTTTTTAGGAACGATGGGTCTCTCATGTCAGGAAGATGCTTGGCATTTGGTGCCATTGCTCTTCTCACTGGAGGTCCTACCATGTGCCAGATTGTCATTTCTATGGTGATTTCATGCTCTTATTTCTCTACCTGGTCACAAATGTGTCAGACTAAGAATCAAGTCTACATACTCTTGCCTCTGCCATGACCTTGAGCCACTCTTCTGGCCATTATTTCCCCCTCTGTAAAACAGGGATATTCTGTAAGTCTCATGTGTATACTTGACCCAAGGAGATGTGACTAAAATTTTTTGCCCTACCAGCATAAATCATGATCAACTTAGATTGGTCACAACTTAGAATCTCTGAGCTTTTAGTATTTCTTCTTTGGGGGAAAAATAAAGGTACTAAGACAAACCTAAAAGCAAGCATACTTGGAAGGACGGCAAGGACTCTTCTAGTCCGACTTCGTTCAAAAATCTGAACTTGTTATTTTTTGGGGAAAATGATGCTTTGCATTCTCCTCCAGAGAAACTCATAACTTGGTATTGAGGCCCTCTGTGCTAATGAGGGCAGTCCATTTTGTGACTCTGGATTAGCCACAATTCATCACCAGTGGACTGGCTGGCTCACAGCCAGGCTTTCTCTCGATGTGACAGTGATGGGTTTTTGCAGTGACAAAGGTAGCCTTTAGCCTTTCAGCAGACTGAATGTGGATGCCTTTGGCTCTCTGGGATTACATAATGCATTGAAACAGATTTCTAAAACCTTGCTTGTGTGCATGACTCCAGGTCTCTGGTCACATTCTATGGGCTAGGTACACACAGAATAAAAGCCCCTTGGATGGTGGTCCACTGACCCTCTGATCAGAGGACTCCAAGCATTTGCACCATAAGCTGATCTGCCTTGACCCCTTGAGGCAGGAAGTAGAATTGCTGGTTCATGAAGGAAGTTCACAAGGTCACCCAGGGAGTTAAGGGGAAGGAAGACTCAAATTCAACTTCAAGCTGTGCTGCTCCTGCCTCTCCTGTACCATTTAGCTTCAACTCCCACAGTGACTATTCAATCAAAATGGGGCAAAGAATAGGTGATGATCAGACTACAGTGTGGGCTGGCTGATGGGATCTCCTAATGCAGAGATGACTGAGGCTACCTTTGTAACTACAAAAACCCACCACTGTCATCACAACTGAGAATGATCAGTTTAACCTTTGTATTTGGCTCTTCACTGTCTGAACTTCCAACATCTAGTGAAATCCATAGGTAATAGGCTTGGGACCTTCAGTGGGGTATGGGTCTACACTGGTGAACTGAGTATACACTGCTTTACTCACATCCTTGACAATTTTGTGTCCACACCTGCCTTCCTAGGAGCTAGGCTTCAGGCTCTGTTGGGAGGATGAGCCCAGTCTGTATACATAGCCTTTCTGCTGACATCAGTTCTGGCTTTCTCCACTCCTTTACAGCAGTGTGCCGTTCCTTCATCTTCTGGAAGTTTCTCATTCTCCCTCTAACTTCTGTTTATCTTTGGGGAGTTAATACTGTCTAGTTCATCTGAGTAAAATTTAGGAAAGAGAATTCTTTATGCCACATTGGCCTGGGAGTTCCACTGGCATCTCATTAGATAGTCAACATTCAGGCTTTGAATGTCCTTCAATTAAACTATCACTTTAGGTTTCTATTCTCTATGGTCATGCCACTTATGCTAAGTATTTATAGCTCACTTGGATCTTATAAAGATAGCATTTGTAAACTATAGCATTTGTAAACTATCCAGTAGATCATCTTACAACTTGAGATATTTATACAAGGACTGAAGAAAAACTGAAACTCCAGTGGGTGAGTGAGGCTGTGGTTAGAAGGGGTCTAGGTTTGTCCTTTTATAATCTGGGGGTCTGTAACATTGAAGTTGTCTCTATTACCACCCAATATTTCTGGGTTATTCTAGAGTGCAATTTGGCTTAATTTATCTGGGCAAGATCCTGTGACTAAATTTCCACTAGTCTTATCTCTTGTATGGCTCAGTGGCATTTAAGTCGGTTATAACCAGTCTTTCCTAAAGATGCTCTGCTGAACTTTCTGCAACAGGCCTGCTATAAATCCTACAGCTCTGAAATGCTTCTTGCAATGGCTACATGGTCACAAGGGAACCTGCAGACTCACTCAGTGGGGCTTTGCCCATGAGCTGGTCACAGCCAGGTGGTCCTCCTCTTACCTGTACATGTCACTGTGGACTTCAGACAGGATATACCAAGGAAAGCATTCTAGGCAACATCAGTACCTCTACAAACAAAAACATCAATTCCCCAAGTCTAGACCAGACTCACTCGCAAGCCTTCACAGATGGAGTGTGTAGTGAGGATTTTAGAGTTGCATGTTGTGATAAGTCTGTTACATATAAGGTGTAAACTACTCACATATAAGAGCTGGTTTAGGGAGTTAGTTTCTTAAAATTGAGCTTATTGTGAACTTTTTTCACTTTTTAATTTTCTTTTATATATTCACATTATTTAGCTTACAAAATAAACATTTCAACAGGTAAACATTTCTCCCTAGTACAGTTGATAAACTATAAAATATCTTCAACAGATAATACCACATTTCTTTATCCCATTAATGCTTTGCCTCCCTATTTTTCTTCTAAAT
>NW_006159914.1:105379-114755 GCF_000334495.1 Tupaia belangeri chinensis
TTCCAAATCCTCTTTCTGTCAAAATCTAGGGTTTTGTTGTCTTTTATGGCTGAATAGTATTTCATAGAGTATATAGAATATACAGTTTTTCTATCCACTCATCTGTTCGTGGGCATTTGGGTTATTGTGAACTATTTTAGTGAAGGTGTCATAGCTTATGTAGATCTACATTACTCGTGTCTAGCATGTACACCACTTTTGACATCCCAGAGAACTGGTTAACCTGACTACTTTCTCACTTCTTTTGATATACTCAGTATCTCCCAAGGTAGCAGTTTTATTTATTATGCGTTTAACCACTGTCTGTCATTACTACTTGTAAAATAAATTTCCTCAGTTCAAATACACTGTATATTAGTCCAGTTAAATATATTGTCATAGGCATTATCAACAGAGTTTTCCATTGTGTTCCTTAAATGTTCTGCTTTTCTGCCTTGATTCCCTTCCTCCCACCTACCCCCATTTGTGGGACTTCCTCCCACACTGTCTCTAGTATCTTCAATTGTTCTCTGCTTTTATATCTTTCCATTCCTGTCATAGAATGCAAATACTTGGTATGTATTAAGTGGGGGCATACAATGTCTTTCACAATTTGGCTTGCTTCACTTAGCAGTTAATCTTCCATGTTCATCCACTTTCTATCTAATGCCCATTGGTCATTTTTTAATGACTGAGTAGTATTTCATAGTGTATGTGTGCCACACTGTTTGTGAACCTTTGGACTGGTTCCATGTCTTAGCCACTATGAATAATGTGCAATAAACATGGATGTACAGGGCAACAGTTTTTATCATGAAACTTGTGACTTGTTGGCCAACCCTGTTTTTGACCTCAAGCCAATTTTATGAAAAACCCTAATCAGCAGTGGACATACACAGGTGCTGAGACGGAGTCAGGAATGCAAAAGGCTTATGGGGTAGTGATACTTCTCAGGCAGGCATCACAGTCCAATGGTCTCCAAGTCCTGCTTCTTCCTTAACCTTCAAAGTCTGTGGCAGCCCAATCGGGGCATCGGAATCTAGATTGCTCACTAAGGGAGCCCTACAGTAAGCTCATTATCATTTGTTGCCTCTTCCTTATAGACTGGAAAAGGGCTACCATGTTTAGCAGTCCTTGCCTCATAATCTTTCTCCACTCTAATACACGAGTTACCTTCCTTATAGTCTTATTACCTGGTTTGGGCACCTTCTTCAGGACCGTGGTGGAAAGAAACGGTAGGGAAGATGGCAATGTTTGATTGTTCCATAGTCCCTGGTCTAATGGCACATGACTGCATGCTGATTTCTCAGCCTAGGTTAAGTTAGGTAAGACCTAGAAGCATACTTATGTATGCACTAAGAACTTTAAATTCTACTGCCTTGCAGAGATGTTTCTTGTAAGAAATGTTAGTGTTGACTGTTCCAAGAACCTGAGTCTTGATTCTTCTGAGATGGTCATTTAGCTGATCAATCTGAACGCTGGTATGTGCCATGCTTGATAGTCATAGATATCTGTCATCCTTGCATTCATACTAATGAGAAATACATTCTTCACCCCATTTTTCGAGGGGCAACAGATGGTATTGTGGTTACATCACTAGACTCCCACATGGCTGATTGTGGTTCAAGTCCTGGGCCCAGTGGCTTAAAACTCAGTCATGTGTTGTTTACATGCCAAACAAAAGGGGATTTTGGCATGACCATCCCCGTCTGGGTCGTGGTTTCTTACTTTCCCTCTCACTGTCTCTCACTCTCTGAGTGCACATACCCTAAGGCAAAAAGCTCTAAATATTTTGATTTCTTACTTGGTTTTAAACATCATACATCTTTACAGCATATACTATTTTTCTTTTTCCCCTTGATTCCTTTCCTCCTGCCTCCCCCCAGCCCATCATCCTCCCACATTGTCTCTAGTATCCACAACTGCTCTCCATGTTTTTATACTTTGCCAATCATTGTTTCTACTAGAGTGCAGATATTCAATATGAAGTGGGGACATACAATGTTTCTCTCTCATAGTCTGCCTTACATAGCATTAAATAAACCCAAATGTCCAAAAACAGATGGATTGAAAATGTGTGGCATGTGTATACTATAGATATTATTCAGCCATAGAAAACGAGACCCTGGCATTTGGCAGGAAGTGGGCAAATACAGAAGTTGTACTGTGAAGAGAAATGCATCTGTTAAATTTCAAGCTATGAAAAGTCCAGTGAAGAATGTAAATGTAATACTTGACAGGCTAATAAGCCAGGGATCTGGTCTATTTGGGAATTCAGAGACTACCCTGGGGATGTATGCTTGAGCTGAAAATGAAAGGATGGGGTGGAGGGGTATTCTATTGTAGATGATGTAAGCAGGACATGAGAGACCCATCCTGACTGAAGTAGAGACTAGGAGGGAGGCCCAACATCCCAGGGCCAAAAAATTGTACAGTGAAGGCAGTGGGGTGTAGATGGTAGAAAACATCTTGGGTTGAGTCACCAGAATTGACTCAGGAGAAATCATGGTCGCTGAAACAACTCCTCAAATAGGAAAGAATTTTCTCAATGGGAAAACACCATAAGTGACATTCCAGACATGAAGCTGAAAATCTGAAGCACTGATCATTCTCCCTGTCCCATCCCAAGCTCCATCTCAACCTGGCTCAAGGGTTCAAGCTGCACTCTGGTGAATAGCATTATTAATATCCCCTGGTAAGTGTCTAGAAACCCCAATAAGTGAGGTAGTCTCTTACCTTTTTCAATCAGGCTAGTGGTCTCAACACAATAACCTGACTTTATGCTGTGCTGTGGGTTGGTCAAAGGCTAAAGAATACTCAGAAGAGGCCAGCTGGGTTACTTAAGCCCTGTCTTCTAGAACACAGGGTAAACCATAGGTTATCTGCTTTTCACTTATGTTCTCTGGGCAATCTTGCTGAGACATATCCAGGGATCTGCTGGCTTAGGTCCTGGTACAGATTGGACTTTCTGTTCTGGCTCCTAAAATGGCCTCATCCCCTCTGAGAACCAAGATACCCTTGGGTGGGAATGAGGTTTGTGCTACAAACGTTTTTATGGATGGGAAACATGTTCAGAAGCTAAGCTACTCATCCAGAGATACAATAACAGGGTTGCATCTGAGATTTCTGGGCTTTTGGTTGGATTCTCCAAATAGTCTTGACAGTTTTATATAAAGGCTAAAGTTATTCTAGTAACCAACTTTCCTAGAAAACCCTATCTGCTGAGCATTGAGCTTCAAAATACTAATCATATTTAGTATGTTTTCTTATAAAGCCATGTAAACTCAGAAGACTTTATACCTTATGGTAGTAGAGAAGGTTATGAAAGGATATTCACCAGACTGTCCAGACATGAAGGAGTTTCTGCATGAAGTAGATGGCCAACAATAAACTTCCCTTTTTTTAGGGGAATGTAGCAGAGGGTATTCAAAATAGTATTTGGAGAAAAAGTGAAGGAGACTGTTTTGGCCAGGGAATGTCTAGCATACACAAATGGACCCATAGGGGTCTTCAGCAAGGGTGACAAACTTACCCCTAAACTTCTTGACCTAAAACAAGTATGGTCTATGACAACTGATACTCCTTACAGAGTCTGCTTAGAGCTTACAAGATCATTTTGATGCCAAGACCTTAAAATTTACAAATGAACCAATATTAATAACTAACACTTTATTCAGCATTGAGCTGGTCACTTCATTTTACCTGTAAGATGTGAAGGTAGGTGTTATATTTCCATTTTATAGTTGAGGAAAGCAGCTCGAACTTTACTCCTGCACTTGTAGCAAGGGACTGCTGGAATTAACTGTTGAATTTGTTGGATCTCATGTTCATGCTGATAAATGCTGTGTCCCCTGTTATAACATAGGTTCTTGTAAATGACAATAAATTGATTTTTTGATACAAGCCAAGACTTCTGGAAAGACTACCTCCCAGGAGTTGAAATCTTAGCTCAAGTATCTCACTAGTCTAGACTGAGAAAGTAGCAAAGTCCATCCTCTAGGTAAATGGATGAAAATCTCATCATTCACATAGTCCTCGAACAGTCTCACAATAAGACAGACCCTTGATAAGCCATATTTTGAGGTTCTATGTCTAAACCACCAGTTCACAGCTGGTGTCTCAATAAATTCCATAGTATGAATATCTGAACTGTTTGGAGAGTCTCAGGGATTCCTCATTCTTAAGACAACTATTAGTCTTCAGGTGCATAATGGCTTTCTACTCATCCTATACAATAAAAATGGCTCTACTCACTTATTTCTAACCATTCTGATGTTTCAGTCTTACTGAAAAGATTATTGCAAAGATTTTTCATGTACCCTTCTACCTCATTGCTCCAATTATCTACATTTTGTCCCCATCTGCTTTATATTCCTTCTAAATTTTGAGCACTGTCATGCCCCTCTTTAAATAGGGCTAACATACCCCTCATAGCCTGTTGAGAATAAGCAAGTATGAATGTTTAAATATATATATATATAGGCTGTATGTATACGTGGCAACTACTGTAGACAAGACAGTGTTATAGATGAAACCTCTTCCTAGGGCTTCCAGAAGTTCAAGAGTGAGCTTATCTGTTGCTAGGCAACCAGCCTCCATCCCAAAGAGCTCAATTGGCCAAAGGATCCTGGAACTGGACCAATCCAGGGGCACCTTGCTGGAGCAGAGCAAAGGCCGCTGGGCAGGGCTTGAATGGAAGAAGTGAGGGTTGGAGGGTAGTGTTGCTGCTGTATCTGTATACCATTCCCAAAGCAGTTTGGAGTAGAAACAGCCTTAACAATGACTGCTTGTCCATATAACTTTATTGCCTTAATCCCATCATACAGGCTGAGTCCAGGCCATGATAATATATTTAAGTAATGAGGCATGACAGCTGGGTCTGGAGGGTGATTAGAACATACCTACCAGAGTGTGAGAAGGTCCAAAGGTGAGGGTTCTAATCCCTGGGCTGTGCCTGAAATTGTAAAATGGAAAATGAACAGGGAATGTTCAGCCCCAGACCAGAGCTGTCAGCCAATTGGAAACTACCATTAGACCTAGGTAAACTTAGGTCAGGAAGCATGAGAATGAAATTCTCCCGAGGTCAGAAGGACAGCTAGGTGAGTTTTTGATAGACTCTCACCAGTATTCAATGTTCATCAGTTATGTACTAATAAATATCTAAAAGTGAAACACCTCGTACCTCCTAGTACTTACCGAGATATTAACTGTAATTGCTGGAACTGTCACAACATAATACACATGAATAATAAAACTTAGAAAACATGTTACACAATAAAATCTTTCTAGATTGAACTGCTGACAGAACTTGGCACTTTAGACATTCACTTTAGACATTGCATGAAAGAAAAACCTGGAATCCTCAGATATCTCTTCCTGTACAAATACGAGTAAACTACATGGTCCTGATCACCAATGCACATTGATGGATGTGCTTTCTCTAAAGTTTAATCTTTTTTCTACTCCTCCTCAGTAGAGGGGATTGGCTAAGTCATTGAGACTGTGGTTTATAATAGGTAAAATACTACATTCTGTGTATCTTATCTTTGAATACTGGTTGGGGTGGGCAGGAGGTACCTAGACTTACCTACCTACTATAATGAAAAGACAAAGGTGCCAAACTTTAGAGTCCCAAACTGGTTAGATAGATCCACAGTTGTCTATGTCCATGGGAAATCTCCTAGGTAGAGGTAGAAGGCTAGGCTAGTCTTCATCTTCATCCTGAATACCTAATGAGTGCTGTTTGTGGAAGAAGGCCACTATACAGACTTAAAAGCAAGTATATGCTGCCTCAGGTAGACCTGGTGATCACCTGAGAACCTGGAAATGGAGAAGCATGACCTCTTGTAGGAGATTCTTCTAGGTTATTACTCAGTGTATTCAAGGAACAATAGCCCAGAATTCTCAAAGCAGACTCTAGCTTCCCAATGCCCTGAAGACTGAACAACCTTGTTAGTCATTGTGAGGAATTTTGCCTGGATATTATGACTTGAGGCCAAAGAGATATTAGAGCATTTTAAACTATTGGTTTTAGAGACTAAAAACATGAGTTCAGCTTACTGTGTTAAATATTCTTGGGCAAGCACCTAATCTCTGATTCTTTTTCTCCATCCCTAAAATGGACACGCTATCTCTTGCATTCTTCTAGGTCTAAGATGCAGGGGCTGAGACAAACTTAGACACATTGGAGGCTATGAGGGGAAAGGGAACAGGGAAGAAGGAAGGGGAGGACCTCAAATCTATCTTGATGTAAGTCTGACTCTAAGTGAAGAAGAAAAGCTGGGTAGCTATACAATATACTCCAAGTCTGTGCTAAGTTTGGCAAGGTCATGGAGGAGTAACCAGCTAGGAACCCTCCACAGGAAGGACAGCTTGAATGTGACAGATGCAGTCATGGCCTTCAGACCTCAGCAGCTGGGGCTGTCAATCATGTCTCAGAAGACTTGAGAGAGAGTTTAAAGGTTGCCACAGTATAATCTGGAATACGAGAATTTGATAATATATAAACTGCTTGACTCAGACTGGCATGTAGTTTCTATGAAATGTCTTATTCTAGATAGGCCAGCTAAAGATCACATCTTTCATAAGGTCTGTGTGAACTTATTAGACATATCCTCTTCCCTTCCTGTATCTTAGTCTTCCATCTGGAAAAGGGGATACCCATTTAAGATTAATTCAGAATGCACACAAAATGCTTAGCAAGAGCCCATGGTTTGGGTTACTGTCAGCTATTCCCCACAATCCACCAGCAGTGAATGAGAACTCTTGCAAACCTTCTTAAAGTCAACTGTTACCCTCTTCATTTGCTCTCGTACCTGGGTGAGAGTCAGCCTTTGGTTGTTTCTTCAATCAGGCATCCCGAATGCATGTCCAGTGGATGATGTGGCCAGAAAGCCATGGTGGAGCCTTAGTCATCCCTTGTATGTATGATTGGTCTTGGCCTGGCAGGGAAAAACACTTCCCATGAAGCAGATGCTAGGCAAATGTGGGAGTGTGATCTGTGCTGTCACACCGGGCCTTGTGCTTAGACTGTTTAATGTTTTCATGTTGCATTGCCTACTCATTGGAACTTGCACAAATGACCCACGTTTTTATTATCAGGCCTTGTAAGGTATCTCAATCAAGGGCTTGGTGATAAGTAACCAGTACACTCATAGAACTTAACTGAAAATGGACCACGAATGAGTAGGTGAGCAAAGTTAAAGAAAGTGACAAGGAATGGCGAAACATTTGCAATCTAGCAACAGGGGAGCTGCTAGTACTTTAGGTGGTACCTCCAGTAAAAGCCATAACTGACCATAGGACAAGAGCTGAGGCCTCCTGTAGAACTTCCCCAGCTCCTAAGACAGGACTGGAAGAGAATTGGGAGCATAGATCCTCTGACTTCATACTCCTTCACCACCCCCCAATCTCCTGCTAATGCCTTTTGATTTCAGCCAAAACAGGCAGAAGCCCAAGGAAGATAGCCCAGGCAGGCCAGCACCCTGGGGGCCCTACAGGACACAGGAGGATGAAGGGAAACCAGAACAATGCAATAGCTCTCATTGCTTATTCGTCACCTCTTCAAGGCAATCAAAGATTTTTGTCTAGAAGTCTGGCCCTAACTCTGAACAACCCCCAAATAGAATGCCAGCCTACCATTCACATGAGCAGTGTCCATAGAGCCCTAAGGAGTCAAATCTTTCTTCAGAAGAAACTTTCACTAACTAAAAGTTTATAACTATAAATGCTCCCCCACCCCCACTTTTTTTGAGAAGTATTTTCCCTTAGGGTGCATGCACTCACCAGAGACAATGAGAGGAAAAATGAGAAATCATCCCGCAGCAGGCATGACCACAATTCCTTCTTTTGGAATTTTGGGCACACATGCACACACAGACTGCAGCTGGCCACATGGGAGTCAAGCAATGTAACTTGCTATGTCATCTTCTGGCCTCATCTGTAAACACTTCTTCTTTTTTTTTTTTAATTTGGAATGTTTTTATTTCTCCATCTTTAAAAGATATTTTTGTTGGATATAAGGTCCTTGGTTGACAATTTTTTACTTTCCACACTTTAAATATGTTGCTCCACTTGATTTAGCCTTGTCTGCTGTTAATCTCATAGAATTTCCTTCTATGCAAGATGTCATTTTTCTCTTGCTGCTTTCAAGATCTTATCTCTGCCTTTTACATTTAACCTATGACTATGTTCTGTTTGGAGGTGGATATATCACTGCATTTTTCTTAGTTTAAGTTCATTAAGCTCCTTAGCTATGTGGCTTGTTACTCATGAAATTTGTGTTTTCAGTCTTTATTTCTTCAAATGTTTTCTCTACTTCTTTTTCTCGTCTATTTTTAGTACTCCCATTACATGTTGTCAGTGTACCTAGTGATGTCCCATATTTCTCTGAGACTCTGATTATTTTTCTTCATCCTTGTATTTCTCTCTGTGATCACGAATAGAGATGTTCATTTATCTTCAAGTTTACTGGTTGCTTTATTCTGCCACCTCAGATCTACTGTTGAACCCTTCTACCGAATTCCATTTTTGTGATTGAACTTTATAACTCTAGAGTTTCCCACTTGGTTCTTTTTTAGAATTTCTCTTTATTGATATTTCTATTTGATGAGATATTATCTGCATGCATTTAAAACATTTTTTAGAAATGATTTCACATCAGCTTGTGGGATGGTGGTTAAGGTGGCTAGAGCCCGCATGACCAACCATGCGGTTTGAGTCCCAGACCCAGCACTTGAGAAACACACTAGGCACATGTGTCTGGATGCCCAAAATCCCAAAAGGAGGGAGAGATGGAGGAGAAGGGACTACAGTGTGACCATTCTCCATGGGGGATGCTTTCTTGCTTTTCTTCTCTTTCTCTCTCTCCATTGAATACATGTGACTTCCACAAATTAAAAAAAAAGAAATGGTCTTATTTTGTTGTTTGAACATATTTACAACAGGTGCTTTGAAGTTTTTAACAACTAAGCCCAACATCTGGCCCCTTCATTCATTTATTTATTTAATAATTGCCAGAGGATGCATGTCCTTATCAGAGGGAGAGAGAAAGACAGAAAAACCCTTTTCCTCCATTCCTCCCTCTAATTGGGATTTTGGGCATTGTGCACACACATACTGGGCATGTTTTTCAAGATGCCAGGACTTGGGAACCAGCAGTTAGCATAATGGCTATGTCGCTGGACTCCCATGTAGTCGACTGCGGTTCGCGTCCTGGACCCGGTGGCTTAAAACTCACGCTGGGCACGTGTGTGTGTGTGCCCAAGATCTTGAGAGGAGAATGGAGGAGAAGGGATTGTGGCGTGGCCATCCTCCCTGGGAGGTGATTTCTCGCTTTCTGTCTCTCTGTCTCTCTTTGTCTGTCTGGTGAGCGCACGCGCCCTATAGTGAAAATCTC
>NW_006159914.1:118368-123882 GCF_000334495.1 Tupaia belangeri chinensis
AGATAATGGGGTGTTGAGATCTCCCACAATTATAGTATTTCTCCCTATCTCTCCTTTTAGCTCCAACAGTCTTTCCTTCACATATTTAGGTGTACCTGAATTGGGTGCATAGATATTTATAAGAGTTATGTCTTCTTGCTGGATTGCCCCATTTACTATTATATAATGCCCTTCTTTGTCTCTTCTTACAGTCATTGTCTTGAAATCTATTTTGTCTGAGATCACTACCACTACTCTAGCCCTTTTTTGATTTCCATTTGCATGGAATATCTTTTTCCAGCCCTTGACTTTTAGTCTATGTATGTCTTTATCCATAAGGTGAGTTTCTTGTAGGCAACAGATTGAGGGTTTCTGTTTTTTCATCCATTCAGCCCGTCTATGCCTCTTAATTGGAGAATTTAATCCATTGACATTCAATATAACTATCGATATTTCCATACATGATCCTATCATTAAGTGAGCCATTTTCTTGGTTGCTTTTTGTTCTCGTATAACTATCTGTCTGTCTTTTTAGTTTTCCTGGTATAGTACTCCCTTCAGAACCTCTTGAAGAGCTGGTCTGGAGTTGGTAAATACCTTCAACTTTTGTTTATCCGAGAATGTTTTTATCTTTTTTTCCCATATGATAGATAATCTTGCCGGGTATGTATTCTTGGTTGAAATTGTTTTTCACTCAACACTTTGACTATGTTTTCCCATTCTTTCCTTGTCTGCATTGTTTCTGCTGAGAAATCTGATGTTAGCCTGATGGGATGACCTTTTTAAGTAACTTGACGTTTCCCTCTTGCCAATTTTAGTATCTTGTCTTTGTCTGTTGTTTTTGCCATTCTGGCTATGATGTGCCTTGGAGAGGATCTTCTTGGGTTGATTCTACTTGGGGCCCTATGTATTACTTGGTCTGGATATTTGAATGCCTTTCTAGGTTTGGAAAGTTTTCTTCTAGGATTTCATGGAATAAATTATCTAGGCTCTTTTTATTTTCTTCCTCTTCTGGGATACCAATTATCTGGATCTTGGGGTGCTTGATAGTATCCAGTATTCCTTGTATATTATCCTCATTTTTCATGGTTGTTTTCTCAATCTTTTTGATACTTTTTTCTAGGTCAGATGTTTTGTCTTCTGTGTTAGAGATTCGATCTTCTGCCTGGTCTAACCTACTTTTAATGCTTTCAAGGGAGGTTTTGATTTCCAGTATCACATTCTTCAATCCTAAAAGTTCCATCTGGTTCTTGTGTAGGGTATCCATTTCTTCTTTCTAGTCATTAAAGGACTTCATCTCCTGGAGCTCCTTATCTCTTTTCTCTTCCACCTCAGTTAGTTTGTTCACTACAAATATTTTGAATTCCTTATCAGACATGTCTATGACGTCCATTGTACTATCTTTGGGTGATGTAGGCTTGATGATTTCCCTTGAGGAAGAGGCCTTTTGTTGGTTGCTCATATTTCTTGAGCCTCTGCAATTGTTCCTAGTCATCAGTTAATCTATATGTTTCTTCCTAACTTATTTAAGGTATCTCTGATTCTTAAAAGTTGTACAGGCTTACAAAATTGATGATTTATCTTATGGTTGGCCTACCTGTTCCTCACAATTACCATTAACTGTTGCTACTAGCCCTGGATGGCCCAAAGTCCTCGCTGTTTCTAAGGTGTTGTGAGCCTTCAATTGACCTAATAAGCAACACTCCAAGAGCAAAAAAAAGGAAAAAGCACTCAAATCACCAAAATTCAAACAGTCCAAAGGCTAGTGGAAAAGGATCAGATGATGAGTGACAGTACCAGGTTGGTTGGGCCTGCAGCTTCAGTCCGCCTGGTGTCCAGAACTGCTGGCTGGATCGTTCCAGATTGTGGGTGTGGTTGGGGGGGGGGTTCACCTTAAAGTCCCAGGCAACCACCCTGGGGTCCAAGGAGGAAGGATGGTGGGGATGCGTGGAGTTGCGGGAGGGTCGGATGAAGATTTGGAAGGGTCAGGCCTGCAGTCTCTGGGTCTGCTTTTGAAAGATCCCAAGCTGAGATAAGAATTCTGATACAATGAATTCCTTTTGTTCTTATTTCCCCACTCTATCAAGCTTTCTGTCATAATTCCTCTCAGTTAATGGGTGTAATGAGGTAGCTACTCTGAGCGAGTAGGCTTTATTATATTGGGTGTTTCTGTCCTCACCAAAATTCTTGTGTTGCAATCCTGACCCCCAATGTGAAGGTATAAGAAAATGGTGTCTCTGGGAGGTGACTGGTCATAAGGGCAAAGCTCTTATAAGAGAGCTCCATGATCTAATGGTTATGGCAGTCAGGTCCACATGGCCTATTGTGGGGTTCAACTCCCAGCCCCAACAGCTTGAAACATGCCAGGTGCATATGTTGGCTTGCCCTAAACCACAACAGGAGGGGAAATAGAGGAAATTGCATCAGGACCACATTCCACTGGGGCTGTTTTCTCCCTCTGCCTTCCTATGCTACCTCTGGCAACTAAAAGAAATAATGCCTTTCTGTACTCTCGTGGATACAGAAAGAAGGTAGGGCTCTGAACACCACTGAAATGATATTCCAAAGGAGCATCTGCCTCTGCCACTTTAAAATAAGATTTTAAGGGGCCAGCAGGTGGCATGATGATTAAGGTCCTGGACTCCCACATAGCCAACTGTAGTTTGAGTCTTGCACTGGGTGGCTTGCTTTTTTGTCTCTGGTGAGTACATATAGCTGCTGTGACCAAACACTCTAATCAGAGAGCCAGTTAAACGTTTACCACCACATCAGCTAATAACCTGTTAAAGATAATACAGGGACCCCTCTCAGTACATGCCTAGTATCGACACTCTATGGCAGAAACAGAATGATTGGAAAGTGTAAGAGCACAGAGAACAATGGTGATACTGGAGACAGTGGGGAGGAGGGCAGAAATGGTGGAGGCTGGGAGGGAGGGAATCAAGGGGAAGAAAAAAGAAGCAAAACATTTAAGGGACCCAAAATGGAAAGAAATCCATTGATTATAACGTGTTTGGTAATGTCTTTGCCTGGGCCAATATACAGTGTATTCATGATGGGAACATGCATTTGGTATGCTGTAATGATACACAGTGATTGAATAAAAATAAAATTTAAAAAGATTATGGGAGAGGGATCAGAATTGGTCAGAGAACCTCAACCTACAAATGCAAACTTAACAAAGTAGCCCTTACCTCCTTGAGCTGAAGGGCAAAGATCACCTGCCTATAGGATGATGGGCAATTTAATAAAGGGAATTTAATATGGAGGGTCAATTCCAACACTTCTACAGCATTATTAGACCAAATAGACTAAGGCAAGATCAGTTGGGGATTAGCAACAGCTGGAAGCCATGACTATACAGAAGTTGGACAGGACAGGGAGCCCTGCTGTAAGCTCACTCATGTACCATTTGTTGCCTCTTCCTTATAGACTGGAAAAGGGCTACCACATTTAGCAGTCCTTGCCTCATAATCTGTCTCCACTCCAATCCACGAGTTACCTTCCTTAAAGTCACATTCACAACTGACCACACACACTCTAGCACTGAGGCTTATAGAATTGGCAAATGAGAATGCAGGGTCTTCAATTAATAAACATTCTAAGTATGTTCTGAATATTATGTGGGGCATACTTTATCTGGCAGTGGTCAGCAGAGAATAAACATTTGTTCTAGAAGTTCCAGTAATATAAAGAGTAGCCCAAGTTTGAACCTTTTTGCAAATGATACTGGTCTCTATTGAATTTTAAAATGTTACATGTTCTCCACCCAAATAATAGTAGGTACACCTTTTTTTGTTTGTTTGTTTTATTTAAGTCTTGACTTTGTCTTGGTCAAACTGGAAGTTGAAGATCAACAGACTGGAATAAGACCACAGCTGTCAATGTGAATAATCTTAGCTTTAGTGACTATACTGTTATTGATCAAACCCACATCTATCCAAATCGCTGACTAAATATTGACCAGGGCCAGTCGGTTCTGGTGTGCTCCACTGAACTCCTCTCCCTGTGGATATGACTCCATTAAACTGTGTTCCAGTATCCACTTCCTCCAACTATGCTCTGACAACCTCACCTGCAAGGATTCCTCTATGGGTCACGTGTTTCTAGGAGTTAACATGGTTGCTTTAAGGTATTCTACATTCGAGATTTGTTCTATAACTTTATTAGGGCATTTGAAGCTTATTGATAATCTGTCCTCTGATAGACTTCATTGCTAGCCTTGAAATCCAAGAGAGGTGGTCTCTGGAGCTGACACGGAAGGGCTGTGCTGGGAGCATAAGGTACTGAAGCTGAAATATCTCAGGGCTTCATCGTTGTTGTCTACTTTGGTATGTAATCAAATCCAAAGGGTAGTAATTCAATACCCAAATCAAAAGGGTAGTAATTAAATGAGTAAAACTCCAAATGAGATATCTGCATAGTCTGAGTATCTTATCCCCAACATTTCATAGTTAAAAAATCATTTGCAGAAAATCCAGTCACTAAACTGGTGTAGTCAGGTGCTTGTGGCAAACATCACCAACACTACCTTTTCCTATGTACCTCTTGGTATGACCCATGGAGAAAGCACAGTGTTACCTATGTAGTATTTCTTCAAAATGCATAATCTCAATTGTAAGACATTCTCTCAAGCCTGAATTGAAGGGTACTTTCAAAATTACTGACTAGGGTTCCAGCAGATAGTGTAGCAGTTATGTCATTAGACTTGCCCCATGACAGACCATGGTTCAAAGCCCTGACCTACTTGGCTTGAAATTCAGGCTAGGTGTTTGTATGTATGTGCCCAAGATCCCAGGAGAATGAAGAGATTTTGCTGTGGCCATCCCTGCTAGGGAATGATTTCTCACTCTCCTTCTCACTATCTGTCTCTTCCCATGAGCACACTTGCCCTAAGGAAAAAACCTTCTTTAAAAAAAAGTGGGGCTCAGTAGGTGGTGTGGTGGTTAAGGTGCTGGACGCCCACATGGCCAACTGTGATTCAAGTCCTGGATATGGTGGCTTGCTTTTCACTTTACCTTTCTCTCTCTGGTCAAATTAAAATAATATAAAAAATATGGAAACAATTGGGTCTTCCACGTATACAATCATGTCATCTGCAAATAGAGTTTCACCTCTTATTTTCCTATTTGAATTCCTTTTATTTTTTCCTCTTTTCTGATTGCAATGGCCAGGACTTCCAGTACTATATTGAAGAGGAGTGGAAAAAGTGGACATCCTTGTCTTGTACCCGTTTTTAGTGGAAAAGATTTCAGCTTTTCTCCATTGTGGATGATGTTCACTATGGGTTTTTCATAGATAGCTTTTATTGTATTTTGAAATGAGCCTTCTATGCCGATTTTTCTGAGAGTCTTGATCATGAAGGGATGTTGTATCTTCTCAAATGCTTTTTCTGCATCAGTCGATATGACCACATGGTTTTTATCTTTCTTCCTATTAATATGGTGTATTACATTTATGGTTTTGCGTATGTTGAACCAACCTTACATTCCTGGAATATAGCCTACCTGATCATGATGTATAATCTTTTTTATA
>NW_006159914.1:125983-126435 GCF_000334495.1 Tupaia belangeri chinensis
TATCTGTGGTCTTAGCCAGTCGGGCTATGATATACCTTGGGGAAGATCTTTTTGGGTTGATTCTATTTGGGGTCCTTTGTATTTCTTGGGTCTGGATGCTTGAGTGCCTCTGTAGACTTGGGAGATTTTCTTCCAAGATTTCATGGAATTGGTTTTCCATGCCCTTATTAGTTTCTTCATCTTCTGGGATACCAATTATTCGGATGTCAGGACATCTAATGGAATGTAGTATTTCTCGTAAGTTATCCTCATGTTTTGTTTGTGTGTGTGTGTGTGTTATTTTCTCTATCTCTTTGGTGGTTTTCTCTAGGTCAGAAGTTTTATCTTCTACATCAGAGATTCGATCTTAGGCATGGTCTAGTTGACTTTTAATACTTTCAAGAGAGTTTTTGATTTCTTGTATTACAGACTTCACCTCTAATAGTTCCATCTTATTCTTTCTTAGCGTGTCC
>NW_006159914.1:126451-134350 GCF_000334495.1 Tupaia belangeri chinensis
GAAGGACTTTCTCATCTCCTGTAGTTCATTATCTCTTTTCTGTTCCAGCTCATAGTATTTGTTCAACATGAATGTTCTAAATTCTATCTCGGACATTTTGGTAACGTCCTCTATTTTTTCAAGAAAAGAAAGGGAGTTACTGTGTTGTTTTAATGGAGACATAGTTCCTGCTTTATTCAGACTTGAGGTTCTTCTTCTACTTCTAACCATTGGGAGATGTGTTCCCTTTGAAATACCTTTTAAGAGAACGTTTCCTCAAATAGGAGTAAGAGTGTTTCCTTTTGGCTGCCGAATGAAGACTGTCAAAGTCTCTCTTCTATTGTTTTTAGCAATGTGATCAAAGGAAGTTTTAATGGAGACATAGTTCCTGCTTTATTCAGACTTGAGGTTCTTCTTCTACTTCTAACCATTGGGAGATGTGTTCCCTTTGAAATACCTTTTAAGAGAACGTTTCCTCAAATAGGAGTAAGAGTGTTTCCTTTTGGCTGCCGAATGAAGACTGTCAAAGTCTCTCTTCTATTGTTTTTAGCAATGTGATCAAAGGAAAAGTATTCCCTTCAGCTGTGACAGAGGGGCTTCTGGCTTGGGGGTCCTGTGGCTGGAGCTTCAGGGGGCAGTCCTCCCTCACAGTTCCTGGCCCAGGCAAATCTAATGTTACAGGGGCATGACACTGGAGGTCTTTTTTGCCTCATTCTGCACATACATATAATCCTCTTTTACTCTTCTCTTCTTTATCCCCATTTCTTCCCCAGGAACCTGCTTCTCTCCTTTCTTCCTCTTGCACTTTCTGTCCTTGTGTTTGTCAAGATCATTCTTGTCCTTGAAGACACTGGAGTCAAGCCCTGAGCTGCCCATGGAGAGCCCAGTGATTTTGTCCCCTTTTACCTTTTTTTTAAATTCAAGAATTATTTTATTTAACTTTCTTTATTAATTTATTTTAATTTTGCCAGAGAGGGACAGAGTGAAAGAGAGAAAGAAGGGAAGTGAGATAGCAAGCCACCAGTTCTGTGACTTGAACCATGGTCAGCCCTGTGAGAGTCCAGTGCCCTCAACCACCATGCCACCTGCCAGTCCCTATTCCCTCCCAATTTAAGGACCAGCTTCAGGGGTTCCTAATTGTAGAAGTGTTGGAATAGGGATTGCTGAGCACTGTAAGGTCCCTCTCCAAAAATAGCTTTAAGAGATTTTTGAAATAGGGTGCATGCACTCACTGGAGAGAGAGAGAGAGAGAGAGAGAGAGAGAGAGAGAGAACGTGAGACATCACTCCCCAAGGGGGTTGGCCATGCAGCAGTCCCTTCTTCATCATTCTCCTCTCAGGATTTTGAGCACACACACACATGTTTCATGTGTGAGTTTTAAGCCACCCAGTCCAGAACTCAAACTGTGGTAGACTATGTGGGAATCCAGCAACATAACCATTACACCATTTTCTGGTCCCTCCAAAAGGAACTTTGAAACAGAACAATGAGAGCTGGTGGATTTCATGATTAAGGGCACAGCCTCTGAACTTACATCACAGTGTTCAGATGCTGCCCCTATCACTTAACCATATAGATGCTGGGAAGCCTCACAAAGCCCTCAGTTCCATTTAAATCATGAACAGTAACAGTACCCACTCAGAGGAGTGGTGGGAGGGTTCAGTGATACTGAAATGTAGAGTCAGCACAGTGCCTGGAAGAAAATGAGAGCCCCAAGTCAGGAGGTGCTGCCATTGGGAAGTGACACTCCTAAGCCTGGCCTATCTAATGTCACCTAGTGCTTCTGAAATAGTCATTACCATAGACAGAGGAATGTACTTTGGACTGTTTTCCAGTCAAAGGGGAGAAGTTCTCTTACCCAGATGCTCCTTGACCCCATAACAGGCCCCTGAAGGTGATTGCAGACACAGCAAGGCTAATGGCACTGGGTCTTGGTCCCACCTGCCCTGTGCTGGGCTGGTTACTGCTGAGTGAGCCCTAAACAGACCCATGGGTGGAGTCAGTTTCCTCATACAATGTGACTATGGTTTCTCCTAGTTTGTCTGGACTCTGGGCTTCCTTACAAACTCCCACCCGTCAGGTGGCTGAAAAACATCTTCATTTTCACCCAGTTTGAGAATGTAAATAGCACTGTTACATAATGGTCTGCACCCACCGCCTTCTTCATCTTCAGAGTCTCCATCTTGAGCAGGCTCCCTGCTTCTCTCTGAAGTGATATCTGGCTGTGGGAGGAGTGCAGGGGTCACTCAGTCTCTCATTGGAAAGGAAGAGTTGAGATTCCCCTGAGTAGGGTCCCCTGAATCCCAAGGTCTTGGGAATGGAGCCCCTTGCCTGTTCTGATGCTGCCCACCCCTTGGACCTTGTGATGTAAGTTGGGGCTGCTGGTCTGTCAGGGCTAGGTCAGAGATTGGGGCAGCTCCTTGGCTGATCAGCTCTTATTGGCCATGGGTCCTACCTTCACACCTAGGAGTCTTCCCCTGATGCCACTGCAGAGTCACCCCACATGACCTCTGACTCTCATCTCAGCATCCACAACACTCAGAAACAGCAGAGATTCGAGTGCCAAGTATACCCAATCACCATTTAATTGCCCCCATCTGAATCCTCACTGTCCCAACCTCCCCAGGTTCAAGGGCCACCCAGCTCCCAGTGTTCCCCTCAACTCACTGGGATAGTTCTGAAGCCAAAGTCACCCATTTGCCCACACATATACAGCATACTTTCTTTTCTAATCCTCTCCTCAGCGCCAAGCTCAAGTGGCATATTGACGCCCACTAACAAGATAGTAGGAGGTCCCCAGTCTGTGTGCCAGACTTAGAACTCACTATGTGAAATAGGAGAGAGCTTAAGCCATTTCACAGATATCTCTACAAATATTGGCAGCCCCTATGTCTTCTTTACTCTGTGTTCCCCCTTCCTTCTCTGACTTGAGGCTTCAGGTCTCCTGGCCTAGCCTCTGAGAAGGCAGGCTCCAAACGGAGCAAGGTTTAAAGGCAGCAAGATAGAGAGAGGGGGCAAAAATATATTGCTTTGTATTTACAGATATTACCCCTCACACAGCCTTTCCTCTTGTGGACTGCCATAGTAATAAAAGTCTTCTGAGGAATTTCTCCTTGCTTAGTGCTTAGTTATGTTCATTTGACAAATTTTATTGAGTTATGTTGACACTGCACTGAGAACCAGGTCAACTGTTGCCTCACAAACATAATACCGATGTTCTCATTTCCCCATGAAAAGACGCTCAACATCATTAGGCACTAGGGAAATACAAATTAAAAGCACAATATGGGACTAGCAGTTAGCGTAATGGCTAGGTCGCTGGACTCTCTCATAGTCGACCGTGGTTCGCATCCCGGACCCAGTGGCTTAAAACTCATGCCGGGTGCGTGTGTGTGTGTGCCCAAGATCCCAAGAGCAGAATGGAGGAGAAGGGATTGCAGCGTGGCCATTCCCCCTGGGGGGTGATTTCTTGCTTTCTGTCTCTCTTCTCTCTCTGTCTGGAGAGCTCATGTGCCCTATAGGAAAAACCTCTAAGAAAAAAAGCACAATATCACTTCACACCCATTAGGATGACTTTAATCAGAAAGGCAGCAACACCAAGTATTGGCAAGGACATGGAGAAATTGAAACCTTTATACAAAACAGATGGGAATATGGGACCAGCTGTTAGCATAATGTCTATGTTACTGGACTCCCACATAGTCGACCACAGTTTGCGTCCCGGACCCGGTGGCTTAAAACTCATGCCAGGCACGTGTGTGTGCATGCCCAAGATCCTGAGAGGAAAATGGAGGAGAAGGGATTGCGGCATGGTCATCCCCCCAGGGGGTGATTTCTCACTTTCTGTTTCTTTTTTTCTTTTCCTTGTTTTTTCTTTTGGAGAGGTTTTCACTATAGGGCATGTGCGCTTGCCAGACAGAGAGAGACATAGAAACAGAAAGTGAGAAATCACCCCCTGGGGGGATGACCATGCCGCAATCCCTTCTCCTCCATTTTCCTCTCAGGATCTTGGGCATGCACGCACATGCGCCCAGCGTGAGTTTTAAGCCACCAGGTCTGGGACGTGAACCACGGTTGAGTACATGGGAGTCAGCGACATAGCCATTACACTAACTGCTGGTCCCTGCATAATGTAGTTTTCAGTGTAACTGTGACCCCATTGGCCTTCTCCAAAGTTTCTGTTGTTCTCTCCTGAGGCCACCTCCTAAATAATATCATGCTTGATCTTCAGAAATCAGAATACATTAGCAGACTGCATCATAACCTGTCCATGCTGAGCATCCCAATGAAGCTCACTCTTCCCTAATAGAAGGTTTTATTATGGTTCATGAACTTAGCTGACTTAGCCTCCCCACCTTCCCAAGTGGGAACAAACCCGTTCACAGCAACTGTCCTTAGACACTGCACCTTAAAGGGAACGTGGGCCCCAGCGCTTTCTGCCTTCGATGTTCAGCATTGTAACCCTCCAGTGGACACACCCCATCTTTTCCTGATGCCCCCTACCACCACCACCCAACTCCAAGAGATTCAGTCCATATCACTGAACCTGGTGCTTGTACATTTGTAATTGGTGCCTTCTCCTTTTGGCAACCATATTATCAATCCTTCTCTGTTTTAGTGTCTTATTTCTTTGTTAAAGTTTATTGCTTGCCAAAGATGACATCACTGAGATTACAACAGCTTGACAGGCAGATTTGGAATGTCAGGTTAGCTCAGTAGAGGTCATTCGAATAGCTGGAGATTGTTCTGTGAAGCTACACACGGCTTGTTCCCTAGTCTCATGGTATGCCTGGCCTTTCGCATGTCCCTCATCTGTTCTTTTGTGTCCCTCATGTACTTTGTGGTCACACAAAGACCACCCCCTCTGTTTTTGTATCAGAGTCCAGGAGAGAAAGGGTCAGTGTGCTGACCCATGAACCTACATCATGGTACATCATGCCTTTGGTTGGACCAGGAGCAAGTGAATTTTCCTAATAAATGTTCAGAGGCTTCCAGAATCACTTTTGTTCTCTTACGTTGGGCCTGCTGAGGGTTGGAGGAGCAGACTATCAAACTGCATTTTAGCAGAACCTGTTGCCACCCATGGCCAGTTCAGACTGCACTAAATATGTGGAAATAGCTTTTGTTGTTGTTTGAATCATTTAAATCTTTTTTCTGCTTTCAATACCAAAAAGAAGAAGAAGGGGGGAAAATGCTTTAAGGCATAGTCAGAATTCTTAAGAATTTAAAATATGCAATGAAAGTTTTTGTGTTTTTTGACTCCCAAGCCCCTTGTTTTTGTTTTAAGTCAGCTGATTTTCTGTTTAGAAAGTGTGTCAGCTATAATCCTGGGTTTTGGGGAACTGGGGAACTGGGTTTTTTTTTTTCAAGTTTGGAGAAAGACCATTGAAAGGGTAGTAGACCAGAACTTTCCTGGCTGTTAGCACCTTGTTCTTAAACCAGGTGTCTGTTGGTTAACTGAAGGCTTATGAAGAACACCACCAGAGGGGATCACAGCTGGCCATCTCTACCTGGAGACAGGGGCAGCAGAGTAACACTAGTAACAAGGCAGGGTCCTCTTTCGATTTTATCAGAAACCTGCCAGCAGGAAAGCTCTGGGGAAGGAGCCAGTCTAAGTTTTGCACGTCATGTAAAGAAGGGGACACTACAGCATGAATGGAGGCCTCAGGTTCTCCTTGCTTCTCTCCAGTCCTCCTTCCTGTTCCCTGAAGGAGTGGGCCTTCATTCTGCCAGGGAATCTGCTTCTCCCTTCACATCCAGGCTGTTTTCCTTAAGAACTGGTCCCTCTTGGCAGTGCTTGGGAGCTTGATGCTGATTCTCATGCAGCACGGCAAGCAGGCTGACAGTGCTGGGCATTTATCTGTATTCTGCACTATCCCTTTACTCGGTTTCTGGCACTGGATGGCCGCTGGCCCTGAGGAATCATCGTGCTGGTATACTTGTGATCCCAGCAGCTGAGTTGAGCTTTGCTCCAAAGGAGAGGGGCATGTCATTTCATTTGAGAGAGGGGAACAGGGTGTAGTCTCTGCCTGACTGCCTGTGTTGTTTCATGCATCAGAGATAACATTGTGTTTTAAACTTGTTTTCATTACACTGTCTTTGCAATGATGCAAAGAAATCATTTAGCTTTAGAAGTTAAGTGGTGTTGATCTTATTTATGTGAAGATTCTTTTAACATATCAAGAATTAGGTGTATTGGCAGGTCAGTCTTTTGGGACGGGTGACTGCTTCAGACAGAATGTTCACTTAAGCTTTGTCTTCTTAAAACTATCAATGTGAATGTCATAATTATATATTTTTGTGGAAATTTCTCCTAAGTATAAGTTATTGTGCAAAATATAGTATCATTGATGCAAATAATAGTTTAACTTTTAGTTTAGAAATTCTAAAAGATATAAATTGTATTGCATATACATTAAAAGTTTGTTTTATTTGATTTTATGTAGATGTGTAAAGTGTTAGAAAAAATTTTGTTCATTTATCCATTTAAACACCTTGTCACTTGAATACTGGGTTGACTTCGCTCTCTACAATAGTGATCAATGAACTCTGTAGTATATCTAGCTCTTCTGATGGGAAGTCAGGCTCCTCAGTTGTGCTGATTAGGTTAGGTGAGTGGTGGTGTGCGGTTGGGCTCTGGCGTTGGCCAGAGCTGGAGGTTCGTGTAACACACCCCCACATTGTCTTGTATTTTGGTCAAGACACTGTCCCCTCAAAGTGGGTTTTGACAATTTGTAAACTGTAAGACCTTTAGTTAGTCACAAACTGCTCATCAAAAAACGAAGATCGAAAAAGTACAGTTTTAAAAGCTTGCTTTGGCAGATTAAGCAGTCACTTTCTGTTTATAAAAAGTTTCCTCAGATATTACACACCACGATTTAAGTGTGCTCCTTGTCACTTAAAATTTCGACTATACCCTGTTTTTGTCTTTCTAAATATCAGATGTACTATTGGTATAATAGCATACCAAAAATAAGCCAAATAGTGCATTACACTAACTGATCCCTGCTTTCATGTGAGCAGAGGAGAAATGGAGCCAACTCTGATGAGAGCCTCTCTTTTCTCTCTTGTCCATCCTGTTTATAAATCTAGCGACCCAGGGTACAAGTGTTTACTATCAAGGGAAACTTTGCTTCAGATCGACTCCAAGTAGATAGACCATCAGAGCCTCATGCTCCTGTGCAGTGCCCTGCTACCACTCCTGCACCTCTGCAGCTTTTCCTAACTGTAGTAATGCACAATTGCTGTAATGTTACGACTGAGAAGGAAGGTCAGCACAGTCTATGCATGTCGTATGATAATGAGTGCTTACAGTCACCTTCTCCGAAAATGAAAATTTATACTGGAGTGGATAGTATTCCATTATGTAGACTTACCACCTTTGCTAAGTGCTTTTTAGGTTGCTTAATTTTTTTCAAAATTTTAAAAGATGTATAAGGTTAAGTTTGCAAATATAACGGAAATGCTGTATATCTTTTGAAGTGATAAAATCCATGTTGGAATTTTAAAGAAAATATGTTGTAATAATGCTGTTGTAAGTAATATTTTAATGTCTCTTTGCTTGTTTTCTATTTCAGCACATTTATTGTGGTGAATGTTCATAGCATTATAATTGCTTAGCCATTGAATGATAACATTTGTTAGTGGAAATTGGAAAACTTATTTGTGAAATTCTGCAGAATTCATTTTTCTATTTCCAATATTTGCTGAAGTTAAATAAAAATTTTCAAACCATTGATTAAAAAAAAAGAAAAACCTACAGCTAACGTTATACTGAATGGAGAAAAGCTGAAAGCTTTTCCACTAAAAATGGGTATAAGACAAGGCTGCCCACTTTCTCCGCTCCTATTCAATATAGTACTGGAAGTTCTAGCCAATGTGATTAGACAAGAGAAAAAAATAAAACGCATTACAATAAGG
>NW_006159914.1:134582-176946 GCF_000334495.1 Tupaia belangeri chinensis
TCAAAAAAAAAAAAAAAACAACAACAACAACAACAAAAAAAAACACACAAAAAACCTCTATAGCATTTCTATATACAAACAACAAGTAGTCAGAGACAGAACTGAAGAATGTAATTCCATTTACCATACCCACAAGAAGAATAAGATACTTAGGAATAAAACTAACCAAGGAAATCAAAGACTTCTAGGAAAATTATGAAAACCTTAAAAAGGAAATTGAAAAGAACACTAAAAAGTGGAAGGACATCCCATGTTCCTGGGTTGGCAAAATCAATATAATAAAAATGGCAATCCTACCCAAATTGATCTACATGTTTAATGCAATCCTGGTAAAATTACAAGAGTCATTCTCCACAGATCTAGAAAAGACAATCATAGAATTTGTCTGGAACCATAAAAGATCCTGCTTTGCTAAAGCCATCCTGTGCAAGAAGACTGGAGTAGGTGACAGCTCACTTCTGGACCCCAAAATATATTACAAAGCTGTGACAATCAAACAGCATGGTATTGGCACAAAAACAGACACGAGGACCAATGGAACAGAGTAGAGATCCCAGAAATAAACCTCAAAGCATACAGCCAACTCATCTTTGACAAAGGGTACCAGCTAACCCAGTGGGAAAAGGGAAACCTCTTTAGCAAATGGTGCTGGAAAAACTGGATATCCACCTGGAGGAAGATGAATCTGAACCCCTATCTGTCACCATTAACAAAAATCTACTTGAAGTGGATCAAAACCTCAGAACACGAACTGTAAAACTACACTGGGGAAACTCTAGGAAGACATTGGGGTAGGCAAAGACATCTTAAGTAAGACCAAAGCACTAGTAATAATCCCCAAAATAGACAGTTGGGATTACATCAGATTAAAAAATTTCTGCACAGCAAAGGACATCATAATTAGTGTGACAGACAGCCCTTTGAGTAGGAGAGAATTTTTTAAAATTTTGCCTCAGATAAGGGACTGATACCCAGAATACATAGGGAACTCAAGGGGCTTACCCAGAAGAAAATGCTTAACCTGATTAAAAGATGGGAAAATGAGCCAAATAAACAACTCTCTAAGGAAGAGATACAAACAGGCAAAAAGCATATGAAAAAGTGCTCAACATCCCTTATTGTAAGGGAGATGCAGATCAAAACCACAATGAGATACCACCTATCCCCAGTCAAAATTGGAAGGATTAAAAAAACAAATAATGGTAAGTGCTGGAGGGGATGTGGTGAAAGGGGAAGACTCTACACTGTTGGGAATGTAAATCAGTTCAGCCACTGTGGAGAACAATATGGAGGTTCCTCAAAGACTTTCAAATAGAACTACCATATGAGCCAGCAATTTCACTCCTGGGTATCTACCGAAAGGGCAGAAGAACACTCAGTCAGAAAAAAACTTGCACAACTATATTTATTACACAATTGCTAGGACATGAAGCTAATCTAAATGTGCACAAACAGATGAATGGACTGAAAAAGTATGGCACATATACTCCATGGAATACTATTCAGCCATGAAAATCAAGGCCCTGGTATTTGATAGAAAGTGGACAAATATGGAAGATCTGTGGATGAGTGAAGCAAGTCAGGCTATGAAGGAGAGACATTGTATGTCTCCATCTAACATATACTGACTGTCCACACCCTATGGTAGAGACTGAAAGACTGGAGATCATAAAAGCATTAAAAAGTGTAACAGATGCTAGAGATAAAGTGGAAAGAGAGTGTGGGAGGGGAAGAGTGTAAAAGGGGAAATTTGGAGAAAAACTAGAGAGGTAAGATACTTGTGGGACATAGATATGGTTTATTATTTGTTGATGAGGATGTGTATAGTATTCTCAACTGGGCTGGACTGAGGTGTGCATCATGCTTGGTAAAGTCTCTTTACAATCTAAATGATGAATAGCAATTGAATGTATGAATAATAATAATGATAATAAAAAATTAATTAAAATACATTGAATGTCTGCTCTTTATGGCAGAAACTAAAAAATTGGGAGGTATAATAACAAGGAAAGCAAATTCAGATACAAAAGACAAGTCTGAGAGGAGGGCTAACAATAGGGCATGGATGGAAAGGCTCTCCTTAGTGGCCTTTCAATTTCAAAATGCCTGTAGTCCTCCTATCCTGCTTCACTAACCCCTTAGACCACCTTTGAATTACCTTTCTCTGAAGTCTAGTGAGGACCCTGGGGTGTTCAAAGCATTGCTTTGTGGTAACCTCTGATACACACCAGAAAAATCATTATTTTCTTCTTAAAACAAGGGGAAGAGATATGTTTCTTAAAACTACAAGTCACTTCTTAGTTTCTTGAAACCTTCACCAAAAGAGTTAGGAATTTCATACCTATATTCCAAGTTAAACACTATAATTTATTCCCTCATTATACATTTTTTAAAAAAATTATTATTTTAAAATTTGCTATAGGGTATGTGCGCTCACCAGAGAGAAAGAGAGAGACAGAAAGGGAAAGTGAGAAAGCAAGCTGCCAGGTTCATAACTCAAACCAAAGTCAGTCATGTTGGAGTCCAGTGCCTTATACACCATGCCACCTGCTGGCCCCCCTCACCATAATATTTTCATTACAGTTATATTGAAATATTCTATTCACCATAACCTGAGCTTTGTATCTTATAGAAATTACCTGATTTGGGCCAGCTAAGTGGCATGATGGTTAAGTAGGCTGGATCCCATAAGGCTAATCGCATATTCAGATCAAATCCCAGATCAAGTGGCTTAAAAATTCACTGGACACGTGTACATGCATGCCCAAAATCCTGAGAGGAAAATGGAGAAGCAGTGATTGCAGTGTGGTCATCCCCCCGGGAGGGCACTTTCTCACTTTTTTTTTCTCTCTCTCCCATGAGCCCATAAACTGTAAAGCATATTATAAATAAATAAATAGTCTGATTTAAGTTTTACACAAGTCTATTCTGTGATGTTCTGCTAATAAGAACTTCCTTATTTAGGCTGGTTCCATGTCTTTCTGGTTAAGGTTCCCTTACCTCACAAGTTTGACTGCATAGTTTGAGTCCCACACCTGGCAGCTTGGTATACACTCCTGATGCATATGTCCAAAACCCTGAAAGGAGGGAGAGATGGAGGAGAAGGGATTGTGGCATCACCATTATCAATGAGAGGTAATGTCTCCTCTCCTATTGTCTCTGTGTCTTTCAGTCTCTCTCTGGATAACTGACATACCCTCTAACAAAGTAAAACAAAAAACAGTTTTATTCTTTATTGTAGAAGGTCTCAGAATGTTTGAGTGACCTGCTTGTCACATCCAGCATAAGATTCAAAAGACATCACGTCAAAAAAACAAGGAAAGTTTCAGGAGGAGAATGGAGGAGAAGGCATTGCAGTGTGGCCATCCCCATGGGGGGTGATTTCTCACTTTCTCTTTGTCTCTCTGGTGAGTGCATGTAACTTAGAGCAAAAAAATCTCTTTTGTAAAAAAATATATAATTTATATATTGGAAGACATAGGAACAGTGAAAATAGTTGTAGACAATGAATGGGGGCAGGGGAGAAGGGAAGAGTATAGAGAAGAAAAGCAGAAGAAAAAAATAGAGAGACATGACATTTGTGGGACACATAAATGGTTTATTATCTGTTGATGATAATATGTATAGTATTCTCAATTGGACTGGTCTGAGAAGTATTTCATATTGGGTAAATTCTCTTTACAAGCCAAATGATATATAGGGGTTGAATGTTTAAAAAACTAATAATGGGACCAGCAGTTAGCGTAATGGCTATGTTGCTGAACTCCCATGTAGCTGACCGTGGTTCGAGTCCCAGACCCAGTGGCTTAAAAACTCACACCAGGCATGTGTGCATGTGTGCCCAAGATCCTGAGAGGAGAATGGAGGAGAAGGGATTGCGGCGTGGCCATCCCCCCGGGGGGTGATTTCTCACTTTCTGTCTCTCTGTCTCTCTCTGTCTGTCTGGTGAATGCACGCGTCCTATAGCAAAAACCTCTCAAAAAAAAAAAAACCTAATAATAATAAATAATAACAAAAATCTGAAAAAAAAAGAAAAACTGATGATGAAGTGGATAGTACTGTCTTTTTCTTGACTGATACGCATGGTAATCATGCTGGAAAAAGAAATGTAATACACTGTAACAGTTGAAGATTTCATACATGTTATTATTTATCAACAGACAATCATCCATGTCTGTGTCCCTTAAATGTCTTGCTTTTCTATTTTTTCCTTGATATTTTTTCTCTCTCTCTCCCCCATCTTCCATTCTCAGAAAAAAAAAAAAAAAAAAAAACTCTTAAAAACAAAAATCAAGATTAAAAAAAAAGGAAAGTTTATTAAGAGAAAACACCTGAGCACCTGGGGTCTGAATATGGGGGTGCTTTGATCTTCTCACTAGGAGGGTAAGTTTTCTTTTATAGGGTAATTAAGCTATTCTGAGAGAATGTATGTGCAACTGATGTACAGGGGAGTTAGGCATGGTAGAATAAGCATACATGAAACATTCAGTGGGTATTTTTGATACATATCTAGAGAATTATACCTCCCAGTTCTCACGTTGAGTCTTCATCTGCTACTTCTGGTCAGTGTGACCTTGCAGGAGCAGCACAAGGAGTGGGAGCTCTTGCCAAGACTAATTATACAGAAGGTCATCCTTGGTTCCTTGTCAGGCCTGGAGCACACCAAATGATGCTCAGGAGAGCTTTATTGTATGGAAACTTACACTGCCTAACATTTTAAGCCAAGTAATGGATGATACCTTTGTAGCAATTTTCTCAGTAAGCTTCCAGTCCTCAAGTTCTGGACCAGTCATTTTCAATCAGGCACAATTGCTCTTGGAAATATTTGACAAGGTATTCTTTGTTGTACTCTTTGCTGATGCCCTCATGCTGACTTTGAATGGTCATATTAAGAATCTGTAGACTCTAAATGACCCTATGATTCAGTGGTTGAGGAAGACTCTAAATGACCCTCTGACTCAGTAGTTGAGGAAGCCAGATCTAGGATGTCTATGAGTAGAATTCCAACTCCAAAACCTTGAAAAACATGCTGAATGTGTGTGAGTGTGTGCCTCATATCCGAACAATGGAAAAGTGGAGGAGAAGGAATTGTGTCATGACCATGTCTAAATTGAGGAGATGCTTTCTCCTTCTTCCCTTCTTTTTCTTTCTTTCTATTGAACTCATACACCCTATGGCAATTTAAAAAAATAAGAAAGAATTTTTAGACTCTTTTAAATTGTCTTATGTTTCTTGGAAATATCTCACAGGTTGATATTTCTAGTTGTATCAAATTAATCCTTCAAGTCTAGAAACTCCTCCAGCTCTTCAAGGAACTCTTATCTTGTTGCTACATACCTATAGCATATCATTCATAAACATACAACATACACAGATAAATAGACTGTTTATGTGTCTGTTTATCCCCTGGGTATACAATTTTATTTTTCACTTATTTATTCACTTCCTTAGTCTATTTAGTAAGATTATGATTCCTGCCATTAGCTCTATGTTTTATTGCTACTTTAGCTGGGAGGACTGTATATTCCTAAAATGGTTGACTTTGAGCTTGGCCATGTGACATGTTTGGGTTGAAAGAAAGTGAGCAACCAGGCACAGTCAATGTTTAAAAAGAAGCTGTAAAAGGCATTGTGAGATACCACCACATTTCTTGATCATCTCTCAGATTGTTGTTTATACTCAGAATTCAAGACAAATTAAGATATGGACAGTCCTTTGTCCCCTCCAAAATTCATGTCTTAATCCCCAATGAGAAGACTTTAAATTTTCATGTCAGTTGTCCTTTGATTATGAAGCTGGCGGAAAGTTTAGAGTATAAAAGAGACATAGAAAATGACTCTGGTATAAATGCATAGATTGTTTATTTGCCTCCATTTAATGTTTATCAAAAAGTTTTTTTCACTATAGGGCACATGCACTCACTGGAGATGAGAGAGAGAGGGACAGAGAAATCACTCCGCAGGTAGGATGGCTATGACACCATCCCTTCTCCTCCATCCTAGACTTGGTATTTGGGGCACACATGTACATGCCAGGAGTGATTTTCAAACTGCTGAGTGTGAGTCACCCATGAAGTTACCCATATGGGATCCAGCTACCTTAACCGCCATGCTGCCTGATAGCCTTATCACAAAATTTTGTAAAGGGAGGATATTTATTAGAACAATGGGAGGAGTCACATGTATACAACCATGGGAATTAAGAGCAGAAACAGCAAGATAATACAATGAATTAATATAGATCATGACATCAAATCCTTGCTTCCTTGAGTGGATAGGCCTCATCAAAGCAAATCTTCCATAGTAATTCTATGTAAAGTGGTAGCTCAAAATCCATCATATTAAAGGTCATCTCTGACATTATTTGACATTAAGTCAATTGATTTATGTAGATTTATTTTGCTATATAGACTACATGTGGAACATGTATTTATTTAGCAACATATAAAAATAATTACTTATTTAACTTAATTTATTTTTTTAAACTAAACCAGAGAATGAGAAAGAGGGAAAGTGAGAAAGCAAGCCAGTAGATCTGGGGCTGGAACTGCAGTTGGCCATGTGGGAGTCCAGTGCCTTAGCCACCATACCATGTGCTGGTCTCTGTTAAGTAACTTTAGCTTTTCCAAAGAGTAAAAGACTCTTACCAAGGAATGTAGTAATCATTGTGGACACAGAGCTGAATAAATAGGTAAGATTTTAATCAGGAAAGTAATATACCATGACCAGCTGAAGAACACATGAGTATGTGAAAGTCTACATTATCAGGGGGACCAATATAGGTAGTGATAGAGAAGGGAATGATAGACAAAGAAATTAAAAAACTGTGGCCTTGGGACTAATAGATGGCCCAATGGCTAAGTCGCTGGACTCCCACATAGTCAACTGCCATTTGAGTTCTAAACCCGGTGGCTTAAACTCATGCAAGGTACGTATGCGTGCATGCCCAAGACGTGTGAGAATAGAGGAGAAGGGCTTGTGGTGTGGCTATCCACCCTGGGGGTGATTTCTTGATTTCTGTCTCTCTATCTTTCTGGTGAGCACATGTGCCCTATAGCAAAAACTTCTAAGAAAAAACACAAAATCCCACAAAAACTGTGGTCCCTGATATTCATGTACAATGAAATTATATTAATGACCTTATCATTGCCAAGCATGATTTATTTTTAGAGAGTTTTTTTTTCTTTTTTCTCTAAGGTGCATGCACTTGCTGGAGAGACAGAGAGAGACATAGAGACAGAAAGTGAGAAATCACCCACCAGAGTGAATGGCTGTGCCACAGTCATTTCTCCTCCATTCTCCCCTTAGAATCTCAGGTACGTGTGCACATCCACCTGGCGTGAGTTTTAAGCTGCTGGATATGGGACTCAAACTTCTGTTGACTATGTGGGAGTCCAATGATGTAACCACTACACCATCTGCTGGTCCCACCTAGTATAATTTAATAAATAATAAATACACCATAATAAGCATTAAGTTCCTCTTCTCCAAAATTATTCAGAACAGAACTGTTTCAGATTTCATCTTTCTTCCCAATTTTTGAATATTAACATTGCATAATGATAAGTCTTTGAGATGAGACTCAAGTCTAAACAAAAGATTCATTGGTGTTTCATACACAGCTCATACACATAGCCTGAAAGTAATGTTATACAATCTTCTTGCATTGCAGCATTTTGATCGTGACCTATCACATGAGGTCAAGTATGAAATTTTCTACCTTTACACAGAAAGTTTTAGAATTTGGAACAATTTGGATTTTGGATTTTTAGATAAGGGGTGCTCAATTTGTACGAAAAAAAAGGGAACCCCCAAATTGTCACTGATCTTAGTTTAGGAAAACATATGGGGAAGTAGATAAATGATAAAGGGAAAAACTTTTGGATTAAGGGAGAGCAGAAAGCTTCACTAAAGAACAACTTAAATTGTATATGAATCTGAGATCAAATAGATTGAAACTAAAGAGGTGGATGAAATCCTACTTCTACAATCAGAATAAAGAGTCATAATTCCTGAGTTTGAGGATTTTATCCTTTTAATCCTATGTGCTCTTGAAAAATGGCCTGTTTATTGCTTTCCTCTGAATAATGGTTTCAGAGTCCTGTTTATGTCTTTATTCTTTAGACTGTAGATGAAGGGGTTCAGCATGGGTGTTACCACAGTGTTCATCACTGAGGCTGTTGCACCTGAGTGTGAGCTGTGGGTAGCAGCAGAACTAAGGTACACTCCTAGGCTTGCGAAATAAAACAAGGACACAACCAAGAGGTGAGAGACACAGGTGGAAAATGATTTATCCTTCACTTGAGAGGATGAGATTATATGTATAGAGGAAAGTATCTTAGAATAAGAGCAAAAGGGACCAGCAGTTAGTGTAATGGCTATGTCTCTGGACTCCCATGTAGCCAACTGCAGTTCGTGTCCCAGACCCTGTGGCTTAAACTCACACCGGGTGTAAGTGCGTGCATGTCCAATATCCTGAGAGGAGAATGGAGAAGAAATTGCAGCGTGGCTATGCCCCCTGGGGGGGTGATTTTTCGCTTTCTGTCTCTCTGTCTCTGTCTGTCTGTCTGGTGAGCGCACACGCCCTATAGCGAAAAACCTCTTCAAAAAAAGAATAAGAGCAAAGGATACCAGAAAGGGTTCCACCACCCAGCAGCACAGACAAAAATACATTACCATGTTATTAAGAAAGGTATCAGAACAGCCAAGGTGGACCACCTGGTTAAATTCACAGAAAAAGTGAGGGATTTTAAACTCTGTACAGAAGGACAGCCATGAAGCCATTAAGTTATGTAACAAAGAATGCAGGACACTCATGATCCACTATACCAGAATAATCAACACACAGTTTTGGGTCCATGATGACTGTGTAGTGCAGGGTGTGACAGATGGCCACATACCGGTCATAGGCCATCACTGTCAGCAGAAAGACATCCAGACCTGCAGAGTGTGAAAAAGAACATCTGGGTGATGCAGCCTGCATAGGTGATGACCTTGCTCTGTGTCTGGATGTTCATCAGCATCTTTGGGATGGTGGTGGAGGTGAGACAGATGTCTACAAAGGACAGGTTGGAGAGGAAGAAGTACATGGGGGTGTGCAGGTGGGAGTCTGAGATGGTGGCCAGGATAATGAGCAGGTTTCCATACACAGTGATCAGGTACATGGAGAGAAAAAGCCCTAATACAAGGGGCTGCAATTTAGGTTCCTCTGAAAATCCCAGAAGATGAAATTCTGAAATTTGTGTGTCATTCTCTAGTTCCATGTGGTAAATAGTACTACCAAGAAAGAGAAAAAAAACATGAATACTTTTCATACAAACAGATATTACCAACATTGTTGGAGTGTTTCAATCATTATTTTGCAGTCAAGAAAATAATTGGGTATTATTGCATTTCCAAAATAGTTAATCCCTTATATGAGGGATTGAGTGTCTGCACTCTATGACTGAAACTGATTGACTAAAGGATATAGAAACACAGTAAATGGTTGTGAATATCAGATACAGTGTTTTAGAAAGAGCAGAGTCTGAGGAAGGACATTTAGAAAAAAAAATAGAGAGGCAAAGAATTAATGGGACAAAGAAATGTGGCATTATCTGTTGAAGATAATTTTATAAGTTTTTTTTTTGGAGAGGTTTTTGCTATAGGGTGCTTGCGCTCACCAGACAGACAGAGAGATAGAAAGTGAGAAATCACCCCTCTAGGGGGGATGGCCACACTGCAATCCCTTCTCCTCCATTCTCCTCTCAGGATCTTGGACACGTGTGCATATGCGCCCGGTGTGAGTTTTAAGCAACTGGGTCCGGGATGCAAACCGCCGTTGACTACATGGGAGTCCAGCAACATAGACATTATGTTAACTGTTGGTCCTGATAATTTTATAATATTATCAACTGGACTAGGGAGAAATGTACACATGTTGGAATATTCACTTTGTAAGCTAAATAATGTGATTGAATGTGTAAAAGAACAAGAAATAAAAAATAAGAAAAAACCTTGAGACAAATCATGAAAAAGAAAGAAAAACCTATGCAGACTCCAAAACATTTTTTACCAAAATAAACTCCTATTTTAATTCCATTTTTAAAAATGTTTTGAAGTTCTTTCATATTTTTCCTAGCATATATACATGAATATGGGAGGCAATCTGTGTTTTTATAGGTAATAAAATTGTCTATAAAATCAATTTAAAAAACCAGTTAGTTGAAAAGTGGAAGAGATAAGCAAGGAAGCTGTTAAGTCAATTGGAAGCAAATCAGAAAATCCCCAAATATGCAACTATTACATTTCAACTTAAAATGTTAAGAAAAAGCAAAAATACAAAGAACATTTACAATGTGTATAAGATTCTATTCATGCCATTGCAAATAAAGTGTAATAATATGAATGATAGCATAATATAGACAGAAAATTTTAAGAAAAACTAAAAACTTATGGGAAAAGAATGACAATTAGAAAGTAATTAGGCTAATGATAGTGGTTTCAATACAACTATACCAAATTGAAAAAAATTGAGAGTTTAAAGCTAACTGCTGGAAAATAAGATGTCAGATAGTATTAATTTAATGACATCAACATGGGTTGTTGACAGGAGAACGCTCAGTCAGAAAAGTGCTTGCACATCAATGTTTGTTGCAGCATTATTCACAATTGCTAAGACATGGAACCAACCTAAATGTCCACAAACTGATGAATGGATTGGAAAAGTGTGGTATATATACTCTATGGAATACTACTCAGCCATAAAAAATAACAAGACCCTGGAATTTGATAGAAAATGGTCAGATATGGAGGATCTATTGCTGAGTGAAGTAAGCCAGGCTATGAAAGAAAGATATTGTATGTATCCACTCAATATATACCGACTATCCGCACTCTATAATAGAGAGCAAAAATTCGGAGGACATAAACACAGTGAAGGTACTTAATGAGAATAGGACAGTGTGGAATGGGGTAAGTGAAGAGAAGAGGATAGAGAAAGATAGCAAGTGAACAATAGAGAGACAGGACATTAGTGAGAAACAGGGGTTATCAACTGTTGATGATGACATGTATAGTATTCTCAACTGGATTGGTCTGAGAAGTATTTCATGATGGGCAAAGTATTTTTACAAGCAAAACGAGAAATAGCAATTGACTGTTTTATAAAAATAATTAGAATAATAAAAATAATGATTGGGGAAAACAGAAAAGATATGGAATGTTGAAGTGGGGAGATTAATGTCTCTGTACTGACTGACATGCATGGCATTCCCTTTTGAAAAAACAATGTAATACACTGTAAAGTTATATGTAATCCAATGTAATATAAAGAAGATTATGATGATAATAAAAATAAAAAATATAAAAAAAACATTAGGAATATGAGGTTAAAGACAGAATAAGCTAGTGAGTCAGACTTTTGTGAGTCTGAGAAAGCAGTTTTGATAAAACTGTAGAGAACTCATAACATAGAAACATGGAAAAGGATGAAAATATAAATTGGTACTTGGTGGAAAGAAACTACTCTTTTTCAAAAAATGTTTATCTTTTTGAAAATGTATATTCTGCTGTTTATTACTACCAAATAAACAATAATTTTTAAGTTAAAAAAAAACATGGGTTGCTAATTCAACATGAAATTGCCCAAGACTTGGAAATAAAAGAATATAAGAAAAAGTCTTGTAAAATTCAGGAAGCAACCCTACACAGATAGAATTTGACTTTACATAAAGATATACGTATATGTGTATACACATATTCAAATATACCTATGGAAGATAAAGGTAATCTTCAATGAACTGGTAAAGTGTAATGCATTTCAAACAATGTGAGAAGGTGATGTGAGTTTTGAAAAATGATCTAACTGGGCCAGTCAGTTCTGTGGAACCAGTAGCTTCAAATTCATACCAGGCCCATATGCATGCATGCCCCAAATCCCAAGAATAGAATGAAGAAGAGATTGCAACACGGCCATTCCCAATGGGGGGTGCTTCCTCATTTTCCCTCTCTCTCTCTTTGTCTCTCCTTATCTCTCTTTAGTGAACTCACATACCTGGCACAGAAAAGAATCTAATCACAGAAAGCCAAAAGGCACAATAAGGAATAACTGAGATATGAAAACAGTATGACAACTAAGCATGCACAAAACTTTCTACATTTAAAAAATTAATGGGGGAGGGCAGCAGGTGGTGTAGTGATCTGCTGGACTTCCACGTGGCCTACTGCTGTTTGAGTCCCAGACTTGGCAGCTTGAAACTCATGCCTGTGTGTGTGTGTGGGTACATGCCCAAATCCCAGGAGGAGAATGAAGAAGGGATTGTGGCATTGCCATCCCTCCCCACTGTGGGGTGATTTCTCACTTTCTGTCTCTATGTATCTCTGGCGAGTGCACATGCCCTATAATAAAAATTACTCCAAAACAAACAAAACAAAACAACAATAACAAACACACACACACATACACAAACACACACATACACACACAAAAAGACAAATGATAGGGGGCAGGAAGTGGAGCAAAATATGATCAACTAATGGACTGGGTCCTGCAAAATGCATAAACTTTCATGTATTCACACCCAAATTCTTCTATACATACATACAGAAAAGAACTGAATTAAAACAGCCAAGCTGATGGGGGAAAAGCCCCCAGCAGTATCTTATACAAATGGATGAAATAAAAAATAGAAATAAATCACATTGAACCCACTGTCAAAAGCAAAGATTACATAGGGAATTTGCAAAAACAGAAAATAAATAGCTAACAAACTTACAAGTGTATTCAGTCCCACAGGTGACAAAATAATTATAAATCAAAGCTCTTTGATAGGCTCTTATTCACTTAATAATTAATTAAGTATTTTTATGTGACTATCCAGTGTTTGAGAAGGTTTTATGGAATGTATGCTCCATGAACTTCTGTTACAAGGTAAAATCTGCAAACACCCCCTGCCCCCGGAATGGATCTTTCTTATCAAGAGAACAGACTCCACCTCACAAATAAAAATAATATGGGAACTTGGTGTCTTGATACTCACACTGGGTGCATTTGCAGGCATGTATGCTCAAAATTTCAAGAGTAGAATGAAAGAGAAGATATTGGAGTGTGGCCATTTCCTCTGGGGAGTGATTTCTCATTTTCTTCTCTCTGTCTCTTAGGTGAGAGCAAGAACCCTATAGAAAAAAAAATCTGCCTAAAACAAACAAAAAATAATATGGCCTCACTTCATTTTATATCAATATATACCTAATCCTCCATTTCCCCTCTTCTCTTACTTTCAAAATGTCTTGGACTTAGTTTTACTGGAAGTACTTGACACTTCTCATTCTTTGTTCTTTTTCTTTTTTAAAAAGATGCTAATATTATTTTTTAAATTTTATTTATTTTTCTCTTTGTTTTATATTTAATCATGGTGCATCTTCACAGCATACAAAGTGAATTTTTCCAGCATGAATATACTGCATATCAATACAACAGATATCAAAGATATTACCAAACACATTACATTATCATCAGTTGGACTTCTATTACCATACTTTCATTGTCAACAGTGACCCTTGCCCTACTCAGTCCAATGTTCTCTTCTTTATTAACACCACAAATAAATGCATTGACTAAGCAACCAAGCACAGATAGCTCTCTGATGTGGGTTAGGCTGCTCCAGCTCTCAGTTTACCCCGGGTAATCATTCTGGGCTTCTATCATCTCTGACCTGCTGCTGCAGTGCCTGCTGTGCTCGTAGACTCACCTGTATGGGTTCTCTGAGAGGATGACCTCTGTGTGGAAGCCTGAGTTTCTCCATAGGTGGTCTATGATGGAGAAGCTGTGTCCTAGATAAGACAGTGAGTAATAGTCAAGCATCAGTCCCTGAGCCAGACTGGAGAATCCAAAAGAAACAACCATGTTCCTTTTAGCCCAAGTTGTGCACTCTGAAGGAAAAGAGCAGAGAAGATATGTACAGCTCCCTCTACCTGCTCATTAAGCTAATTTCCCTGACTGTTATTCTGTCCTCTAAGCAGATTTCCCTATAGATACTGGTCTGGGTGGAAAGGAAACTTTCCTTGCAGATGGTCTGTTCTGAAGAAACCAGCTTAAAAGTCAGGCAAATACCATTATTATTATTCATTCGCTTTGCTTTAGCCTGTTACACAGGTCTAACCTTCCAGTATTCCCAGCTAACTATGTCAGTTGCTTTTTGTCACAGTCAATGACAGGAGAGGCAGAGGCTGGAGAAGAATGGACGTTATTTCTGTAACTAGTTATGGGGAGAAAGCAAGCAAAAACTACCAAATTATCTTGAAAGGCTCAATGTGTTCTGTGGGGAGCCAAGAAGGAGACTTGAGGAACGTGCAGGATGTGACCGCTAGATGGAGACCAAAGATATTGTCTGGACCTAACCTTGGGTGTCTGAACTGTTATGTGCCGAATGTTCAAAGTATTGTTACAACAACCTGATAAACTCAGCAAGGACTTTTGAGTCCCACGTTAAGGAAGCCAAATGTTTCTGTATAAAGCAGAGCAATAAAATTAACTCGTGGCTGACTGGTATTGACTGGCAGTCCTCCTGTTTCTATCCTGTCTTCTTGTCTTTTCTTTAATCCTCGCCCCCCAACTCAGGAACTGTTCACCATTGGCGGGTCCAACAGTGTTCTCAGTATTTGTAGGCACAGGATACAAGCAGGTGCAAATCATTCCTCACTATGATCAATCAGAGTCAATTGCTTTATCCTGAGTAATTATCCTGATTTTTGTTTTTATTTAAGTACCCATTCCTGATATCTGTGTGTGTGTGTGTGTGTGTGTGCATGCACAAAGGAAAGTAAATTGCTAACAAACCACGTGTATTTAGCCTAACAGATAATGAAGTAATTGTAAAGTAGAACTCTATAATATATCCCCTTAGATTAATAATTTTATATGAATATCTGAGTGTGAAAGAAAGGACTATGGAATATATGTTGCATAAACTCTGCTTGCAATGTAAAAACAGGAAACATTCTCTTGGTCTGGATCTTCTTTTCAATAAGGAGTATAGGTGAATATTCCCCATCTTCAATAAAAGCATCTAAGTGTCAACAGAAATAACCTATTCTGCAAAAATAGTAATTTATGTGGTTTATTACTAAGCATAAACGTGTGTGACCTAGGCCTAGAGAAGAGACAAACATGCCTTCTTCAGGATGACCAGGTACAGGAGTTTCTTTTATTTGATTTTGAGAGTGAAAGACGAGGTTTGCAATTTTGTGAAAAGAGGTCTTTCATTGGTCTGGTCCAAAGCGGTGGCACATCTGGAAGAGGGGGCTTGTAGCTTGTAAATGAGTTCTACAATTCTTAGGTTGGTGACTGGAAAGGAAGGTCTGTGTTTTGGGAAGGAATCATCAAATGAGTGCACTGTAGGGGACCAGCAGTTAGCATAATGACTATGTCGCGGGACTCCCACGTAGTCGACCACAGTTTGAGTCCCAGACCCAGTGGCTTAAACTCACGCTGGGCGCGTGTGCATGCGTGCCCAAGATCCCAAGAGGAGAATGGAGGAGAAGGGATTGTGGTGTGGTCATCCCCCCTGGGGGGTGATTTCTCACTTTCTCTCTCTCTGTCTCTCTCTGTCTTTCTGGCAAGCATACACACCCTATAGCAAAAACCTCTCCAAAGGGAAAAAAAAATGAGTGCAATGTAACAGAGATAAGGGGCATTGTATACATCAGAAGATACTATCCCAAGGATAGGATGTTGGAAGAGTCCTATTATCAATGAGTTAAGTGGTTTGTTAATGTTTGTGGGTGTGACTCATTCATCACAAGGATACTATGCCAGAGATAGGATGTAGAAAGAGTCCTGTTATTAAATGGATTAAACTGATTTGTTAATGTTTGTGGGAGTGACTCATCCCATGCCCTATGGAAGGGATTTTGGAAGATAGGAACAAGCAATCAGACATCTGTCCTCAAAAGACACAAAAATGAAAAGCTATAAACATGGTAATATTCTTGACTGGAGTAATATACACTTTATTCATGCTCAGAAAAATAATTTTGTGTGCTGTACAGAGGTACACTGATTAAATGTAAAATGTAAAATTTATAAAAATTAAATAAAGGACCAGCATGTAACCTACTGTTAAGGCATTAGACCCCCACATTGTCCATTGTGTTTCAAGTCCCAGACCTCCTAGTGGCTTTCACTTCCCTCTGTCTCTCTCCAGTGAGTGCACATGCTCTATGGCCAAAATCTAAAAATTATAAAAATAAAAAAAGATCTCACCATTCCTCAAACAGATCTCCCCATTACTCAGAACTTGGTCACATTTCTCTTGTTAGAGGCCTCTGTTAATTTAAAAAGCTGCAGTCCTGCTGACCTACTTCAATAACACCTTAGAATTACCTTACTCCCAAGTCTAGTGAAGACCCTGGGTTGTTCAAAGAATTACTTTGTGGTAGCTTTTGATACACATCAGAAAATTGTTATTAACTTCTTAGAATATGGCGAGACGTATATTTCTTAAAACTACAAATATTCCACTTCTTGACTTCATGAAAACTTTGCTAGAGCAATTAGGAATTTCATACCTATATCCCAAGTCAAGAGCTATCATTTATTCCCTCATCATAAATATTAAAAAATTGTTTTTATTTTTTAATTTGATACAGAGAACATGTGCTCACCAGAGAGAGAGAGAGAGAAAGAGAGAGAGAGAGAGAGAGAGAAAGGTGAGAAAGCAAGCCACCAGGTCCAGGACTTGAACTACAGTCAGCCATGTAGGAGTCCTGCTCCTTAATCACCACACCACCTGCTTGTTTCCCCTAATCATCATCTTTTTCATTATTATGAGTATTTTGAAATATTATTCACCATAATGTGAACTTGGCATCTTATAGAAACTGCCTGATTTGGACCAGCCAGATGGCGTAGTGGTTAAGGAGACTGGATCCCACATGGCCAACTGCACATTCAGCTCAGGACCTGGACCCCATGACTTGAAAAATTCACTGGGCATATGTGTGAATATGCCTAAAATCCTGAGAGGAGAATGGAGTATCAGTGATTGTAATGTGGTCATCCTCATGGGAGGGTACAGCAAATTAAAAAATAAAGAAAAAGAAAAAGAAATAGCCTGATTTACATTTACACAGGTCCATCCTGTGATGTTCTGCTATTGAAAACTTCCTTCTTCAGGATGGTTCCATGACTTTCTGATTAATGTAGTTGCATCTCACATGACTGACGCTGCAATTTGAGTTCCAGATCTGGCAGCTTGGTAAACACTCCTGGTGCACATGTCCAAAATTCTGAAAGGAGAGAGATGAAGGAGAAGGGATTATGGCACAACCATTCCCCAGGGGGGGGAGGGGTGATGTCCCCCTTCTCTCTGTGTGTCTTTCAATCTCTCTCTGGCAAGTTCACATATCCTCTAACAAACAAAACAAAGCAAAATAAAATAAAAAAGACTTTACTCTTAATTGTAAAGGTAGCGCTCAAAAGGTTAGAGTGACCTGCTTGTCACAGTTGGAGGAAGACTCAAGAGACATCATCTCAAGGAAAAAGGAAAGTCAGGAGGAGAAGGGATTGCAGTGTGGCTATCCTCCGGGGGGGGGGGGTAATTTCTCCGTTTTTCTCTTTTTCTGCACGGGGGGGGGGGTAATTTCTCAGTTTCTCTCTGTTTCTCTGGTAAGCACACACCCTGTAGAAAAACATCTCTCTAATGAATTTTATTGAGAGAAAAAGTGCCCAGGGGTAAAACATAGAGATGCCTCAATCTGCCTGGTAGGAGGGAGAAGTTTTATTTTATAGGATAATCAAACTATACTGAGAGACTGTATGCATGACTGATGTGCAGGGGAGTTAGGCATAGTGAAATAAGCATACATGAAACATTTTGTGGGTCTTTTTGGTCCATCTCTAAGGAGTTCCTGGATCATGTGACCTTGCAGTAGCAGCAGCAGGAGTGGAGGCTCTAGCCAAGACCAATTATGCAGAAGGCCAGCCTTGCTTCCTTGTCAGGCCTAGAGTGATACCAAATGGTGCTCAGGAGAGTTTTATTTTATGGGACTTTACACTGCCTAGCATTTTAAGGCAAGAAAGGTAGGATGGCTTGATTAAAATTTTCTCAGTAAGCTTCCAGTGCTCAAGTTCTGGACCAACAGTTCTCAATTAGGCACAATTGCCCTTGGGAATACGTGATGAGTTATGCTTTGTTGTACTCATCATTGATGTCCTCGTGCTGACTTTGGATGGTCATATTAAGAATTTTTAGATTCTGGAGACTACCAGATGGTATAATGTTTATGTTGTTGGACTCCCATATAGCAGACTGCATTTCAAGTCCTGGATCTGGCTGACTGCATTTGAATGTGTGCCCAAATTTCCTAGAGGAGAATGGAGGAGAAGGTATTATAGCATTACAGCATGGCCATACCCCTGGGGGAGGGGAGTGTGATTTCTCACTTTCTGTCTCTCTGGTGAGATCATGCATCCAATAGCAAAACACTCACAAAAATATTTTTTAGGCTCTGGATAGCCCTATAGGCCAAGCGTTTAAGGAAGCCAGATCCCACTTGGCTGACTACGGTTTGAATTCCAACTCCAGAAGCTTGAAAGACATGCTGGTTGTACATGTTTCAAATCATAGCAGGACAGAAAAATGGAGAAGGAATTGTGGCATGATAATGTCCCATTGAAGGACGCTTTTTCCTTCTCCCCTCTTTTTCTCTCTGTTGAACTCACACACCCATCCATTGGTCTGATCTTTATTTTGAATATAGGAATATGCCCATATATATCCCATCTTAAAAAGTAAATAAAATACCCACACTTCAGAGAGCATCCCTTCAAATAAAATACTCAGTTTTCCTACCCACTTACTGCGAATTTTCAAGGAAATGTCCTAACTTTATCAAAACCTTTTACACTTCCCGTTCCTTCTTTGGTCTTCTCCAATTCAATTTCCACTCCCATCAGTTAGTTCTCACCTGCCTTGCTGAGTCTAACAGACACTTCTCTTTTTAACATATTAAATATATTAACTAGGAATGAATTAGGCAAGCAAGCAAGCAAGCAAGCACAGTGGCCTTGTGGCTCTGAGCTTTGCTGGTTTTGGCTCTATGGGACCTCAGATAAACATTCTGATCTTCCATCTTCTGTGAACCTTTCCTGCAGTACCTGCTGGCTCACAGACTCACCTGGCTTGGGTTACTGAGAAGGTGGTATCCACTTGGGTGTCTGAATTCCTCCCTGGATAGATGGCTATAAAGACTAAAACTCTGTTCTCCAACAAGACAGCAGGAAGGAATGAAGCATTGTTTTCAAAGATAGGTTTAAGACTACAAAGTAAAAGTCAACCATGTCCTGACCTGCAGAAGGACAACAGCAAAGGAGACGTTTACAGCTCCCAATATCAGCTCATTTGGCACTATTCACTCTGGTGACTCTAACTCCTGGGCACTTGATATCCCTGAGAGGCATTAGTATGAGGAGAAATATTTTCCTGATCGCTCTCTTTTCCCAAGAGATCAAGTTAGAAATCAGGTGAATACTGTCATTATTATTCCTCCTTGAACTCACCTTCCTCCAGAGGTCAAACCACTTTTACCCAACCCCAAGTTAAAATGTGCTCCAAAGTAAGAGCTATATGCTAAATTCTTTGGAACTGCAAACCATTCAATTGTGGTCAGGAAACAGTACTTAATATATTTAGAGAAATAGTTGTTCTTTCTTTTCTCAAGGGAGAGATCTTTGTTATTCTATTAAACCTTAGAGAGCTCACACAATACTTAGATTAGTGATGCTTTTGAGGAGACATATAGAAATTTCATACTTGATCATATGGTAGTTCTATTTGTAGATTTCTGAGGAACCTCTATACTAGAGGTTGTACTAACTTACTTTCCCACCAACAGTGTATGTAGGAGGGTTTCTTTTTCAACACACCTCACCAGTAATTGTCGTTCTTTCTTTTATGGACCTTAGCCATTCTAACTGGGTTTAAATGGTATCTCATTGTAGTTTTAATTTCTATTTTCCTCATGACAAGATACTTTAAACATTATTTTCATATGCCTTTTGACCACTTGTGAGCCTTCCATAGACAATGTTCTATTCAGTTCATTTGCAAAGTGGATGTATAGAGAAGACTTATATAAGAAGCATAATGACCCAGACTTTGGAAGATATACACTGTATATCCCCACTCAATATGTACTGAATGCTTGCACCCTATGTCAGAAATTGAAAGATCCAAAGGGATAATAGTAGAGAGGATGAGTGTAGATACCAGACTGTAAAGGAGGGGAACGGATAGCAGAAAATGGATGGGGGAGTGTAGGGGGAGGTGCAAAGGAAAGAAACATTTAACAAACAAGGGATATACATTTCTCTGTGAAGAAATAAAGTCCTGTATTTTTTGCTTTATAAAACTGAAAATTGAAACAATACATAAAAATTGTCAAACTTGTAACACAAGTTAAGAGTTGTATCTTCAGATCTTTCCATTTGTCATTATCATTAAGTCCTCTATAATTGTCACTTTGCATCAAACAATAGTTCCAAAGATATGATAGTAAAGAAGATAAGTATAGATAACAGAACTGTAGGGGAGGGAATTGGGTGGTAAAGAGAGAGAGGTGATGGTGGGTGGGAGGGGCAAAGAGAAGAAACTTTTAACAATGTAAAGTTCTCTGTAGGAAATAAAAGGTTCTGGACTTTTTGCTTCATTAAAATAAAAATTAATAAAAATTATTTTAAAAAAGAGCTATCATAGTACCAGCAGATGGCATAATGGTTACATCACTGAACTCCCACAGAGCTGATCATGAACTCAAAAGTCCCAGACCCAGCAGCTTAAAACTCATGCTGGGTGTGTGTGTGTGTGTGCATGCCCAAAATTCTGAAAGAAGAGAGGAGAAGGGATTGTGGCATTGCCATCCCCCCGGGGGGTGATTTCTCACTTTCTGTCTCTCTGTTGCTCTCTGTCTCTTTACACACTCACATGTGCTATGACAAAAATCTCTCTAAAAAAAGAGCTGTCAAGTTCACCTTAGTCTGTCAAACATTTGGTAATTATAAGTGTATTTAGATTTCTTTATCCACCACAGGCTGAGATTTGACTATTACATGGATTGTGTCATTTGAGTTTTTACATGTTAACATTCCATGAAATTATATTAGTAATAATTTGTTCTATATTTGCAGAAATGGACCTGTGAAGAGTTAAGTGATCTGCCCAAGCTATGAACCCAGTACAAATTAGTTTTGATTCAGATTCTGTTGAGATGTTTCTATGTCGCATGCTCCTGTCCAGTGGTTATTAACATGGATAATTGTGACCCTAGGGGACACTCAGTAATGTCTGGAGAAGTTTTTGGTTGTTACAACTGAGGAGGTGTCCCTGGTACTTAATGGGTTGAAGACAAAGGAGGTGCTCAATATCACAGAATGCATAAGACAACATCTACCACATAGAATTATCTAGCAGAAATGTCAATAAAAAGATGATTGTCTTTCTTTTTGTTCAATTTGGCCACTGGCCAACAGGTGGCACAGTGGTTAAGGCAGCCAGATTCCACAGGGCCTACTGCAGGGTTCACGTTTCAGACCTGGGAGCTTGAAAATCATGTGTGTGAGTGCCCAAAATCCTGAGAGGATTTTGTGAAGGGATTGTGACATGGCCATCTGGCTTGAGGGGGTTGATTTCTCACTTTCCCTCTCTTTTTGTCTCTACTGGTGAGTTCATCCACCTTATAGAAAAATAATTTCCAAAACTAGCAAAAAAAGATCTATATGAGTGTCAAAATTAATTATATTCCACATACATTTTGTAATAATGGGATAGTTATAGGAATTCTATTATATTCTTTGATGGGATTGTACAAAAAGAATGTCTTGACAAATTAGAAGACCCCATGAAAGAACTATTCACATGCTGAGGAATCCCAAAACAAAAATAATTTTATGCCAGAAGGTGACATAGTGATTGGAGCACTGGACTTCCACATGGCTGATTGTGATTCTGGTCCCGCACCTAGTGGCTTTAAAATCATTCCAGTCATGTATGTGTGTATATCCAAAATCCCAAGAGGAGAATGGAAGAGGGATTACAACATCACCAACCCCCCCGAAAGGTGATTTATCACTTTCCCTTTTTCTGTCTCTCTCTGTCACTCCCTGCTGAGCACACACGCACTATGGCAAAAATCATAAAAATAAATGAAATAATAGTAATAACAATAATACTCCTAAGTTAACCAGAAAAAGACAATAGCATTTTTTGACTGCATTAGTGAAGACTGACTGGTGATAAATCCTGTCTGCTATTGAAAGGGATGCTGGCGTAACTTCTTTTTATTATTTTAATTAATTGTATTCATTTATTAATTCATTTTATAGATTTACTCACTATATATCGCTACAGCTTGTAAAGCGAATTTACCCAACATGTAGTTTCCTCTACATTTCTAAATACTGTCCCTCCTTTGGGGTACCCGGTCTCCTATCAAAGTAATTTGAAGTCTCTAGTGATTTCCATTTCTTCTCAAGTCTTATATTCAGGACATCCACAGTGGACTTATACCTTAATTCTCTATCTTCTTTCAATTTCTTTTACTTCTGTTGTTTATTTGCATTTCAAATGGCATGTCTTCTAATAAAGGCTCTCAATAAATACCAGTACCAGAGGATGGGGGTTGCTTATAAAATGAGGTCAATCACAAGAAAAGTGGTACATAACAGGGATAGGGAATGACAACAGTCTTAGTGAGGAACTTGTATGTAGTCTGTTAATCAAAGATTTAGACCTGAGGTCCCAGGTTTGTATTCATTATCTGAAGGAAAAGGGTTCGTTTCTTTCTTAGATAGAGATAGGGAGTTGGAAGTTTAGGAGTATTTATGTCTGAGAGGGGCTTGAATCACTGGGGTAGAATTTCCATAGTTGCTCTTTAAATATATACTTTCATTCTTATTCTTTTCTCTACAAGTATCCAGCCACTGAAGGCAAAGGTGAAAGAGGACATCCTTTAAGGCTTGAGCCAGACAGAGAAGTTTTAATTTGCTTGGATCACTGTTGTAGAGTGCAACCAAATGAACGACCACCAAAGTCAGGCTAAGGTTTAAAGGGAGTCTTTATTAGCTGGCCAGCAACTACAGCCTGAAGCTTCTGGGCTGAGAGTCAGAACTGCAGCCCCAGCCAAAGTTTGGGGTAGCCTTTCATAGGGGTCGGTTACCAGGTGTACAGGGTCCCCTTGTGAATGTAGTTACAGAAGCTGAATCAAGCCAGTTAATTATTTTTGAGGGGCATGGGGTTTCCATGCAACCAGTTACAATGCTAAACAAAGGGTTTCAGGCTAGTTAGCAAAGACAGTACTGGTATAGGATGTCATCCCGATGCAGTTTTCTGTATGGCTAGTACAAGCTATTTTCTCATGGGAAGAGCAAGTTCACCAAAACAGACAACTATGTTAGGGTAAAGGAACAAAATGGACGAACAGTTACTCATATGCAAAATCTAATATGTGGTCTTCCACACTATTAGGATATGTTGATATTAACAGTGGGTCACTGTCGGCGTCCGCCCCAGGACTTGGCGCTATTATGGAAGAAGCAGAAAAGATGAGACAAAAAGATAGAGTGGAAATGGACACAGGCAGCCTGAGCCTAGGTAGCCCAAGCAACCTGTGCCACCCAGATGAACTGGACGTCTTTATTTATAGTACAAGGAGACATTACACATGTATGTTTCATGACACTTCATGGATTAGTTGCCAGGGTATAGACAATGAGAAGCAGTTAACAAATCTATAAGGGATTAGTCATACCCAGGGCAAGGTGTATCCCTTGGTGGTAATCCCATCTAGAGTAAATCTCATCTTCCTTTCTAATGCAGAGAACTAGCTGTTAGGTGTGTCTGTTGGAACGCCCCTAGTAATTTCTACCCTTGCTCTGTCTGCAGCCAAGGTCAGGGAAAGACAAGTTACAAGGTTCTGCCAAACCCCAAAAGGGCATGTGGTGTTTGCTCAGCGCATGTCCCCACAGGTCACTATGGTCCTTGGTGCATTTCTGCAATTCTGTGGAACCCTACCTCAGCTATATCAACAAATCCAGGCTACTGAGCTGCAGCAAGAGAGGAACTGTGCAAGGAGCTAGTTGTCTTAGTCAAAGCCATTATAGATTGGCCAACAGCCAGCCAAGTCCTCAATAGATGAGAAACCTCTCTCAACATCAGCAGCACCTCCTCATTTGACTTACAGATGACTACAGATACATGAGAAGACCAGAAAGCTCAGAAATATTGCCCTTCTGTGTAATCATATTAGTTTAAAAAGATAATATATTAAATCATTTTCTTTTAGGATGGCTTGTTATGCAGCAATAACAAACTGATACAATAACCAAATTGAACAAAAAGAAAGAAAATCATAATAATCTGCTTTTTATTTTTGGTCTTTTTTTCTTATATTTGAAGATCACAATCATGATTTCTCTGTTATTCAATTTTTTGAGATCATATTTAAAAGTGGCTAATATGAGCTTCCTTTCCAGGAAACCAGGAGAGGTTAAAAAGATAGGTATGTTTGTGCAAAAATACTTGTGATCCAGAATCACATGACTGCACAGAAATTCAAGGTTACTTGTGAGTGATGCTTTGATCATGAAAATGGAAAAGATATCTGAGCGTAAAGGAGATACCATATAGGTGATACTGATAATAGTCAGTCATTCACTGTCTGATAATTCTGACAAAATTTTAAAAATATGGATATATTTCATATAGAGCAATGGAAAGATTTATATATTTAGGCAACACAAGACATTTTTAATAAGAAATAGGAAGATATTTCAATAAAAACATAAAGCCATCCTTCACCAAAGTGAGTAATTGTATACATGAATAATAATCTTTTACACATTACTTGGTAGATCTAGATAATTAAACAAAAAATTTTTGCATAGTAATACAGTTTATAACTTAAAATTCAGTGCATCATCTTTAAATTCATAAAGAGACAAACCATTTAATGAAAGATGTCTTTCCAAGGAGAACCCACTTGGACACATGTAGATAGTAATTCCTTTTGACAGTGACTACAAAGGCCTAGTGAACTAGACTAGGTAAGAAACAGGATATTAAAGATGAGAATAAAACTTGGAACCAGAGATGGCATAAGTTACATCACTGCCCTCCCATGTAGTTGATGGTGGCTTGAGGCCCAGACCTGTTGACTTAATATTCATCCCAGGTACATGCATGCCCAAGATCCTGAGAAGACAATGGAGGAGCAGGAATTGCTCTGTGGCCCTCCTCCCTGGGAGGTGACTTCTCACTTTCTGTCTCTCTGTCTCTCTAGTGAGTGCATGTGCCCTGTAGAAAAAAAATAAAAACAATAAAAAAAGATGAGAATAAAAATCAAGACTCCCACTTGGCCAACTATGGTTCAAATCCTAAACCTGGTCATTTGAAAATCATTCTGGTTGTGTGTGTGTGTGTGCATGTCCAAGATCCCAGGAAGAGAATGGAGTAGAAGGGACTGTGGTGTGACTATTCACCTGGGGGATGATTTCACACTTTTTCTCTCATTGTCTCCATCTCTCTCTCTCTCTCTCTCTCTGGCAAGCACACACACCCTATGGCAAAAATCTCTAAAAAAAAAAATCCCAATGACAAGTTATAAACTAAAGTTGCTGGGCTAAATTTTACCTCTTTTATGAAGAACAGTTAAAGTGATCATACGCCGTAGAACAATGGACAGAACATTTGTTAATTGTGGTCTCACAAAAGTCTGTGCTCTATAGCAGAAACTGAAAGGTTGGAAGGTATAACAGCAGGAAGGGCAACTGCAGATACTAGAGACAGTAAGGGGAGTAATAGGCAGTGGTCAATAAAAGGAGGATAGGAGGGTAACAGGGAAATAAACAAGCAAATGATATGTTTAATTGACACAAAAATGAGAAGTTACTTGCTGACAATGTATATGGTTATGTCTTTGTCTGAAATGCATTGTATTCATGCTGGGTAAAAAACCATGTTGTACACTATATATAGTGATTAAATGTAAATAATGAATATATTAATAAATAAAACAAATTCAAAAGGAAAAATTGTGGTCTCCGATTTCTTATACTATTAAATTACGTATACACACACACACACACACACACACACACACACAAATAGATATAAAATCTTTTGAATTAATTTTGACATATGACAAGTGCACTAACCAGAGAGAGAGACATCACAACGAAGGGGGTGGCCATGCTGCAATCCCTTCTTCTCCACTCTCATCCCAGATTCTTGGCACCCATGCCTGAAGGCCCAGCATGATTTTCAAGTTCCCACTCCTGGGATTCAAACTGTGGTCAGCATGTGAAAGTCCAGTGCCGTAACAATTACACCACTTACTGACCCCTGAGTTATATTATTGACCACCACCAAGTTTAGTTATTTTGGTCCCATAAGAAAAGTATAGCATGTGGTATTTTAATAGAAGAGAGGAAAACATATTCAGTAGATGTAATTCGAGAGAAAATTATTTTAAATAAATTCATGTTGCTCAATGAAATTAATGGTAAAAAATCTAAATATCAGAGAGGAAAAGTGAGGTATTTATATTGTATAGAGAGGTTAAAATAAAAGTCATGGAAGTTCTGAAGATAATTGAATGGAAATGTTCTACTTCCAGAATCTGGACAGATTTTCACCATTATTGCCTTATGTTTTGAGCCCAGCTAACAAGCATGCTTCTTCAATAGCAGAGAAGTTGATCCTTTGACAGTTTTCCTCCACAGGAAACTTCTCAGAGCCCTCTTTACATCTTTATTCCTCAGGCTGTAGATGAAGGGGTTCAGCATGGGTGTGACCACAGTGTACATCACCGAGGCTGTTGCACTTGAGTGTGAGCTGTGGGTAGTAGCAGAACTAAGGTATACCCCTATACTTGTGCAATAAAATAAGGAGACGACTGAGAGATGAGAGACACAGGTGGAAAACGCTTTGTGTTTCCCCTGAGCTGATGAGATTGCACGTATGGAGGAAACTATCTTAGAGTAAGAGTAAAGGATCCCAGTGAAGGGACCACCAGCCAGCAGCACAGCTGCAAAATATAACACTATGTCATTAATAAAAGTGTCAGAGCAGGCAAGGTGGACCACCTGATTAATTTCACAGAAAAAGTGGGGAATTTCTACTGGTGTACAGAAGGACAGCCGCAAGGCTATTAAGCTATGTGATAGTGAATTCAGGACACTCATAATCCAGGACAACAGGGCCAGCAACACACAGAACCAGGGATTCATGATGATCGTGTAGTGCAGGGGGTGACAGATGGCCACATACCGGTCATATGCCATCACAGTCAGGAGAAAATCATCCAACCCTGTAAAGAACATGAAAAAGAACATCTGGGTGATGCAGCCTGCATAGTTGATGACCTTGCTCTGTGTCTGGATGTTCACCAGCATCTTCGGGATGGTCGTGGAGGTAAAACAGATATCCACAAAGGACAGGATGGAGAGGAAGAAGTACATGGGTGTGTTCAGGTGGGAGTCAGAGATTGTAGCCAGGATGATGAACAGGTTTCCAATCACTGTGAGCAAGTACATGGAGAGGAAAACCCCAAATATGAGGGGCTGTAATTTGGGTTCCTGTGAAAGTCCCAGAAGAAGAAATTCTGAAATTCTTGTATCATTCTCTGGTTCCATGAGATGGAAGTGACTATCAGGGAAAAAAAAATAATAATAACATGACTATTTTTCTCTCAAAATTGCTTACAGGGTTAGCTCACAGAATTCACAGAAATTACTTGGGACCAGCAGATGGTGTAATGATTATGTTGCTGGACTCCCACATAGTCGATTGTGGTTCGAGTCCAAGACTTGGTGATTTAGAGCTCATGGAGGGTACATGTACATGTGTCCTCAAAATCCTGAGAGAAGAATGGATGAGAAGGGATTTCTGTGTTGCCATCCCCTCTATGGGGTGATTTCTCACTTTCTGTCTTGGTATCTCTCTGTCTCTGGTGAGCACACATACCCTATAGCAAAACTCTCTTTAAAATTTACTCACATAGTTGAAATGCTACAATTTATGTTTTTCACTTAAGAAATTAATCTTTATATTTTTTCATTGCCAGGATGCACATACATGCTAAAGTGAAACTAGGGAAGGGTCAGTATTCACCCCTAAATGGGTCATGGTCATGCAACAATTTCTTCTCCTCTGCCTCTCTGTTCTGCATGATTTTCAGCAAGCGTGCACACACACAAAGTGTTTTTCAAGCAGATATGACCAGGATTTGAACCATGGCCAACCATGTGAGATCCAGCTTCTTGAATCATTAGGCTGCAGGGTTGACCCATTCTCTTTATTCTGTGTAAGCTTCTTCTTCCCTTTAGCACAACCCACCCTTTCATGCTATATCTGATTGAGAATTTCTATCCTACTCTCAACCTTTCTCCAAATTAGCACATGCATTTGAGTAATATAAACTGAAAGCCCACCAAATTCCATGTACTATCTGGGTAATTAATATAAGATGATAATAAATTCAAATATTTAACACTTATTGGTGATTAGTATAAACTGATAAATGATCATGTGACACATCACATAGTAACAAGTGCTTTCAAGACAATAGAATTATGTAGAAGTGAGAGAGTGGATGGGGTACTATTAACTGGCAGATAAGATGACGTGTGAACAGAGATTTCAGGGAAGAGAGGAAAGGAGCTGCCAGGATATCTGGGGAAGTGGATATCTTGTAGAGTAAATTTTAAAAAGGGGGAATAATGAGATGGGTAGGAGATGTTGAGGAATGAGGGGACCTTCTAATGCTGAAATGTGAGGACACAGAGTTCTTCAGTCATGTGCTGCCTCACCCTCTGTGAATGCCACCCTCTAAGAATATAGGCACAGCAACCAGATTGCAGTAGGCAAGATTCTATGGACATGTGAACTTGGAGCCACATGGTGGTATGACCAGTTTGTGCTGTGTATTTATGGAAATATTTAAAAGGAGAAAATAATGGGGAATACATACCCAAGTAAATAGAATGGATTCAAAACAATTGTATTCAATAAAATGAAATGAGAATATAAAATAAAGTATTTTTTAAAATGTAAAACAATAACTTAATCACACCAATGCAGGTCCTACTTTCAGGTTAGTAGAAAAGACCTGCATATAAAAATAGTAAAATATATATTTTTTTAAGAAGAGGTAGTAGAAAAAGTTTCAACAGTGTCTACTGTTAATTTTTTTTTACTGTATGAACAAATGGATTCAAATATGCTTATGAAAACATGTACTTGCTTTTAGATGAACACAAAAGAATGTGTTTTACAAGATGGTAGAAAATGATTGTAAAGTTAAAAAAAATAGATTTAATTGCAAAACACATGTGGTAGTAATGAGAAAAACAAGGTAAAATTAGTTGACAAATGTTACAAAAGAATTACTACTGCTCCACCTTCTCCTGGGTCCCGCCCCTGCCCCTAGGTGCACGGAGCCGCTGCTGCAGCCCGCTGTGACGTGCTTCCTGCTGGCGCCATGACCATGAAGCACCCGGGAGCAGGAGGGATAAATTCCAGCGAGTGTGAAAATGAATGAAGGGAAGAGATGATGATGGAGGAATTTGAAGCTAACACTATGGTAGAAATGCAATTGGCTACAATAGATATTAAAGACGATTGTGACATTACTGATATGTCTCAAATCAATTCCAAGAGAAATAAAGAAAACCAATGTATCAAGAGTGATCAAATAAAGAAGAAAAAAAAAAGCACAAAGATGATCAACCCAACTATTTCCTATCCATTCCAATCACCAACAAAGAGATTACAAGAGAAATTAAGATCCTGCAGCATGCAATAATAGAACAAGATAAGTGACTGGCCAAAGAAATGGTTGGTGATGGTTCTTTCCATGTTACCCTGCTAGTGATGCAGTTATTAAATGAAGATGAAGTAAACATTGGTATTGATGCTCTTTTGGAATTAAAACCATTCATAGAAGAAATTCTCCAAGGAGATAATTTGACTTTGCCCTTTGAAGGGATTGGCACTTTTGGAAATCAGGTTGGATTTGTGAAGCTGGCAGAAGGAGATCACATAAATCCACTTTTGGAGATAGCAGGTAAAACAGCAACACATTTGTATGAAATCTCATTTTCTGAAGAAGCAATATAAAATTGTTTGTCCTAGAGACTTGATATCCTTTAACTTCTGGGAGCCAGTGTAACCTCACTTTATAGTGAGTTGTAAGTGGCCTTGGTACTTACTTGTGTAAATAAATGGTTAAATAAAGGACCTGAAAAATTATCTTAAAAAGAAAAAGAATTACTACTAATGATTCAGAATATGTTCTTAAGTCTAAAAAGCAATGAGGGTGCCAGTAGGTAGTGTGGAGGTTAAGGCACTGGATCCCACATGATTCAAGTACCAGACATGGGGCTTGAAAAAAATCACACCAAGTACATGTGTGTTATGTCTAAAATCCTGAGAGGAGAATGGAGGATGGGGATTTCAGCATGGCCATCTCTTCTGGGAGGTGATTTCTCACTCTCACACACAACTCTCTCTCTTTGGCAAGCTCATGTGCCCTAAAACAAAAACAAAAATAACAAAAAAGAACAATGATAAATTGAGAAATATGGGTATACAAAATGACTGACTGATAGATGTGACTACACAAAATTTAAAATTTATCACATAGCACCACACATTATATTATCTATCATCTATTTATCATAACTAAATAAAACATTGCAAAAAAATTCTTAGAAAGAATAAAACCAAATGACCCTCAATATGTAAAAGAACTTGAAAAGACAATTCCCAGTAAATAAAAAAGGCTAACAAACTCCAAAATGTTTTCAGTCTCAGCAGTAATGAAATAATTTATATATTAAGTTCTTTAATTTTCCCCAGTGTCCTATCAAATAAAACTGATTTTTTCTTGTGACTACCCAACTTGAGAGAAGATACTGTAAAATATATGGTTCATGAGCTGCTGTTGCAAAGTAATATCTGTAAGCCTTCCATTAGTTTGAATACAGAAACATGCCCCAAATACATCCCATCTTAAAAAGTAAATAGGATAGCCCACACTTCAGTGCACATTCTTCTAAATATAATACTTGATTTTCCTATCCACTTATTGCAAATCCCCATGGAAATGTCTTAACTTTATTGAAGCCCCTTTACCCCTCTTGTTCCTTCTTTGGCCTTCTCCAATTGGATTTTTGTTCCCATCATTTAATTCTCACCTGCATTGCCAAGTCCAACAGACTTTTAAAAAACATATTAAATAAATTAACTACAAATTAATTAGTCAAGCATTCAAGCAAGCATGGTGATCTTGTGGATCTGGGCTACATTGGTTTGGGCTCTCAGTGACCTCAGGTGAACATTCTCAGCCTCTGTTCTCTATGAACTCTTCCTGTAGTACCTGCTAGGCTCTCAAACTCACCTGCCTGGGGTTGCTGAGAAGGCGGTGTCCATGTGATTTTCTTCCTGGATGGATGACCATGGAGACTATAACTCTGTTCTCAGACAAGACAGCAGGAAAGAATGAAGCATTTTTTTTCACAGCTAGGTGTAGAACTACAGAAGAGAAGTCAACCATGTCCTGTCCTACACAAGGACAATAACAGGAGGTATTTACAACTCCTGATATCTGCTCATTTGCCACCTTTCTCTCCTGTGACTCCAGCTCCTGGGCACGTGATATCCCTTGTGGGACACTGACCTGGGCAGAAAGAAATATTTTCCTGATCACTCTCTTTTCCCAAAAGATCAAGTTAGAAATCAGGTGAACACTGTCATTAGTATTTCTCCTTGAACTCACCTTCCTCCAGAGGTCTAACCTCCTTAGCACTTTTGCCCAATTCCAAGTTAAACTGTATTTCAAAGTCTGAGATATCTGACTAGGCCCCTTGGAATTATAAAACATTGAATTGTAGTGAGGACACAGTATTTGATCTCTTTGGAAAGTGCTCTTTTTTCCTCATCAAGGGATGAAACTGTTTTATGCTATGAAACCTTAGACAGCTACCACAATCCTTAGCTTCAGGTGCTTTTGATAAAACACATATAAATTTCAAACTTGATGGGACCAGCAGGCTGTATAATGGTTATGTCACTGGACTCCCATGTGGTCAACCATGGTTCGAGTCCTGGACCCAGCAGCTTAAAATTCATGCCAGGTGCTTATGCCTGTGTGCCCAAGGTCCCAAGAGGAGAATAGAAAGAAGGGATTGTGGCATGACCATCCCCCCTGTGAGGTGATTTCTCACTTTCTGTCTCTCTGTCTCTCTGAGTTCCCTATGGTAAATAACCTCTCAAAAAAAAAAAAAAAGAAATTTCAAACTTGTAACACAAGTTAAGAATTGTAATTTACAGGGCCAGCAGTTGCCATAATGGTTAAGGCACTGAACTCCCATATGTCCAACCACAGTTCAAGTCTCAGACCTGGTTGCTTGAAAATCACACCAGATATGTGTGGATGTTTGTATGTATGTCCAAAATGTCAAGGGGAGAATGGAGGGGAAATAAACCCCCTTGGGTTTATTTCTCTCTCTCTCTCTCTCTCTCTATCTCCATCTCTATCTCTCTGTAGAGCACAGATCCCTATGGCAAAAGCTGGGAGGGGGAACCTACTTCCATTTATATCTTAATTTATAAAACTTTTTATTATCATAAGAAATTTATTTAGATCTCATAACCAACATATAGAAAGTTTTTTTTTTCCTCTTTTGAACCAATCTGTCTTTTAGTCAAAGAATCAAATCCATTAATATTCCACATTATTATCAATATGTTTGGGCTTAGCCTTGTCATTTAGTTCCTCTGCCCCCTTTTTTCCAGAGTTGTTTTGTGTTCTGTTGCTTCTGTTTATCTATTTTAGTTCTATTATATATTTTGGCTTTCCAAGTGTAGTGTTCCCTTAACTATTTCCTAAAGAACTGACCTACATTTGGTGAATTCTTTTAGCTTTTGTTCATCTGGGAATGTTTTTTTTTCCCTCCTTCTCATATAAAGAATAGTTCTGCTGGGTATAGTAATCTTGGCTGAGGGCATTTTTCTTTAGATCTATTTATGTACCATGGGCTGAAATTTGAATATTACATGGATTGTATCATTTAATTTTTACATGTTCATGCATGAACATTCCATGAGATTATACTATTAGAATGAAGGAGCATGGCCGTCATCCCTGTGGAGTGATTTCTCCCATTCTATCTCTCTGTGTCTCTCTGTCTCTCCAGCAAGCACACACACTCTATAGCAAAAAATCTCTCTAAAGAAGAAGAAATATGGGTGGAACACAAACAACATCTAATATATACAGAATAGGTGGTTTGTACCCTTAGATTGTTGTTGGGTAACAAAGGTACCCAACCTTTGAATTTAGTGGTGTGGGATGAGCACATTGGGGTGGTGTGAGTATATTGGTATGAGATTAGCACACAGGAATGGTATGAGTATATTGGTGTGGGATGAGCATATTAGCATAGGATGAGCACATTCACGTGGGATGAGCACACTTGTGTAGAATTGAGCACATTGACATGGAATGACCACATTGAGATGAGATGAGCTTGTTGAGGTGAGATGACCACATTGAGGTGTTGTGAGTGTATTGGTGTGGGATGAGCATATTGGTGAAGAATGAGCACATTGGGGTGATGTGAGTATATTGGTGTGGGATGAGCACATTTGTGTGGGATGAGCACATTGGTGTAGAATGAGCATATTGGAGTGGTATGAATATTTTGGTGTGGGATGAGAAAATTTGTGTGGGATGAGCTTGGTGTAGGATGAGCACATGTGTAGGATGAGCACATTGGGGTGGTGTGAGTATATTGGTGTGGAATAAATGCATTGGAGTGGTGTTAGCATATTGCTTCAGGATGAGCACATTGGGATGGTATGAGTATATTGGTGTGGGATGAACACATAGGAGTGATGTGAGTATACTGATGCAGAATGAGCATATTGGTGAGGGCTGAACACATCGGTGTGGGATGAGAACATTGGGGTGGTTTGAGTATATTGGGGTGAGATGAGCACATTGGTGTGGGATGAGCACAATGGATGAAATGAGAACCTAATAGTCAATATGAACATATCAGATGTCTATTAATAAGTTAGAAAAGGTGCAATAAGATAGACAAAATGATGCTGGCTGGTAGTCAAAAAGGTGACAGAGAAAGTCAATTAGTGAATAGACCTTCTGATATAGAAGATGGAAAATTAAGATGTTTAATGGAAAGGTAGGAAGCCATCCTTCATAAAAGAATATTTGCTAATTGCACATAAATATTATAAATGAGACCTCAATGTTCACACTATTGAATGTTCAGTTCCATTGCTTTGTGTGTGTGTGTGTGAGGGGGGGCATTTTTGCTATAGGGCATGTGCACTCACCAGAGAGACACACAGAGAGAAATTGAGAAATTATCCCTTAGGGGTATGGTCACCCCACAATCTTTTCTCCTCTATTCTTATCTTAGGAGGTTGGGCACATACACACACATGCCCAGGATGAGTTTCAAGACTCTGGATCTGTGACTCAAACCATAGTTGACCCCATGGGAGTCCAGTACCTTAACCACTGAACCACCTGCTGGCCCCTCTATTGCCTTTGATCACACCTGTCCAGGAACAGAGTTCTTGCAGCCATCACTGGGAGGGTGAAATGCAGCAGAGAAGCCTTCTCAGAGCCCTCTTCATGTCCCTGTTCCTTAGGCTATAAATGAAGGGGTTCAACATGGGAGTGACCACAGTGTATAGGACTGAGGCCAATGTCCCTGTCTTGGAGCCATGTGTCCATGTGGAGCTGAGATAAACCCCCAGACAGGTTCCATAGAACAAGGACACCATTGAAAGGTGAGATCCACAGGTGGAAAACACTTTATACTTCCCTCCTGTTGTTGAGATCTTTAAGACAGTAGAAACAATTTGATAATAAGAGAAAAGGATTCCAGCAAGAGGAAAAAAACCCATGATGCCTGTCACAATATATAATACAATGTTATTGATGGAGGTGTCAGAGCTGGCAAGCTTGAGGATCTCAGGGAGTTCACAGAAATAGTGTGGGATTTCAACAACTGAACAGAAAGAGAGTTTCAATGTGGTTAAACTCTCAGGAAGGGCTCCCAGTGTGCTGACCAGCCAGGTCAAAAGAAGTAACTGGACACAGAGCTGGGGATTCATGATGACTGTGTAGTGTAGGGGTCACAGATGGCCACGAATCGGTCATAGGCCATCACAGTCAGAAGTAAATTGTCCAAAAGTCCAAAAACTGTGAAAAAATACATTTGAGTGATGCAGTCTCCATAGGTGATGACCTTACTCTGTGTCTGGATGTTCACCAGCATCTTTGGGATGGTGGTGGAAGTGAAACAGATGGTGGAAAAGGACAGGCTAGAGAGGAAGAAGTACATGGGGGTGTGCAGGTGGGAGTCTAAGATGATGGCCAGGATGATGAGTAGGTTTCCAAAGACGGTCATCAGGTATAAAGTCAGAAACAGCACAAAGAGAATAGACTGATTCTCTGGCTTCTCAGAAAGTCCCAGGAGGAGAAATATTGGAAGCCCTGTGTGGTTTTCTTGTTCCATGAAAAGGAACTATCTGATAGACAAAGGCAGAAACATGATACAATTAATCCACAATGTGATCTGCTTTAGCTTGAACTCAATATGGCAATGATATGTCACATTTGTTTAATGGTCTTGTCTCTTATTTCTGTGAATTTGGGGTTTCTTTTTTTAAAGAGTATTTCCTTTATTTATTTATTTTACTTTTTAGAGATATTTGTGCTATAGGGTGCCTGTGCTCACTGGAGAGACAGAGATTGACACAGAGACATAAAGTGAGAATTCACCCCAGGGAGGATGGCCACAGTGCAATCTCTTCCTATCCATTCTTTCCTGGAGATCTTGGGCATGCACACACATGTACCCAGTGTGAGTTTTAAGTTGCCCAATCTGGGAATTGAACTGCAATCCACTGTGTGGGAACCCAGCAATGTAAACATTTTGTCCTTTGCTGGTCCTGAATTTGGGGTTTCTAAATGTTGCTACCTTCTCCTGTGTTGTAACCAATTGATGGAAAACCTAGACACAAAACTTAATATGTTTTTTAAAGTCTTTTTCCCTATGACCCATGTGCTCACTGGAGAGAGAGCATAAGTGAGAGATCATGCCCCCACACCTGGGGTGGTGACCATGCTGCAATCTCTTCTTCTCTATTGTCCTCCCAGGTTGGGGCACATGTATACACATCCCCAGATTTTATTTTTTTATTTTTTTGAGAGAGTTGTTTGCTATAGGTTGTGTGTACTCACCAGAGAGACAGAGAGATATAAAGTGAGAAATCACTCCACAAGGGAAATGGCCAAAACAAAATCCTTTCTTCTCCATTCTCATCCTGGGATTTTGGGCATGCACACTCATGCATTCACATCTGGCATAAGTTTTGAGCCACTGGTCCAGGAATTGAACCACAGTTAGCCACATGGGAGTCCGGCACCTTAATCACTACGCCTCCTCCTGGTTCCCATAATTTAGCAACTGAAGTAGACTTTATACGTTCAACTGCCCTAAGATCTAGTCAGTCAGTCTTTGTTATCTCAGTTATCTTTTGAATTACATTTGTATTTTACTTTTAAATGCCTTTATTATAATAATGATCCCGTTAATAATAATGTCTAAACTTATGAATCAATATATAATTTTCATAAGTGATGAGAATGCCATGTTTTCTGTATAGTTGAATAATTTTTTTGGGGGGAGAGGTTTTTGCTATAGGGAGCATGCACTCACCAGACAGACAGAGAGAGACAGAGAGGTAGAAAGCGAGAAATCACCCCCCAGGGGGGATGGCCACACTGCAATCCCTTCTCCTCCATTCTCTTCTCGGGATCTTGGGCACACATGCACATGCGCCCGGCATGAGTTTTAAGCCACCGGGTCTGGGAGGCGAACTGTGGCTGACTACATGGGAGTCCAGCGACATAGCCATTATACTAACTGCCAGTCCCATATTTGAATAATTTTTAATTAAAAGGTATAGTGGACCAGTCATCAAAGAAAAAGTTACGTCAAAAAACAAATTTCTCATGAACAAGATGCCAAACTAATAATTTTGAAATCTCACTTACATGCAATGTCTAAAAAATATTGGGGCCACATTCAGATAAATATCAGACATAAAAATGTAAAGTTCTGTGTTGAAGATAAAGTATGCGGTAATATCTTTGCTTTTATTTTCATGTACTGCATGTAAACTTTGAAAAACCATATTGTATGTGGTAAATATGTACAATTAAAAGTGAACAAGAGGGACGGCAGGTGGCATGGTGTTTAAGTTGCCAGACTCCCAAATGGCCAACCACATTTTGAATCCAGGACCAGTGTCTAAAAATCATGCCCGGGCATGTGTGCATGGGTGCCCCAAATCCCAGAAGGGGAATAGAGGAGAAGGAAGTGCAGCATGGCCATCCTCCCGGAAGGTGATTTTTCACTTTCTCTCCTTCTGTCTTTCTATGTCTTTCTCCAGGGAGCACATACATCCTATGACAGAAACCTGAAAAAAAAAAAAAAAAAAAGAAGAAAGAAAAAAGGGAATAAGAAATCATAAAATGAAACTAGCCAACAATTAAAAAAAACTATAAATAGGGGCCAGCAGGTGGCATGTTGGTTAAGGTACTGGACTTCCAAATGGCCAACTGCAGTCTAAGTCCCAGACCCAGTGGCTTGCTTTCTCACTTCCTCTCTCTCTCTCTCTCTCTCTCTGGTGAGTGCATATGCCCTTTAACAAATTAAAACATAACAATAATAAATTGAATTAAATAAATAAAAATATTTAAAAAAAAAAAACCTATAGATATCCAGTGAATTTTATGAATGTATTTTAACCCTGATACCAAAAGACAAAAGCCTGCTACAATCACAGTATTAAAATAAAAGTTATGACTCTCAATAATTAGCTTAAATGGAAAAACTTGAACTATGTAGGTATAAAATATATTCAACAATTGGTCAAGCATACTAAGTACATGATCAGGAAGCATTCAATGCAAGAAAGTAATGAGTATTTCATATTGATTATTTATTATTGTATAGCATATGAATTTTAAAAATCTACATATAATAGGATCATCTTAATAGATGCAAAAGATAATGTGTGAAAATAGTTCTGAGAAAACTATGACTAGATTTTTATATATTTTGTATTTACATTTAATCATTGTCTTTTTAGAATTTTATTTACTTACTTCTTTTTCATTTGCTATAAGGTACATGCAGTCACCAGAGAGAGACAGAGTGACAGAAAGAGGAAAAGTGAGAAAGCCGTCTACCAGGTCTGGGACTCAAACTGCAGTCAGTCATATTGGAGTCTAGAGCCTTAACCACCTTGCCACCTGCTGGTTCCAATCATTGTATGTCTCTTCAGCATACATTGTGTGTTCTTAAAGCACAAATGCATTGCATGTAAAGCAAGCCAAAGATACCATCATACACAATAACTTTCTACTCTTGTGTCTGTTTAATGTTTTTTTTTCTTTCCTGAGCTCCTCCCTCCCACCATGCGCTGCTTCCTATACAGTCTCTGGTGTTTACACCTGCTGTCTCTGCTATTATGTTTTCCACAAACCAAACTATGGAAGAAGAATCTCGCTTAAGTATGATAAAATAGCTTCTCTAATCATCATCTAATCTTAACCTTGATGCGAAATTATTTGAGAAAAAGCTTATAAAGATAGAAGACAAATATACCTTCCCCCTGCCACTGCCCAGTGCTGTTCTGAAATTTCAAACCAATTAGGCTAAAGAAGAAAAAGCGGTTTCACATCTTGAATGAAAGTAAATCACATTTTCAGGTGACAAAATTGGCCCACTAAATCCAAACAAAAAGCTATTACAACTGGAAAATCACTTTGGTAAATTGTAAAACAAAAAAAAATCCAATGAGTACACATAATCATTTTCTCTCTTATTTCTAGTAATCAACATATACATCATAGGGGAAAATATCCTTTTCAAAATAGCACAAAAATGTAACATACACAGACCAGGCTCTGCTCATTGAAGGTGATCAGAAAATCACATGACTAGTAACTTGTACTTATTAATACTTACCAGGTCCGGGAATTGTGCTAATCTCTTCTGCTGAGTGGCCACACTGCATCTCCCTAGAAGCAGATGAGAAGAGAGCACTTATCATTCACACACATCACAGAGCCTGCTGAAGGAGGTTTGTAAACGCCTGTCGATTGTGTGAGTTGTTTTTTTTTTTCTTTCCTGAGCTCCTCCCTCCCTGGGTGTCTGGCTACACAAAAGCTAGTGAGGTAAGAAGGAGATCCGGACACTTGGTAAGAGGTTTGCAGAAGCCCAACATCACCTGGGAGATGACTAGGAAAGAGACAGTTCCTGGTGAAAAGGAGAGAACTGTGGACATGATGTCAGAAGGAGCAGAGAGTGAGATGGGTGAGACAAGAGGCTGCACTAAAACCTGAGCCTTTGGTGCCAAAAGGTTAAATGGTTAAGTGATTAAGGTATAAGATTCCCACGTGGCAAACTACAGTTTGAGTCCCAGAACCAGCAGCTTGAAACTTATGCCAGGTGTGTGTGTGTGTGTGTGTGTGTGTGTGTGTGTGTGTGTGCGCCCAAAAACCCAAGAAGAAGATGGAGGAGAAGGGACTGAGGCATGACCATCCCCTCTGGGGAGTGACTTCTCACTTTCTGTCTCTCTGGCATGTACACACCCTATAGCCAAATATTGCTCAAAACAAAACAACATCAAAAACCTCTGAGGTTTCCTTTTAGGATAGGCTCTTCAACTTTATTGAAATATTTTTAAAATAAAGTTTAATAACATTTAACAGACACAAGCATGGAAAATTACCTGTGGAGAATGATGTATATGGTAATAGCTCTGACTTCATTGACATGCACTGAATGTATGCTTTCAACAACCAATTTTTTTGTGATAGAGGTGTAAAATGATTAAATATAAATAAGAAATTATACAATAAATAATATTAGGTTGTCAGAAAAGTCATGACATATTTTCTATGTAAAAATGTGCCATGACTTTTCTGACAACTTTATATAATAAACGTTATTGACTGATTATATTTATTTATTGCATGATTTCTTTTTGACATGTAATCATTTTATATCTCTTTAGTGTGCAATATGGTTTGATCAATCAATAAAGTTTATTTACTTGTTTATTTTCCTTAAGTGAAGAGAGGCCGAGAAAGCAAGAGAAAGAAAAAGAAATGGCATGCCCTATAGGATCCTGACACCATGAGGAGAGGGAATGATCTTGGTCTCAGCCACCTCCAGACCTTGTGCGTGTGTGTGCCTGTTACACTCAGGGAGGTCTTTGGATTTGAACCAGTAACCTTCCCACATAGGACTACCTCTCAGTGCATCAAGTGTTACTTCCTGCCCACTTTTCAGCCTCTGACTTCTTTTTTTAAAAACTTTTTTAAAATCAACAGATACTTTTCCATTTTTGTGTCTCTTAAGTGTTTTGTTTCTTTCTTTTTCCCTTTGATTCCCTTCCTCGCACCCTCATCCTCCTCCCATACTGTCTCTAGTATCCACAGTTGTTCTCCATTACTTTTACCTTCCAATTTTTCAGTTTTTTGTCATAGAGTGCAGACATTCAGTATATATTGAGTGGAGACATGCAATGCCTCTCTTGTCTGGCTTGCTTCACCTAGCATTAAATCTTCCATATTCATCCACTTTCAAATGTGATTTCTTCTTTAAATTTATTTTATACATTCTATCAGTGTTCATCACCACAGCTTGTAAAATGAATTTTCTCAGCATGAATACACTGCACACCAGTCCAGTCAAAGCTACCATACACATTTTCATCAATAGACAATCCTCCATTTCTGTGTCCCTTAATGTCTTCCCTATCTATTTTTTTCCTTTTTAAATATGTAGACTTTCTCCATTTCCTTACCCCCAGGCTATACGTATTTAATTTCTCAAGAACTTACTGTGTTCTTCTGCTTGCTCATATAGGTGTGGTCACCTAGAAGACATGTTTTATGAATCTTGTCTTCCCAGGAGGATGAATAGTAAGGGCAGTGGCTGTGTCCTCAACATCTGGGAGATGGTGTCTAGCATTGATCCTTGTACCATGGTGATGTTCTGGAAGACACAAGAGAGTTTCTTGCTTTCCTTGAATTGGCGAACTGATGTGAGGGAGGAGATGTAGTGTTTACTGATGTCCAAAGCCTGAAACCTCATTGCTTCTCATTAAATAAAAAGTGTCTAATTTTGTTATCTCTAGGCATATAAGGAATAGGAATCTAGGGACCATAATCGAAATAGAAAATTTTCTGTAGATCTTGTTCTCTTGGGAGTATTTCTGATGTTAGAAGAAGGTGTCCCTTCCCACTGGGGCCATTAAACATTTATTTATTATGAACTGAAAATAGAACTGCTATATGTGATCCATCAAATCCACTTCAAGGCATATAACAAAGGACAGGAAACCAGTATATATGCACAGTAGCCAAGATATGGAATCAGTCTAAGTGTTCATCAGCAGATGAATGGATTAAAAAAATGAAACATTATGCAGCCAATAAAAAGTAAAATCATTTTATTCAAGGCAACATGAATGAGCTTAGAGAACATTATTTAAGTGATATAAGCCAGGCACATAAATATAAATAACCTCACTGTTCTCACTTTTTCTTTTCTCTTTTCTTTCTTTCTTTCTTTCTTTCTCTTTCTTTCTTTCTTTCTTTCTTTCTTTCTTTCTTTCTTTCTTTCTTTCTTTCTTTCTTTCTTTCTTTCTCTTTCTTTCTTTCTTCTCCTCTTTCTTTCCTTCCTTCCTTCCTTCCTTCCTTCCTTCCTTCCTTCCTTCCTTCCTTCCTTCCTTCCTTCCTTCCTTCCTTCTTTTTTCTTCCTTCATTTCTTCCTTCCTTCTTTTTTCTTCCTTCATTTCTTCCTTCCTTCTTTTTTCTTCCTTCATTTCTTCCTTCCTTCTTTTTTCTTCCTTCATTTCTTCCTTCCTTCTTTTTTCTTCCTTCATTTCTTCCTTCCTTCTTTTTTCTTCCTTCATTTCTTCCTTCCTTCTTTTTTCTTCCTTCATTTCTTCCTTCCTTCTTTCTCCTTCCTTCTTTCTTTCTTTCTTTCTTTCTTTCTTTCTTTCTTTCTTTCTTTCTTTCTTTCTTTCTTTTTCTTTCTTTCTTCTCCTCTTTCTTTCCTTCCTTCCTTCCTTCCTTCCTTCCTTCCTTCCTTCCTTCCTTTTCTCTATTTCTTCTTTCTTTTTCTGTTTCTTTCTTTCTCTCTCTTTTTTCTCTTTTTCTTTTTCTTTAGTGTCTTTTTTTTTCCATAGAGTGAAGAGACAGAGAGA
>NW_006159914.1:176977-188886 GCF_000334495.1 Tupaia belangeri chinensis
TCACCTTCCAGGAATCCTTTCTCCTCCAGTCTGCTCTCAGGATTTTGGGCAAACATGCCCAACATTTTTTTTCAGGCTTCTGGGTTTAGGGCTTAAATTGTGCAGTCAGCCATGTGAGATACAGTGCCTTAACCACTATGCAGCCTCCTGGCACATTCACTATGGAAACTAAGAAAACATGACATCATAGAAGTTGAGAGTAGAATGATTACTAGAGGCTGGGAAGGATACAAAGAGAAGGGAAGAGAGATGTTGGTTCACAGAAAGAAAATTACAGATAGATATAGGGGAACAAAGTACAATACTCTCATGGCAGTTAATAGCAATCCAATATGTATTTCAGAGTAGCTTAATAATATACAGTGGTTAATTGTATAAAAAAATACATAAACAGGGATCAGCAGTTAGCATAATGGCTATGTTGCTGGACTCCCATGTAGTCAACCATGGTTCGAGTCCTGGACCTGGTGGCTTAAACTCACGCCAGGCGTGCGTGTGTGTGCCCAATATACCAGGAGGAGAATGGAGGAGAAGGAATTGCAGCATGACCATCCCCCTGGGGGGTGATTTCTCGCTTTCTGTCTGTCTGTCTCTCTCTGTCTTCCTAGTGAGCAAACATGCCCTATAGCAAAAACCTCTCCAAAAATAAAAAATAAACACATAAAACAAACAAACAAACAAACAATTGTTAAAAATCTTTAAAAAGAGCATTTGAAGGCCAGCCAGGTGGCTTGGTGGTTAAGGTGGCTGGATTCCATATGGTTAATTACAGGTTTGAGTCCTGGACCTGGCAGCTTGAAAAACATACTGGGAGCGTGTGATGTATGCCCAAAACCCCAAGAGAAGAATGGAGTAGAAAAAACTGCAGTGTGGCCATCCTCCCTGCAGGGTGATTTCTCACTTTCCCTCTCTCCCTATATAGCTCTCTCTGTCTCTCTCCAGCAAATACACCTTATAGTAAAATTACAAAAAAAAAAGAGAAAGAAAGAGAAAAGAAGAAGAAAAATAAAGAAGAAAGAAAGGAAGGAAGAAAAGAAAAAAGAAGAAGTGGAAGAAATTAAGAAAGAAAGAAAATAAAAACATGTCAGGCACTTGGACATGTGTGCTCAAAATCCTGAGAGGAGAGTGGAGAAAATTTTGAAGTTTCAACACAAAGTAATGAAAAATGATTGTGATGATAGACATACTAATTCCCTAATTTAATCATTATGAATCATATTCTTGTACCAAAAAATCACATTGTACCCCACACATATATACAATAATTACCTATTAATTATAAAATTATTTATTATGGAAATCCAAACATATATAGAAAGAAGAATCTAATGAATCCCAGGCACTTTCCTTTGGGTTCAACAACTACTGATGCATGATCCCTCTTGCCCTGTATATATTCATACTCTGGTCAATTTCACTCCTACCCTACCTGAAAATGGAGAATTTTTAGAAGTTTTTTTTTTTTTTTTTTCCCCTGGGGCAAACAGGTGGTGTGGAGGTTAAGGTGGCTTGGTTCCACATGGCTGACTGCATAGTTCAAGTGTTCAAGTTCAGACCCAGACTTGAAAAGCACACCAGGAGTATTTGTGTGCAATGCATGCACAAAATCTTGAGAAGAGAATGAGGAGAAGGGATTGCAACATGGCCATCCTCAGGAGGGGGTGCTTGCTCACATTCTTTATCTCTTTGTCTCTCTCCAATGAGCACAAGTGCCTTATAGCAAAAACAAAACAAAACTAAACTAAAAACATTAGCACAGCTCCAAAACTGTTATAAAAACAATTATTCACTACACCACTTGATGGTCTTAAACAGGGTTTCACGACATTCTCCTTGTTAACATGTATGCTATTCTTTGCGGTACAAGTTGTTCTGTGCACTTTAGGATATTGGGTAGCATTCTCAGGCAACCCCATTAGGGCACAGTGGTGACAACAAAAATCCTCCAGATATTTTTTTTTTTCAATTTGCTGCAGGGTATGTGACCTTGCCAGAGAGAGGGAGAAGAGAGAGAGAGAAAGTAAGGCATCAAATCCCCTCACCAAGGGAAATTGTCAGGCTGCAATCTTTTCTCCACCATTCTCTTGGGACTTTGAGCGTGCATGTAAACATGCCTGGTGTGATTTTCCATTTATTTTCTTTCTCTCTCTGTCTCTTTCTCCTATTTCTTCTTTCTTTCTTTCTTTCTTTCTTTCTTTTTCTAAGGCACAGAAAATCAATATTGTTGTAGAAAGCAAATGTGTTTGTCCCACATCACTGACAGCTTTAAGACTCACAAAAACACAGATTTCACACAATGAAGTACAACACAGACTCAGGGAGAAATAGTTGTAATATCGAGGTAACCAATTGATCTTGTTCAGTAAAAATACATCCAACACAGTGAAAAAAAAAAACAACTAATGGGACCAGCAGTTAGCATAATGGCTATGTCGCTGAACTCCCATGTAGTAGACCATGGTTCGAGTCCTGGACCTGGTGCCTTAAACTCACACTGGGCACGTGTGTGTGTGTGCCCAAGATCCTGAGAGGAGAATGGAGGAGAAGAGATTGTGGTGTGGCCATCCCCCCTGGGGGGTGATTTTTTGCTTTCTGTCTCTGTCTCTCTGTGTCTTTCTGGCACACACACAGACCCTATAGCAAAAACCTCTCCAAAAAAAAAAAAAAAAGAAAAAAAATATCAACTAGTGATTACATCTAGTTTATATATACAATTCAAATAAAATATGTACTATTTGCTTTAATGTATAACAAGTTTAATATATTAGTGTTTGTAAAATAAAAACTGCATTCTACTGAAATTTTTCTTGTGCTTCCTCTATCACTAAGCTTGAAAGACCAGAAAAGGATGATACTTAAGGAAACTTACTTATGGATTTTAAGATGCAATTGTTGGGCCCATGAAAAATGTGTTAGTTGGAAGATTACTGCGTCTTTAAAAATTGTTGTTTATTAAAATTTACTTGAACTGTCAGACAAAATTAAAAAGAAAAAAAGAACACTAAATTTCTGATAATAGATTAGAATGTAGGAAGCTTCATGAAACTACTGAGATACTAACCAATGCTATGACTAATATTAAAAACTGAACATTCTCCCTAACTCTTACTCATTTTATTTCTATGCACAGTGCAGAATGCAACCACAACAATCAATTTCAAGGTAGCAACAAAGTTGCAAGGTCGCTAAGAAGCTTCTGTTGGCAAAACACTACCTTACAATTCAAATACTTAGGAAGGAAAAAATAGCCTTTTAGTAGTCTAAAAGTTGTTTACTAGTATTTCTACTGCAAAACTCTTCTACAATCAAAATGAAAAAGCAATTACATATGTAGCAGAGATCAGAGACTACAGTGCAGACATTTCATCTAACATTTGGTTCACAAACTTTAGTTTAAAAGATTAAGACTTTTTTTTATAGTTATGACTTAGAGCAGAACTAAAAAAACGTAATAGCCATGTAAATTATGGTCTTCTCAGTAATATGTGAGTCTAGATGAATCTGTAAGAAGTAGGTAAAGCTGCAAAACATTTTCCCTTAATCCAGAAGAAAAAAAAATAAATATGGACAGCTGCTGTATTTATTTATTTTTACTATTATGGATTTCAAATGTAGACATATATCTGCAAATGTGAATATAAAAACTGTTCACACTTGTGATGGTTAGGTGGGTAGACATTGCCCAGGGAGAGCCATCTAGTCTCTGACTCCTGCACGTGAAGAATTTCTGGATAGAAAAGGGTAACTTCATCTATTACACCCTTTGTTAAGAGTCACTATCTTTATCACAATGTAGAGTTAACTTACTATATCTTAATTAATTTAACACATTCTGAAATATCAATGTTTAAGTCAAGCTTTTTATACATTGGACCACTAATTTTGAGTTGTCTGTCCAAGTAATAGCTTCCTATCTTAGTACATCTTAAGTAGCTGTTAGGTAGTACAATCTAGATAAACTAGTTAAGAGATATGTCTGATTCTATTACTCATCTTTTTAATTTTCCTCCAGTATTTATTAATTGTGTAAAATGTACACTAATTAAACCAATGAAAATGACATGAGTGAATGCTATACAATTCCTCTTAAACAAAATCACTTTTCTCATATATTAAATAATCCAGTTATTTTTCTTTTTTTAAATTGAGTATTTGCTTTCTGTCCTTCTGTAATCACTACCAGCTTGCCAATAACTAGGTCTCTTAAGCTTTCTTTATCATTGTAAAGATTCTAAACTCTGTTGTATAAGGATACTTATGGTAAACACACATAAAGCAGACAACAAAATTTCAAGTAAAATAAACTATATCCACATCTATTGTACCAAACAGGCCTCAACATCTAGATTTTAATTCTATAAATTACACAAATACATTGTACATTCTTAAATATTTAATGTTTATAATATTAATCTGTAAGCCTTTCTACATTAAAATGATTTACACAGAATGTGAATGAATCAATATTTCTGTTACAGATTGCAACTCTCTGTTTTCTTCTTTGTGGCTGTTGTTTTCTTTTCCTGATTTGTGCAGACTATCATGCCAGTCCTTATGCTTTGGCTATGAAATCTGTTTGAGCTGAATGAGGTAACATTGGTCATTCAGGCTTATTTCTATGATGGAGCATTATCATTAAATCTGATACCATCTCCAGAGAACAGTGACAGAATCACAGCTATCTTGAATCTTCAGGCTCTATTTTAATGACTTCCTTTTGTAAGGTAAAAGCTACATGAGGGAAAATCCCAAGGCTCTCTGGTAAGTGGAACTTTGCCTCACTGGAGTAAAGTCTGCTGAGCTCCCTATCCACCACAAAATGATGAGGTTGTCTGTTCTGTAAATTAGGCATTTGGAGATTCAAAAGTGTCTCTCCTTGTCCATCTGAGTTATCAGAAGTCAAGCCATTAGGGGTGTGTTCCTCTGAACTTTGCCTGTGAAGTCCTGTAGACAGTCATCTCTCAGCATTGCTGCAGCCTTGTGTAGCCAGCTTGGGTGCAAAGAACTCCATCTGCTCTGGCATCACCTTTTCAGGCTGTGAACTAAGAGCTGCAGGTTCTTCACTCTTCACTCCAGCCTGCTCGAAGTGTGCACAGAATCCTGGAAATCTGGAAACCCATCCTCTACTTTAATCCTCTTCAGTGATAATTTATCTCTTTCTCTACATTTTAACTTGGTGGTTCTGTGAATATATTTTTATGTCACTTAATGAAAAATCTATATAGCCAGGGCAAAAAATGTGTCTCTTCTTGTCAGCAGGACATTGTCCTTCACACAGAGTTCAGCAGCCACTTCATTAACAGTGAGCTCATGAAGTGTGAGATGTTTCCCACCCTTTCTCTTTGAGTCAGATCTGCCACATTTTGCACTGTATTTTCTAATTTCCTCAACTTTGTGTGGATCGTCATCACTCATCTCAAAGATGTGATCAATCATTTTGGCCAACTTCTTGTGGGATTTGAGTAGTTCTTTACTTCATTCAAGTCACTTTTTGACAGCATGGGGGCCATTCACTCCATACACACATCCACAGACAGTGCAATAGCAGCATCCATCCTTCACTGCTCTCCTTTGTGGAAGCTGGGGGGCCAAGGTCTGCTGGGGAGAGACTGCTCACTCACAGTGGCATGGTGGCCTAGCCAGAGTCTGGACTCACCAGCACTCTGCAGTGCTAAGCTCTTCACCACATCTGACACCTCCTGTCCTAAGCTACATGGGAGTTCAGTGACATAGCCATTACACTAACTACTGGTCCCAAATGTGTAACAAGTTTAATACATTATTGTTTGCAAAATAAAAACTGTATTGTACCAAAATCTTTCTTATGCTTCCTCTATCACTAAGCTTGAAAGACCAGAAAAGGATGATACTTAGGGAAACTTACTTATGGATTTAAAGATGCAATTGTTGGACCCATGAAAAATGTATTAGTTGGAAGATTACCGCATCTTTAAAAATTGTTGTTTATTGGGAATCAGCAGTTAGCGTAATGGCTATGTCGCTGGACTCCCATGTAGTTGACCGCAATTCACGTCTCAGACCCGGTGGCTTAAAACTCATGCCGGGCGCGTGTGTGTGCGTGCCCAAGATTCTGAGAGGAGAGTGGAGGAGAAGGGATTGCGGCGTGAGTTTATTAAAATCTACTTGAACTGTCAGACAAAATTAAAAAGAAAAAAAGCCACTAAATTTCTCATAATGGATTAGAATACAGGTAACGTTTCATGAAACTACTAAGATACTAACCAGTGCTATGGCTAATATTAAAAACTGAACATTTCCCTACCTCTTACTCATTCTATTTTTATGCACAGTACAGAATGCAACCACAACAATCAATTTCAAGGTAGCAACAAAGTTGCAAGGTCGCTAAGAAGCTTCTGTTGGCAAAACACTACCTTACAATTCAAACATTTAGGAAGGAAAAAATAGCCTTTTAGTAGTCTAAAAGTTGTTTACTAGTATTTCTACTGCAAAACTCTTCTACAATCAAAATGAAAAAGCAATTACATATGTAGCAGAGATCAGAGACTACAGTGCAGACATTTCATCTAACATTTGGTTCACAAACTTTAGTTTAAAAGATTAAGACTTTTTTTTATAGTTATGACTTAGAGCAGAACTAAAAAAACGTAATAGCCATGTAAATTATGGTCTTCTCAGTAATATGTGAGTCTAGATGAATCTGTAAGAAGTAGGTAAAGCTGCAAAACATTTTCCCTTAATCCAGAAGAAAAAAAAATAAATATGGACAGCTGCTGTATTTATTTATTTTTACTATTATGGATTTCAAATGTAGACATATATCTGCAAATGTGAATATAAAAACTGTTCACACTTGTGATGGTTAGGTGGGTAGACATTGCCCAGGGAGAGCCATCTAGTCTCTGACTCCTGCACGTGAAGAATTTCTGGATAGAAAAGGGTAACTTCATCTATTACACCCTTTGTTAAGAGTCACTATCTTTATCACAATGTAGAGTTAACTTACTATATCTTAATTAATTTAACACATTCTGAAATATCAATGTTTAAGTCAAGCTTTTTATACATTGGACCACTAATTTTGAGTTGTCTGTCCAAGTAATAGCTTCCTATCTTAGTACATCTTAAGTAGCTGTTAGGTAGTACAATCTAGATAAACTAGTTAAGAGATATGTCTGATTCTATTACTCATCTTTTTAATTTTCCTCCAGTATTTATTAATTGTGTAAAATGTACACTAATTAAACCAATGAAAATGACATGAGTGAATGCTATACAATTCCTCTTAAACAAAATCACTTTTCTCATATATTAAATAATCCAGTTATTTTTCTTTTTTTAAATTGAGTATTTGCTTTCTGTCCTTCTGTAATCACTACCAGCTTGCCAATAACTAGGTCTCTTAAGCTTTCTTTATCATTGTAAAGATTCTAAACTCTGTTGTATAAGGATACTTATGGTAAACACACATAAAGCAGACAACAAAATTTCAAGTAAAATAAACTATATCCACATCTATTGTACCAAACAGGCCTCAACATCTAGATTTTAATTCTATAAATTACACAAATACATTGTACATTCTTAAATATTTAATGTTTATAATATTAATCTGTAAGCCTTTCTACATTAAAATGATTTACACAGAATGTGAATGAATCAATATTTCTGTTACAGATTGCAACTCTCTGTTTTCTTCTTTGTGGCTGTTGTTTTCTTTTCCTGATTTGTGCAGACTATCATGCCAGTCCTTATGCTTTGGCTATGAAATCTGTTTGAGCTGAATGAGGTAACATTGGTCATTCAGGCTTATTTCTATGATGGAGCATTATCATTAAATCTGATACCATCTCCAGAGAACAGTGACAGAATCACAGCTATCTTGAATCTTCAGGCTCTATTTTAATGACTTCCTTTTGTAAGGTAAAAGCTACATGAGGGAAAATCCCAAGGCTCTCTGGTAAGTGGAACTTTGCCTCACTGGAGTAAAGTCTGCTGAGCTCCCTATCCACCACAAAATGATGAGGTTGTCTGTTCTGTAAATTAGGCATTTGGAGATTCAAAAGTGTCTCTCCTTGTCCATCTGAGTTATCAGAAGTCAAGCCATTAGGGGTGTGTTCCTCTGAACTTTGCCTGTGAAGTCCTGTAGACAGTCATCTCTCAGCATGCTGCAGCCTTGTGTAGCCAGCTTGGGTGCAAAGAACTCCATCTGCTCTGGCATCACCTTTTCAGGCTGTGAACTAAGAGCTGCAGGTTCTTCACTCTTCACTCCAGCCTGCTCGAAGTGTGCACAGAATCCTGGAAATCTGGAAACCCATCCTCTACTTTAATCCTCTTCAGTGATAATTTATCTCTTTCTCTACATTTTAACTTGGTGGTTCTGTGAATATATTTTTATGTCACTTAATGAAAAATCTATATAGCCAGGGCAAAAAATGTGTCTCTTCTTGTCAGCAGGACATTGTCCTTCACACAGAGTTCAGCAGCCACTTCATTAACAGTGAGCTCATGAAGTGTGAGATGTTTCCCACCCTTTCTCTTTGAGTCAGATCTGCCACATTTTGCACTGTATTTTCTAATTTCCTCAACTTTGTGTGGATCGTCATCACTCATCTCAAAGATGTGATCAATCATTTTGGCCAACTTCTTGTGGGATTTGAGTAGTTCTTTACTTCATTCAAGTCACTTTTTGACAGCATGGGGGCCATTCACTCCATACACACATCCACAGACAGTGCAATAGCAGCATCCATCCTTCACTGCTCTCCTTTGTGGAAGCTGGGGGGCCAAGGTCTGCTGGGGAGAGACTGCTCACTCACAGTGGCATGGTGGCCTAGCCAGAGTCTGGACTCACCAGCACTCTGCAGTGCTAAGCTCTTCACCACATCTGACACCTCCTGTCCTAAGCTCTGTACACAGCGGGTGTCTGCACATTTGGGGATTTAAAAATGAGATTCCCAGGCATTGCTATTCTTTTCATAACTACTGCAGGTTATTCCCACCCACTTTGTATATCCCTTGGACATTTTATAGGTGGGCATGCTACTGGTAGGAAGGAAAGTTTAACTGGGTTTAACTGGGCCAGCAGCTGCAGTGGTCCTGGTAGTCTCTCCCCGAGGATGACTCAGACCCAATTCTGAGAAGACCCTAGGCCCCTGACTTTTCCTTCTGAGGCTGTTGCCATGGCCAGAATGCCCCTGCTCCCATAGAGGAGGGATGGGACTGTGCTGGGCACACTTTCTTGCTCCCTCTGGCTCTGGGCCTTCACTTCCCACGTGCAGGTGCTTGCTCAGCCCCAGTAGCAGCAGCAGCTCTTCAGGCTCTTGGGCATGTGGGTGGTGGCCCCTGGTGTGATTTTCTTTCTTTTCCTTTTTTTCTTTCTTTTCCTTTTTTTCTTTCTTTTCATTTTTCTTTCTTTCTCTTCCTTCCTTCCTTCCTTCCTTCCTTCCTTCCTTCCTTCCTTCCTTCCTTTCTTTCTTTCTCTTCCTTCCTTCCTTCCTTCCTTCCTTCCTTCCTTCCTTCCTTCCTTCCTTTTTCTTTTCTTTTCTTTTCTTTTCTTTTCTTTTCTTTTCTTTTCTTTTCTTTTCTTTTCTTTTCTTTTCTTTTCTTTTCTTTTCTTTTCTTTTCTTTTCTTTTCTTTTCTTTTCTTTTCTTTTCTTTTCTTTTCTTTTCTTTTTCTTTCTCCTTCTTTCTCTCATCTTCTCTCTCTCTCTCTCTCCCCTCTTTCTTTCTTTTTTTTTTTGCTACTTGTTTATACTACTTCCATTGACAAGGTTTATAAGAACAAATTACAGATTTAAAATCAAAAGTCTATTTTTATTTCTCATTTAGTTACTTAGTCTCTTCAAAAGTAGTAAGTAGACTTTTCCCTAAGTGTCTTATATCAAGAAACAAGGCAAACCTATGAAAATTGCCATTCAATATATAATTTTTATGTTTCTGTTCTATGATGCAAATATTTTTAAGTATTCAATTGGCACCAAGTGTTTAATTCTGTCATAAACAGCATATTTTCTTTTAAAAATCAGAGATGATTATATACTGAACTGATTATAGTCAGTTTAAAAGACAAAATTAATCTTATTTGGGAGTGGTGCGTAGGTTGATCACCTATTGCTGATTGGCCAAAATTTAAAACACAGCACCATGATTCTGTAATACATGATTTTCAAGCCTCCTGATTCAGAATTCAAACCACAGACTCTGCCACGTGGGTCCAGCCACTTTAACCTCAATGCCATCAGTTAGCCTGAGATATTTCTAAGTGTACATCAGAGGCAAATGTGTGTCCCTGAATGAGGATCAATGGCTTGAGCACAAGAAATGGAAATGGAGGCCAACAGGTGGTTAAGGCATGGGACTCCACATGCCTAACTACAGTACAAGACCCAGACCTGACAGCTTGAATCTCACACCAGGTGTGTGTGCATGCATGCTCAAACTCCTGAGAGGAGGAAGGAGGATGGATTGCATGGCTATCACCCCTAGGGAGTGATTTCTCACTTTCTGTCTCTGTCTCACCAGCAAGAGCTACACCATATAGCATAAAAAATCTCAAAGAACTGGAAATGTATTGACAGAGTTCCAATCAAAGCCCATCTTTTACTTGTTTTGTAACTTGAGGCAGATTGCTTAAGCCTTCTGAATCCCACTGATAGAACTGCAGAGTGAAGTTCATAATAGTACAGACCACTTTTTTTTTTTTTTTGGTACAGTCTCCCTATGTTCAGCATACTCAAACTATGATATTAAGTGAGGACATACTATCTCTGTCTTTTATAATCTGGCTTGCTTCCCTTAGCATTAAATCTTCCATATCCATCCATTTTCTATCAAAGACAGGCAAATCTACGGAGAAGGCAAGGCAAAGACTGGATTCCCATAATTTTTAATCTGGTGTCTTGGGAACAGAGAATCTGCAAGAAAAAAAAAATTGTGCAGAGCAATGTCCCACAGGGATATTATGTGCCCCAGACTGGAATAACAAGGGGAGGTTGTCTAATGAGTTGATAAAAGGAATGGTAAAGATCTGCTCTTCTATGCCTTAACCTGTGAAATCTTTCTGAGTGGCACATGGCTGTTTCTTTGGGAGTTCTAAATCTGGCTCGGGTACTAATGCTTGACCCTTTCTACTGTCTTGTCTGGTAACAGAGCTTCAGCCTCCATCATCAACTCTTCAGAGAGAAATTTGCACTTTGACGTGGAGCCCTTCTTTTCAGAAAACCCAAAGTGGAGAATTAGAAAATCTGGTCTGTATTTTTTTTTTCAGAATTATTAGACTTTAATTTAAAGATAGTATAAATTGTCTTGTATTGTTTCCAAGTAAGTTTTAAGGTAAAGATGGGTAATCTTTTTTTTTAATTTAAATGTATTTATTTGCGTTCATTCACTGTACATCATTACAACATACAAAATGAGATTTTCCATCCAGGGTACACTGTTTATTGTCTCAATCAAGCACATCAGCAAACATGTTATTGTCCATTTCTTGTTTTCTGTATGTTTTGTTTTTTTTTCCCCCATCCTTGATTTTTTATTTCTTGTTTTCTGTATGTTTTGCTTTTTCTCCCCCATCCTTGATTCCCTATCTCTTACCCTCTGCCATCTCCCACTGTCCTCCCACACTGTCTCTGGTATCTATGTTTGTTTTCTATACTGTTTTCCCCCCACATTTTATTGAATTACTAAAGACCTTAATTAATCTAAATATTTTCATAGCAAACACAGTTGATATATACATTTTCATGAACACAAGTCTAACTTTAGACATCCTATAAAGTAGCACCTAGCTGGGACTATATATCTTACTGCAGTCATTGAATAGATTTTTCTTTCTGAAACTTTCTTTTTTCTGTAACTTAATTTACATTCTTTCCCTCAGCATCATCACAGCATACAAAATGTGATTTCCCATCCAGAATATACTG
>NW_006159914.1:189548-198081 GCF_000334495.1 Tupaia belangeri chinensis
TGTGCACTTGCCAGACAGACAGAGACAGACATTAGAGACAGAAAGCGAGAAATCACCCCCAGGGGGGGTGGTCCCGCCGCAATCCCCTCTCCTCCATTCTCCTCTTGGGATCTTGGGCATGCACGCACATGCGCCCGGCGTGAGTTCTATGCCACCGGATCCGGGATGCGAACCACGGTCGACTATGTGGGAGTCCAGCGACATAGCCATTACGCTAACTGCTGGTTCCCTCAAGGGAGATTTTGACTTCTTGTATTATAGACTTCATCTCTAACAGTTCCGTTTGAGTCTTTTGTAAAGTGTGTAATTCCTCTTTTAGATCTTGCAAGAATTTCCTCATCTCCTGGAACTCATCAACTTCTTTCTCCTTTCACTTTAGCAGTTCATTATCTCTCTTCTCTTCCATCTCTGTTAGCTTCGACATTATGAATGCTCTAAATTCCTTATCAGACATTTCCATGATTTTCACTGAACTGCTTGTGGATGAAGAAGAGTTACTCTTTTCCCTTGGAAGAGAGGTATTTTCTTGCTTCCCCATATTTCTTATGATCCGGCAGTGATTTCTCGTCATCTGATGGATGGTGTGTTTCTTTCAAATTCTTGAAGTTCAGTCTGAATGTTCAGGAGCAAGCAGACAGAGGTGATCTAGAATCTCTTTGCCATTCTATTGTGATTGCTGATGCAGCAGATTCAATAGATAGTAAGGAATATTTTAACCCTAATAGTATATGGATGTTTAGCTACAGTGCCCTTAGGTCTGTCTAAAAGCACATTAAATGGATATTGGAGAGTGGAGAGACAAGAAAAAGGAAAATGAAAAAGAGAGAAACAAAAACAAAAAAGAGAAAAAAAGACAAAAATATTGTAATTATTGTTTTTCTTTTTTAAAAAAATCACAAAATAGAAAACTTTACCTTTAAAAAATGTAAAAAGGAAAAATTACAAAGAAAATGGGAAGACAGAAGCAGGGAGAGACAGAGACAGAGACACAGAAATAGAGATAGAAGGCTGGGGGTGGGCTTCCTACCATGCTAGGTTGTTTGCTGGAGGCTGATTTATCAGTAGGAAATCTTCACTTCTAGAGTGCCCTGAAATACCTAGTTCACAGTAGCCATGAGCAATCTTCTTCTGAAGGCCTGGCCTCTCCTGCACAGTTTGCAGAAACCATGAGGAATCTTCTTCTGAAGGTCTGGCCTCTTCTGCCATGCTAGCTTGTTTTCTGGAGGCTGAATTATGAGTAGCAAAGTCTTCATTTCTTGTGTGCCCTGAAATACCTAGTTCACAGTAGCCATGAGGAATCTTCTTCTCCTGGTCTGTATTTCAGAACATATTCAGAGAAAATGAATATAAACAGGTGCTTGGAATCACCTGAGAGCCAAGCCAGCCTAGTTCAGAGTCAAGAAGTTGCTTTTTGGTTGCTTGCTTAATTAACAATGTACTTATTTATGAAGCAAAAAAAAAAAAAAAGAAAGAAAGAAAAACAAAGAGAGAGAGAGAAGGGACTGGCAGGGCAGATGGTGTGGTATAGTCAACTACCACAAGAAAAGCATCTCTCCTAATATTTCTTATTATAAATATCTATATTGTGTTATTCTTTGTATATTTCCTCTTCTTATTTTTTGCTTTATTTCTCCTCCTTTTTGTTTTCCCTATATGGATGTTCATTCCCTAAGTGTCTTGGTACCCAAAATATCTCATTTCTTCTGTCCTTGGAGAAATTTGCTTTTGATCTCTTGTTATTTTTAATTGGTCTTAAGAGGATATAATAGAGGTTGAAATGTCTCCAAAACTAAAACCTGAGCTTGTTAGATCTTCTTTTTTTCCCCACTTAGGTCCAATTAATTCCTCTCTCATCTTATTTCTTGTGCTAATTTTTTTTTTTTTTTTTACTTTTTAAATACAGAAATGGAAATGTCTATATAAAAGTGAACTGGAATTTATAGCTATCATTTCTATAGTCTTTTGTGGAAAGATTCTTTGATATTAACAGCATGGCTTGTATTTCTTTCTCTCTGACCACGTGGCTGGAACTGAGAAGAACATGGTGTTCACATGTCCCCTGGGCACCACATTATACCACATGTGTACATGCACTCTGTGCGTGCATGTGTATCATAGAAATAAAAAAAAGATGCATTTTGGTTTTGTTTTAATGAAAATAGTACCGTGTAATAATACTACTCTGTCATTTTTTCTTCATTAATGGCATTAAAAATCTTCCATAAGTTCACAATTTCACAGCTTTGTAAAGGTGTTATAATTTACTATTCTCATCTTTGAATCACTAGGTTATATTCAGTTTTCACTCTTACAAACAAGACTGCAGTTTATGTCATTGTGTGTGTATTGTATATACACACAAAAACACAAAAAGTACTAAAAGGAAATATACGAAAATGCTAATAGTGATTCTCTCTACACAGTGAAATTGTAGGCAACTTTGGAAAATTTTAGCATTTTTTAAATGATAAACATGTTTTTTTAAAAATAAGAAAATAATAAAAACTGTCTTTTCCAAAGAAAAAAATGAAGGAGATGCATTTCAATTCACAGGGCACCTTTGCAGCCAACTTCATAAAACACAATGCAGGCCAGCAGGTGGTATAGTGGCTAAGGCCCTGAACTCCCATGGCCAACTGTGATGTGAGTTCCAGACCCAGCATCTTGAAAAACATGCTGGTTCATGTGCATGCCTGCCCAAAATCCCAAGAGGAGAATGGAGGAGAGGGGATTGTGTTGCGATGGGGGGGCAGTGATTTTTCAATTTCCCTCTCTGTCTCTCTTCAGTGAGCACCTTAACCACCAATTGACCTGTTGGCCTCTGTAAAATATTCAACATGACTATTTTTCTTACATTAAAAAATTTTTTATTGACATATAATATTATACATATTTATAAAGTACAATATGATTTTTTAAAAAATAATTATTTATTTAACTTTATTTATTCATTCACTTACTTTAATTTGACCAAAGAGAGACAATACAGAAAGAGAGAGAGAGGTAAAGTGGGAAAGCAACCCACCAGATGCAGGATTCTAACCATGGTCGGCCATGTTGGAGTAGGCAGCACCTTAACCACCATGCCACCTGATGGTCCCCAAATTTTTCAGTACAGGAATACGATTTATGATGATTAAATCATGACAATTAGCATATCAATCATCTTTATTTCTTTATCTGTTTGTATTTGCTTTTATTGACTTGTAGTTTTTTTTTTTCTATGTCATTAGATTTTGGGGACATTTATTTTTAACACTGTTCATTCATTGTGTAGACAGTGCCTGGACTATGATCATCACTCAATTTAAATTCCTCAAATGGAGACCAGTAGATGGCATGATGGCAACATCTCTGGACTCCCATGTAGTTGAGCTCATTTCACATCCTGGATCCAGTGACTTAAACTCATTCTAGGTGACAAGAGGATGGAGGGGCTGTGGCATGGTCAACCCCCCTGGGGAGTGATTTCTCTATTTCTGTCTCTCTGTCTCTCTCTGTCTGTCTGATGTTTTTGCTATAGGACAAAAACATCTCCAATAAATCAATAAATATAAATATAAATTCTTCAAATGAGTGAAAGAATTTATCTTTTAAATTTTTGAAAACATGGCCTCTTGTGAAATGCTGAGACCAGAACATGAATTCTGAATCAGAGATGGCAGAGAGAAATCCTGTGAAAAGGTGCAGATCCATCTATCAAAGGCAAGAATGAGTGTCTTTACTGTAGAATGTAAATAATAGAATCTCTTCCAGGCAAGGAATGTGTGTTTTGTATCGTGTTCTCTTTCTCTTCTTTTGGAAGGCACATCAACCAGATGGAGCCAGGAAATGATACATGAATTTCAGAATTTGTTCTGGGATTTTCAGGGAAACATGGTCTGCAAGCCTTCCTCTTTGGAATATTCCTGTCCACATACCTGGCGACCATGCTTGGCCACCATCTCAGACTCCCACCTGCACACACCCATGTACTTCTTCCTCTCCAACCTGTCCTTTTTAGACATTGTTTCACCTCCACCACCATCCCAAAGATGCTGGTGAACATCAGACACAGAGCAAGGCCATCACCTATGCAGGCTGCATCACCCAGATGTTCTTTTACTTGCTTTTTTCAGTGTTGGACAACTTTTTCTTGACCGTGAAGGCCTATGACAGGTTTGTGGCCATCTGTCACCCCCTGCACTACACGGTCATCATGAATTCCTGGCTCTGTGGACCTGGTTCTGGTGACCTGGATCCTGAGTGCCCTACATTCCCTGTTACAAAGCTTAACAGTGTTGCAGCTGTCCTTCTGTTCAAACCCAGAAATCCCCCACTTTTTCTGCAAACTTATACAAGATGGTCCACCTTGCCTGTTCTGACCCTTTTCTTAATGACATGATGATGTATTTTGCATCTGTGCTGCTGGGAGGTGTTCCCCTTGCTGCTATTGTTTATTCTCACAGTAAGATTGTTTCATCCACATGAACAATGTCATCAGCTCAGGGGAAGTACGAAGCATTTTCCACCTGTCCCTGTCACCTGTCTGTTGTCTCCTTATTTAATTATACATGCCTAGGTGTGTACCTTAGTTCTGTTGTGACCCATGACACACATTCAAGTGCAAAAACTGTGGTGATGAACAGCATGATTTTCCGCCCCCCCCCCATGCTGAACCCCTTCTCTACAGTCTGAGAAATAAAGACATAAATGAGGCTCTGAAGGGACTCTTCACAGGGAACCCAGAAAAGGGCCATTGTGACCCATGACACACACTCAAGTGCTAAAACTGTGGTGATGAACAGCATGATTTCCCACCCCCTCCCCCATGCTGAACCCCTTCTCTACAGTCTGAGAAATAAAGACATAAATGAGGCTCTGAAGGGACTCTTCACAGGGAACCCAGAAAAGGGCCATTTTTAAATGTTCTTTTTTATGAGATATTTTATTTAGATTTTATTTATGATTATTTTAACTTAACCAAGAAGAGACAAAAACAGAGAGAGAGAGAGGAAAAGTGAGATAGCGAGCCATCAGTTCCAAGACTTGAACTATGGTTGGCCACGTGGGAATCTAGCACCTTAACCAGCTCAACACACCACCTGCTAGCTCTAAAAGGACCATTTTTAAAGAAGTGTCTATGATTACAAGACTTTAAGCCTCAGAGCCAGATGATAATTGGCACAAACATGAAAAGTTATTTGCTGATGACAGTGTATACAGTAATGTCTTTGTTTTCACTGATGTGTACTTTATTTTATTTTATTTAATTAATTTATTTATTTATGTATTTATTTGTTTTGGAGAGGTTTTTGCTATAGGGTGCATGTGCTCACCAGACAGGCAGAGAGAGACAGAGAGACAGAAAGTGAGAAATCACCCCCCGGGGGGATGGCCACACCACAGTCCCTTCTCCTCCATTCTCCTCTTGGGATCTTAGGCAGGCACACACACACACCTGGCGTGAGTTTAAGTCACTGGGTTTGGGACACAAACCGTGGTCGACTACATGGGAGTCCAGTGACATAGCCATTACGCTAACTGCTAGTCCCAACTTTATTTGTGTTGAAGAAAGCAAGGTTTTACACTGTAAAGATGTATAGTGCTTAAATGTAAATAAGAACTATAATAATGATGAAAAAGTTTCTTTAATCAGATCTCAGAAATGGAGCCTGCACTTCCTGTTTATTCCCTGATGCTTCAGTTTCTTTCCTTTAACTGTAGCCCCTTTAGTATGTTTGTTCTCTATCTGATGTCCAATATTCTCTTCCTTTGTATTTTGTCTACTTTCCCAGAGTTGTACCCAACCTTACCTCAGAAACAATTTTGAGAGTCCCACTAGTCTCCTGTAATGATGCAGTGGTACTAGTTCTGTAGAAACTACCTTTGGCATCTGAGGTCCAGTTTGTAATTTTATTATAGAAGAAATTCTGAGATTACAGCATTTTGCTTTTTGTTTGTCATTCCTTTCCTTTCCTTTTCTTTACTTTTTTTTTTTTTTGAGAGGTGTTTACTATAGGGTGTGTGCATTCACCAGAAAGACAGAGACAGAGAGACAGGAAGGGAGAAATCACCCCCGGGGAGATGGCCATTCCACCATCCTTTCTCCTCCAGTCTCCTCTCGGGATCTTGTGCACACACGCACACGCTCCCAGCGTTAGTTTAAGCCACTGGGTCTGGGACTCGAACTGCAGTAGGCTACATGGGAGTTCAGTGACATAGCCATTATGCTAACTGCTGGTCCTCCTTTTCTTTACTTCTTAAGACAGAGATTTTTGTTATAGAGCATGTGTGCTTGCTAGAGAGACAGTAAGTGAGAAATTACACCCCACAGTGTATGGCCACACTGCAATCTTTTCTACTCCATTCTCTTCTTGGGATTTTGAGTAAGTATACACATGTTCCTGGTGTGAGTTTCAAGTCACTGGGTCTGGGATTAGAACCTTGATCAACTACATGGGAGTCCAACAACATAACCATTACACCATCTACTGGTCTGTGTTTGTCATTCCTTTCTATATCATTATCTTGACTGCTCTTTCTTATTAAGTGGACTCTAACATATATTGGTTTTACTGTAGATTATGGGACATTATTCTCCTATACAGTTTTCTTACTCAGTTCCTTGTCCACAATGCCTAGCATGCTCTGTGGCACAAACTAGTAACATGTGAAATGTGAAGTCTATGCAGAAAGACAATTTTGCATAAATCATTTGACTTAATATAGTCTTAGAGCCAGAGATAATTTTAACTATGTAAAATGATCAGTTATACCTTAATATTTTCAATATATATTTTCTATGAAATATTTGTTTTTGACCTGTATGTCTACTCATGGAAATGTGCAGTCTTTTTTGCCCATGTGGAATGGGGCTTATTTGGTGGAATGAGGGATTTGGCATCATGTTCTGTATTATTATTTCTCTTTCTGCTTGAACATTTCCAATGATACCTGAAGATATAACTCATGTCATTGCTCTAAACAAAGTATCTCTGCCTTTTAAAAATTGTGCCATTAACTTGGGACCAGCAGATGGCATAATGGTTACATTGTTAGACTACCACATACTTGACCATCATTAAAATCCTGGACCTGGTGACTTAAAACTCACAATGAGCATGGGTAGATGAGTGCCCAAAATCCTCAGAGGAGCATGGAGAAGGGATTACAGCAGGACCATACACCCTGGGGGGGAGGTGGTGATTTCTCACTTTCTCTCTGTCTCTCCAGTGAGCATATGTACCCTATAACAGAAATCTCTCTTAAAAATTTTGTCATAATATTTTATGTAAAGGGGATTGAACAACTGAGGACTTTAGAAAGGTTTTTGGGAGAATGGAATTAAAGTATTTTGCTACAAAAAGATATTTTGAAATCTATGCATAGTTTTTCATAATATGCATTTTCTATGAACTTTTTGAAGACCTCGCCCATGTTGTTTTATTCTATCATAAATTTCATTTTATTATTTATGTTGTAAACTTTATTCAGTGTTCATGAGCAAAGCAGGACCCACAGAAGAGCTTGAATACTGCCCAGTAATGCCTTCCAAAGTAAGAATTTTGATTTCAGGGTCACAAATTATTCCTACATAATCTATGTATGTCCTTTCAACCTCTCTTAGTTACCTAGAATGGACTCTCAATAATAATTACTTTTTTTTTGAGATTTTTTTTCTATAGGTTCTGTGCATTCACCAGAAAGACAGAGGGAGACAGAGAGATAGGAAGTGAGAAATCATCCTCCCAGGGGAGATGGCCACGCTGCAATCCCTTCTCCTCCATTCTCCTCTCAGCATCTTGAGCACACACACACATGCACCTGGTGTGAGTTTAAGCCACTGGATCTGGGACTTGAACCGTGGTCAACTACATGTGAGTCCAGCTACATAGCCATTAGGCCAACTGCTGGTTCCAATAATTACTTTTTAATATAGTTGTCCAAAATAAATGTAAACAAACATCTAATTATGAAGGTTGCCTTCAGTTATCATAACAAATACCAAACATAAGAAGCAGTAATTGATTTTGAATGCTCTCAGTTCTGTTTGCACTGATTATTTTTTCAGTAACTAAGGCTGCATCACAAGCCATTCTAAAATGAGTGGTTTATGACAATTTTTTCTCTTTTTATCCCGTAGTAGTCCATTTTGGGAAGTCTTCAGGTCTCCCCTCTGTCTTTTGTCAGCTGTGAGTCAGTTGAAGGTGCTCTGCTGAGTTCTTCCACATTTGGAGGCTTTCTGGCTCTAGCCAGGTATCCATTTTTGGGCCAACTGGGCTCTGCTCCACATGGCATCTTATCTTGCAGCAGGGTAGTCTGGACTTGTTCTCCTGTCAGAGTTACAAGAGTAAATTCTGAGTTATCTACCATGCTCCATTGTCTGTCTGTCTGTGTGTGTGTATATACTACACTAACTTCTCTCTCTAATACTCTAATACACACACACACGCACACACACATTTTTTTTTTAATTTTTGTAATTGGCTGGTCTGTTTTAAAATTGTATTTGTTTAGGGATCAGCAGTGGCATAATGCTTACATTGCTGGA
>NW_006159914.1:198141-212297 GCF_000334495.1 Tupaia belangeri chinensis
GCGTGTGTGTGCATGCCCAAAAGCAGGAGAGGAGAATGAAGAAGGGATTACAGTGTGGCCATCCCCCTGGGGGTGATTTTCTACTTTCTGTTTCTCTCTCTCTCTCTATTTCTTTTTTTTTTTTTTTTGGAGAGGTTTTCGCTATAGGGCGCGTGAGCTCGCCAGACAGACAGAGAGAGACGTAGAGACAGAAAGCGAGAAATCACCCCCCAGAGGGGATGGTCATGCCACAATCCCTTCTCCTCCATTCTCCTCTCGGGATCTTGGGCATGCACGCACACACGCCCGGCGTGAGTTTGAAGCCACTGGGTCCGGGACACGAACCGCGGTCGACTACGTGGGAGTCCAGTGACATAGCCATTACGCTAACTGCTGGTTCACTCTCTCTCTATTTCTTCAGGAGTGCACATGCCCTATAGCAAAAATCTCTCTAAAAATTATTTATTATTTGTATATAATCATTGTACACTTTTACAACATGCAATATGGTTTTCAAAGGATGTATGGAGTGCATATCAATCAAGTCAAAGGTATTACCATATATATTATTTTCAACAAATAACTACATTTTTGTATTTGTTAAATGCCTCCCCACAAGATCTTCTCTCCCATCCCTTACTATCCACCCTCTCCCATACAGTTTCTGGGATCTGTACTTGTTCTCCCTGCAATTATATCTTTTAATATTTCAGTTTCTGCCATCAAGGGTAGACATTTGGAATACATTTGGGGTGAAACAATGTTTGTCTTTCATAGTCTGGCCTGCTTCATTTAACATTAAATTTTCTATGTTCATCCACTTTGTATCAGATGACAGGGTCTCATTGTTTTTCATTTTATTTTCATTGTTCTCATTTTTTTATGGCTGAGTAATATTCCATAGTGTGTATGTGCCACATTCTTTTCTTTCCAGTAATCTATTCTTGGACATTTAGGTTGACTCCATTTTTTTTTTTTTTTGGAGAGGTTTTTGCTATACGGTGTGTGTGCTCGCCAGACAGACAGAAAGCGAGAAATCACCCCCCAGGGGGGATGGTCATGCTGCAATCCCTTCTCCTCCATTCTCCTCTCAGGATCTTGGGCAGGCACACACACGTGCCCGGTGTGAGTTTTAAGCCACTGGCTCCGGGACGCGAACCACATTCGACTACATGGGAGTCCAGAGATATAGCCATTATGCTAACTGCTGGTTCCTGATTACGTTTCTTAACAATTGTAAATAATGCTGCAATAAACATGGATATGCAAGTGTCTTTCTGATTGTTTTCCTATTTTTTGGGTAAATACCCAGAAGCAGTATTAATACATCTTTTTTTAATGTAAAGATCATAATGTTTTCATTACTATAGTTTTGAAGTATAATTTAAAATCAGGAAGTATAATGCTTATAATTCTGAATTTTATTTTTTGATATTGCTTTTGCTATTCAAGGTTTTTATTTATTTTTTGTTTATCAATTTATTTTTCTTTTTTAACATTAATATGCTATACATCATTACAGTATACAAAATGAATTTTTCATCCAAAATACACTGTTTGTTGGCTCAATCAAGCACATCGACATATGTGTTATCAACAAACAATTATTCATTTCTTATGTCATGTATATTTTGCGTTTTTTTTTTTTTGCCATCCTTGATTCCCTATCCCTAACCTTCTGCCCTGTCCAACCCTCCTCCCATTGTCTCTTTCATGGAAAATGTATACTGTGAAAAAACTATGCATGAGTTTCGCCGTTTCCTGCCGCGGGGGTCAAGGGTCGGGGTTCAAGGGTCGGGGTTCGGTTGGGGGCGGAGGGAGGGAGGAGCAGGCGGGCGGGAGGCGCCGGCGCCAGCTGGAGACGCGGAGAGAAGGAGTTAGGATGAGTCCAGAGGCCACGGACCCAGCGACGCCAGAGCCAGCCTTGCAGCCACCACCGCGCCCCCATGGTGGCCGCCAAGGACACGCATGAGGACCATGATACATCTACCGAGAATGCTGACGGGGCGGGAGGCGCCGGCGCCAGCTGGAGACGCGGAGAGAAGGAGTTAGGATGAGTCCAGAGGCCACGGACCCAGCGACGCCAGAGCCAGCCTTGCAGCCACCACCGCGCCCCCATGGTGGCCGCCAAGGACACGCATGAGGACCATGATACATCTACCGAGAATGCTGACGAGTCCAACCACGACCCCCAGTTTGAGCCAATAGTTTCTCTTCCTGAGCAAGAAATTAAAACGTTGGAGGAAGATGAAGAGGAACTTTTTAAAATGCGGGCCAAGCTGTTCTGGTTCGCCTCCGAGAACGATCTCCTGGAGTGGAAGGAGCGCGGCACTGGCGACGTCAAGCTCCTCAAGCACAAGGAGAAGGGGACCATCCACCTCCTCATGCGGAGGGCCAAGACGCTGAAGATCTGCGCCAACCACTGCATTACTCGGATGATGGAGCTCAAGCCGAACGCGGGCAGCGACCACGCCTGGGTCTGGAACACTCATGCCGACTTCACTGACGAGTGCCCCAAGCCGGAGCTGCTGGCCATCCGCTTCCTAAACGTGAGAATGCACAGAAATTCAAAACAAAGTTCGAAGAATGCAGGAAAGAGATTGAAGAGAGAGAAAAGAAAGGGCCAGGCAAAAACGACAATGCAGACAAAGTAGCCAAGAAGCTGGAGGTTCTTTCCGTGAAGGAGGAGACCAAGAAGCCCAGAGACCAGACCAAGGAGGGGACCGAGGAGAAGCAATAAACCCCAACTTCCTTTTCCTCTTTTTCTTTTTAAAAGTGTTTCCCTGCCCCTCCTTTTCGGTTTGTTTTTATTCTGTTTTGTTTTTATAAGGGACTTTATATAAAGAACTGAATTCCAACATTAAAAAAAAAACTATGCATGAGTTTCAACATTTTTTGCAGTGCATTGAACTCGTAATTTGCTCTCATTTTTCACGTGTGTGTGTGTGTGTGTGTGCGTGTGCATGCGTGCGCGTGCATGCCATAGGGTGAGAGGGCTCACCAGAGATAGAAAGAAAGAGAGAGAGAAAAAATGAGCCATAACCCCCCTTCCCCAGGAAGGATAGCCATATCTCACAATCCCTTCTCCTCCATTCTCCTCTTGGGATTTTGAGGATGCATGCACACACACCCTGCATGTTTTTCAAGCCACCAGGTCCGAGATTCAAACTATGGTCAGCTATGTGGGATCCAGTGCTTTAGCCACCACCTGATGGACCTTCCAAACTTTTAGAAGCCTCTTTGTGTTTGTATTTAAAAAAACAAAACTGGAAAAAAAATGTTAGCAATAGAGAAATAATAAGTCTTTCTATAAAAATGATTCTCCCATTCTAAGGACTGTCAATTCACACTACCTACTGAGTCCTTGGCAGGGTAGAAACTTCTTAATCTGATGTAATCCTACTTGTCTATTTTGGGGTTTATAGCCTATGCTTTAGGAACACTATGTAGGAAGTCTTTGCCTACCACAATGTCTCCCAGGGTTGCCCCAGTGTTTTCAACCAGTAGTTTTATAATTTGTGTAGAATTGCTATTTTGATTATATTAATTCTTCCAGTCCAGGAGCATGTGATGTCCTTCAATTTTTTTGGTGTCTTTTTCAATATCTTTTTAAAAGCTTTTCATAGTTTTCTTTGTAAATGTCTTTGCCTTTCTTACTTAGGTTTATCCCTAGGTATCTTATACATTTTTTCAAGGTTTTAAAAGCATTTATTGATTGGAGATAAATGTGTAAATAAATTCTGGACAGCATAGAATCTGTTATGTTTTAATGAACTTAAAGTACACGAAGACTCCTTACATCTTCTGCCATTTATCTTGTGTGCTTATAACTACCACCACATTCAAATGGAGGGTGATTTTCAAAATTGTACTGAAAAAAAAAAATTCTTCCTTCAGCAGCTTTCCACAGGTTGACAAACTTTTGAAAAGAGAGATGAAAACACACTACAGTGTTTGTACATTGAACATTTATTACACTAATTGGCAATGTGGTAAGACAGTCCTCACATGGCCTAAATGTTGGTCACAATCACAACAAAGCTTAATCCGGCATATACAAGTGAGAGTGTAAACCGTGAAGACACATTTCGATACATGTAAGTATGTATAAAAGAGAGGCTGAGCATTTATAGAGTTTTAAAAAATATAAGGCCAACTAATGCCATTTTACCTCATTCAAGTCTCCCTTGTTTATATGAAAGGTGTTCTTTCTTAAAACTTTTATAAGACTTCTGATAACTAGGCAGTGCCATGGAAGGAGAGGAAGCCGCTATAAATCTGTAGCACTTCTAAGTGGAGGGAAGCAAAATTAAATTTGGCTTTAATAAGCACCCCAGAGGGAACATTTGTGCTTTAAACAATGACTTTACACAACACTGTGTGAAGAGAGCAACATGTTTTCTGTAAGATACTGTTATGATGAATTTCTGGTAAACTAACATTCCCACTTTATTTTGGGGCATCAAAAACAATCCAACTTAGGTAAATGATTATGTCCACAAAAAATTCATCTCAGGAGTCAAATGTGCCTTGGCCTTGAAAATTGATGTGCTCACTCACATGAACAATGTGTTCACCCCAGGTTCAAAACGCTTAAGGAATACTTTTTAGTGTAAGACAGAAGCATTCAAATTTAGTTATTTAAAATAAGCTATATTCCTTTTATTTTAAGATATGTAGTTCCCAATAGGGGCCTTTGGTATGTATTTTTTTCTTTTTAAGTTTCAACGCAGATTAATTTTCCTTCATTTGAAGTGTCAATTCCCTTTATCCTTATGTATACGGAAATGTATTAGTTTTTGGTTTTATAAAACCAGGTTTCACTTTATAATTCAAATAATAGTAATTAATAAATGCATACTGCCTGATTGATTTCACATGTATACAGACTTACACCATTAGCTAACATGGACATGAAGGCAGTGACCCTCTATAGTGTGTGAAATGCCACAAGAAGTCACCAACAAGAGATGAGAGTTATGTCAGTCAAATTTCTTCAAGAACACTACGTGGGGTTTCAGCTTCCTCCTGCAGTAGATCAGCCTACTCAATTGCTTTAAGGACATTTTTCTTGGATGTTTCCTGAACTTTCCCTCCCAAAAGAAACTCATCAAGAATAAAATAAGCCTTTTCAAAATTAAAGATGATATCAAGTTCACACACACTGCCAAAATACTTGTCAAGTAATTCCACACAACGATGAATTATTTCCAGGGTAATTAGTTTATTGTCCTGATCCTCGATAGCGCAGCAAAAATACGGACTAGAATATCATTTCTGCAGTCCAAGCTTTCCCTGACGACTAAAAAGCAGCATAAAATGCATGGCGGTCATGGGCAGGGGCCGTGGCGGGGCTCCGGTGGTGTTGGTGGCAGAGGCGGCAGGGGAAGCCCCTGTTGGCTAGCTGAGGAAGAGATGCCGTCAGTATCTTGTACATTTTATGGCTATGGTAAAAGGAATTCCTTTGTTCACTTCTACCTCAGTAAACTTGTTGTTCATATTTATAAATGCTATAGATTTTTGGATGTTAATTTTGTGTCCTGCCACTTGATTACATTTATTATTCATATATTATTTTGAGAACTTTCTTCATGGAAACTGTGGGTCTTCTAAGTATACCCTCATGTCATCTGCAAATAAAGATATTTTCAACTCTTCTTTGCCTATTTGAATCCTTTTTTGTTATTTTCTTTTCTAACTGCATTGGCTAAGACGTCCAGTACCATACTGAAAAGGAGGGGGGAGAGTGGGCAGTCTTGTCTAGTACCAGTTTTTAGTGGAAACCCTTTAAGAATTTCCCCATTCAGTATAATGTCAGCTATAGGTTTTTCATATATGGCTTTTATTGTGCTGAGAAATGACCCTTCTATGCCAATATTGCTAAGCACCATAATCACGAAGGGATACTGTATTTTGTCAAATGCTTTCTCTGCATCATTGGATATAATCATATGGTTTTTGTCTTCCTTCCTGATGATGTGGTGTATAATGTTTATGGTTTTGCCCATGTTGAATCATCGCTGTATCCCTGGAATAAAGCCCACTTGATCATGATGAATAATCTTTTTTTATGTGTTGTTGGATACGATTTTCTAGTATCTTTTTTTTTTTTTTGGAGAGATTTTTCACTGTAGGGCGCGTGCGCTCGCCAGACAGACAGAGAGAGACATAGAGACAGAAAGCGAGAAATCACCCCCCAGGGGGGGATGGTCATGCCACAATCCCTTCTCCTCCATTCTCCTCTTGGGATCTTGGGCACGCACGCACACGCACCCGGCGTGAGTTTTAAGCCACCGGGTCCGGGACACGAACCGCGGTCGACTACGTGGGAGTCCAGCGACATAGCCATTACGCTAACTGCTGTTTCCCAAGATTTGCTAGTATCTTGCTGATCATTTTTGTGTCTTTCTTCATCAGAGATATTTGCCTGCACTTTTCCTTTTTTGTCAAGTCTTTATCTGTTTTTTGAATGAGAATGATGGAGACTTCATAAAATAAATTTGGGAGGTTTCCTTCCTTTTGGATCTTTTGAAATAATTTGAGTAGAACAGAAGTTAACTTTTTTTAAAGTATTTTGTAGAATTGAAAAGTAAAGCCATCAGAACCTGGGCTTTATTTGTTGGGAGGTCATTTTTATTGATTCAACCTCATGGCTCATTATGGATCTATTCAGGCTTTCTATGTCCTCCTGATTCAATCTTGGTAGGCTATATACATTCAGGAATTTGTCCATCTCCTCCATGTTCTCTCATTTGTTGGAATATAGTTGTTCATAGCATACTCTATTGATATTTTGTATTTCTATTGTGTCTGTTGTAATATTGCCAAATGCATATTTGATTTATCTGGTTTCTTTCTTCTTCTTCTTTCTTCTCCTTGTTCTTCCTCCTGTTCCTTCTTGTTCTTCTTCTCTGAGAGGTTTTTGTTTTTTGTTTTTTGTTTGTTTGTTTGTTTGTTTTTTGCTATAGGGTGCATGCATTCGCCATAAAGACAGAGAGAGACAGAGAGACAGAAAGTGAGAAATCACCCCTCAGGGGGATGGCCACACTGCAATACCTTCTCCTGCAATGCCTTCTCCTCCATACTCCTCTTGGGATCTTGGGCACGCATGCACATGCACCTAGGCGAGTTTCAGCCACTGAGTCCAGGACTCAAACTGTTGTTGACTACATGGGAGTCCAGTGACATAGCCTTATAGCCATTATTTCTTCTGCTGGTCCCTTTTTCTTCTTCTTAATCAGTATAGTTAATGGTGTGTTGATCTTTTTAAACTTTTCGAAGAACTAGCTTTTGATTTCATTTATTTTCTGTATAGTTCTTTTATTTTCTATGTCATTTATTTCTCCTCATATCTTCATTATTTCTTTTCTTCTGGCATTTTTTTTTTGTTGCTTTTCTAATTCCCTGAGGCATGATGTCAGGTTGACTATTTGCCACCTTTCCATCTTTTTCTTATGCACACTAATTGCTATGAATTTCCCTCTTATGACTTATTTTGTAATGTCCCAGAGATCATGGAAACTCATGTACTTATTATCATTTGTTTTCATAAATGTTTTCATTTCAGACTTAATTTCTTCAGTAGTTGAGAAGTCATTCAGAAGTAGGTTGTTTAGTTCCCATATGTTTGTGTATATGTGAAGATTTTTCCTGAAATTAAAATAAAGTTTAATTCCATAATGATCAGAGAAGATGGTGGATATAGTTTCTATGATTTTGAATCTGTAAAGGCTTGATTTGTGTCCCATTATATGGTCAATCTTTGAAAAGATTCCATCATGGGGTCAGAAAAATGTTTATTTTGTGGTCTTAAGGTGAAAAATTCTATAGCTATCTGTCAAGTCCATTTGATTTATAGTATTGTTTAGGTCCTGTATTTCTCAGTTTATTTGTTTTTTCCTTATCTAGAAGCTTTGTCTAAAGGAGATAATGGGGTGTTGTGACCCCCAACAATTATAGTGTTGCAACCTATCTCTTTTAGCTGTAGCTGTCTTTCCTTCATATATTTAGGTGCTCCTGAGTTGGGTGCATAGATAGTTATAAATGTTATGCCTTTTTGATGAATAAGTCCTTTGAATGTCCTTCTTTGTCTCTCTTTATAGTTTTTGTCTTAAAGCATATTTTGTTTGAAATCAGTATCATGACTTCAACCCTTCTTTGATTTCCGTTCTCATGAGTATCTATTTCCAGCCTTTCATTTTTTAGTCTTTCTATGTCTTTATCCACAACCTGGTGCCTTTCTTGTAGGCAACACATAGAGGGTTTATTTGTTTGTTTTGTTGTTGTTGTTGTTATCCAATCAGCCAGTCTGTGTCTCTTGCTGAGAGAATTTAATCCATTAACATTAAACATTATTTTGATATTTCTGGATATGTTATTATTAAGTGGTCCATTTTCTTAGTTGTTTTTTGTTCTCTTATATCTGTCTGTCTGACTTCAGTTTTCCTGCTATAACTACCTTCAGAACTTCTTGAAGAGCTGGACTGGAGTTGGTAAGTTCTTTTGTCTTTTGTTTATCTGAGAATGTTAGCTTTTTGTCCCATACGAAGGATAATCTTGCCAGGTTTAGAAATCTCCTTCGAAAGTGTTTTCCATTTTCCATTTTGACTACACTTCCCCATTCTTTCCTTGCTTGCATTGTTTCCAATAAGAGGTTCAGTGTTAACCTGATGGGATAACCTTTGTAAGTAACTTAACATTCCTCTCTTGCCAATTTTAAGTCTCTGGTCTTTGTCTGTGGTTTTGGCCAATCTTTCTGTTATATCCTTGCAGAAGATCTTCTTGGGTTGATTCCATTTGGGGTCCTTTGTATTTCTTGGGTCTGGATATTTGAATGCCCCTCTAGATTTGTTAATTTTTTTCCAGGATTTTATGGAATAAATTGTCAATGACCTTATTATTTTCTTCACCTTCTGGGATACCAATTATTGGATGTTTGTGGACTTATTGGTATCTAGTATTTCTTGTATATTGTACTCGTTTTTCTTGGTTGTCTCCTCAGTCTTTTTCATAATATTCCTGAGTCACAGGTTTTGTCTTCCTCATTTTAGATTAGATCTTCTGGTGATCTAATCTGGTTTTAATTCATTCAAGGAAGGTTTTTATTTTCTATGTCACAGTCTTCATCTCTAACAATTCTGTTTGATTCTTTTTATAGTGTCTATTTATTCTTTTAAGTCATGAAAGTATTTCCTCATCTCTTGGAGCTTGTTGTGTCTTTTCTCTTGCATCTCATTTAGTTTTCTCACTATAAATATTCTGAATTATTTACCTGACATTTTAATGAGTTCCACTGTGTTGTCTGTGGATGATGAAGAATTGATGTTTTCCCTTGAGGAAGAGATATTTTGATAGTTGCTCATATTTCTTGAGCCTCTCAATGATTTCTAGTCATCTGGGCATTTACATGTTCCTTTCTAAGTTCTTTGAGTTAATTCTGAACATTCAAAGGGATGTGGAAGAAAGTGATTGGTGATCTCTCTGTTGCACACCTCCCTGATGATCACTAGCAACCTGGACTGTTGTAACTGGACTTGGATGATTCAAAGTTGCCCCACATGGCGTTCTTCCAGGAATGTTTGTTCAGATGAGGCAGGACGGGGCAAAAGATATTCTCAAAATTTCAAGCAACACAAGATCTTCTGGTGATCTAATCTGGTTTTAATTCATTCAAGGAAGGTTTTTATTTTCTATGTCACAGTCTTCATCTCTAACAATTCTGTTTGATTCTTTGTGTAGTGTCTATTTATTCTTTCAAATCATGAACATATTTCCTCATCTCTTGGAGCTTTTTGTGTCTTCTCTTGCATCTCATTTAGTTTTGTCACTATAAATATTTGAATTATTTACCTTACATTTTAATGAGTTACATTGTGTTGTCTGTGGATGATGAAAAATTGATGTTTTCCCTTGAGGAAGAGATATTTTGATAGTTGCTCATATTTCTTGAGCCTCTCAATGATTTCTAGTCATCTGGGCATTTACATGTTCCTTTCTAAGTTCTTTGAGTTAATTCTGAACATTCAAAGGGATGTGGAAGAAAGTGATTGGTGATCTCTCTGTTGCACACCTCCCTGATGATCACTAGCAACCTGGACTGTTGTAACTGGACTTGGATGATTCAAAGTTGCCCCACATGGCGTTCTTCCAGGAATGTTTGTTCAGATGAGGCAGGACGGGGCAAAAGATATTCTCAAAATTTCAAGCAACACACCTGAGAGTTCACAAGCAAGTGGGGTGGGGAAGAGGGGATAAACCATGAGTCTCTTGCACACAGCCTTCAGCTACAAGAAGTCTGGCAAGGCCCTCTGCTGGAACAAATGGGGCAGGGAGGGACAAAAGCTCTTCTCAAAATCCCAAGCAACACACCTGGAAGTTCAAAGTCAAGTGGAGAATCTCTGCTGCACAACCTCCAGCCACAAGCAGCCTGCTGGATGCCAAGACCCTCTGCTAGAAGGGATGTCTGGATGGGGTGGGAAGGGTCTTCTCAAAGTCCCAAGCAACACACTTGAGAGTTCAAAGGTGAGTGGGGGGGGATGTACCACAGTTCTCTTGCTCACAGCCTCCAGCCACATGTGGCCTGCTGTATACCTGGGCCCTCCACTGTATCAGAAGTCCCAATGCTATACTAACTAGCTTAAATAACAGTATAGATTTATGATTTCTTCTTAGAAATTGTCAAACTATAGGGACCAGCAGTTAGCATAATGGCTGTGTCGCTGGACTCCCATGTAGTCAACCATGTTTCTAATCCTAGACCTAGTAGATTAAATTCACACCTGGAGCATATGTGTGCATGCTCAAGATCCTGAGAGGAGAATGGAGGAGAAGGGATTGTGGCATGGTCATCTCTCCTGGGGGATGATTTTTCTCTTTCTGTCTCTCTGTCTCTCTCTTTCTGGTGAGGTCATTCACCCTATAGCAAAAGCCTCTCAAAAAAAATTGCCAAACTATATACTTACATTTCATTAAATTTATGAACTAAAATAAGATTTTTAAGTATACAAACAGATACATAGTGCTAGAAAGCAATTTAATGGTTGCCTAAAAGATATGTCAAGGGATGAAATAAAAAGAACTACATGACAGCTCATTTGTCATATGAGCATGAAAGTATGAATTGTTTTGGTAAAAACATCACAAAACTATAGCAGACGTGATTTTTTAAAAAAAAATTGGCATAAGTTATTTGCACTTGCTGGAGAGAGACAGAGACAGAAAGAGGAAATGTGAGAAACCATCCCCCTGAGGGATGGCCATACCACAATCCCTTCTCCTTCTTTCTCCTCTCAGGATTTTGGACACATATGCACATGTGCCCAGTGTGATTTTCAAACCTCCGGGTCGAGAACCTGAATCACAGTCAGCCACATGGGAGTCCAGTGCCTTAAACACTGTGGCACCTGCTGGTCCTGCAACCATGATTTTTATCAAAGAAACACAATTCTCTCTTGTTGGAGAGAAGGACAGCAATTTCCTGGAGGTACCAGTAGGTATGTCCCTATTACAACTCAATACTTTGGAAATTCAGGGGACCTAGTCAAGATGGATTCCTCAGTCTTAGATTAGGAGAAAACTGCCTCAGGATTGAATAAGGTATTCCAAATTTAGACTTCTGGAAGAGAGAGTTAATGCTGAAGGAGTAATAAGGACTGAATTCACTTGATTTTTTTTTAACCTTATCTCTTGAAAACAAAGATCCAGAGGAGAAAGTTAACTTCCTGCTCAGAGCAATGTCTCCCAGGAAATGTACTCAGGGTTTGGAGTAAGAAGAGGAAAATATGCTTAATAATCAGAGATACAGAGCTATAATTATCTCTTCCAAGGCTGTCCCTCAGCATTTGCAAACTTGGGCTGGAAAGAACACGGTAATTTATTTTACTGTCCTAAGTCTGTCTCAAAAACTGATGCCTCACTCCTGGTCTTTTCTCCAGAAACAGAACTTCAGTTTCCATTGACAACCTTCCAGGAAGGAAGTCACAATTTCACACAGAGACTTTCCTCTCAGAGATTCTGATCAAGTGAAAGTGAGAGTCCAGTGAAATGAAAGTAAAGAAAGATGAAAGGTAAGCCCTTTTAAGTAGAACTAAAAAGAGGATAGCAGGCCAGGGGTTGACCAGAGATGTCTGATAAACATCTGAAAGACTGAAATCATGAGGAGTTATTTTGACAGATAAAATAGTGGGGAAATGCTACAGCCCACAACACAGAAGAAAGTGGAATTGAAAGATACATATTTTTAAAAACAATACTATAACTCATAAATATGTGCAACTACTATGTGTGTTATAAATTACTATAAAATTATTTTAAAATTCTGTAACTTTTATTTTTTAAAAATCTTGTTCTTTCTTTCTTATTTATTTATTTATTTATTTATTTTTAATTAGACCAGAGAGGGACAGAAAGAGGAAGGGAGAGAGAGAGAGAGAAAGAAAGAAAGCCGCCTGATCCGATACTCGAACCACAGTCAGTCACGTGGGAATCAAGTACCCTTAACCACCACACCACCCTCCGGACCTGTAACTTTTGTTTTATAAAAAAAATGAAATTAAAAAAAAAGAAAAATGACACACAAATCAATATGATAACTTCTAAACATTTTGCCATGTTCATGGTTGTGAATGGTATTTCATATGTTTTTTTAAAACTATAAGTGAGTTTGAGTGTATATATATTTGATCAAGATATGAATTTACCTATATTTATTTTATACCACTTTTATACAGTTACCAACATTTCAAATGATTTTTAACTGATTATGATTTTTGGACTTAACTTTTGGGAGATATTTTGGCCATAAAGTTTTACATTTTATTTAAATTTATGTCTATCTTTTAAAAATTATTATTATTTTAAGGTTTTTGTCAAAGATAAGTACACTCTCGAGAGACAGAGAGACAAAGAGAGAGAGGGGAAGTGAAAAGTCACCCCCCAGTTAGGATACCCACACTACCATCTCTTCTCCTCCATCCTCCCCTTAGGATTTTGGGCACTCACACAGCTTTCTCTCGACCATGATGGTCTATGAATACTATGTGGCCATCTATTAACCCCTGGACTACATGGTCATCATGAACCCCAGGCTCTGTGTATTTCTGGTTCTGTTGTCCTGGATCATGAGTGTCCTGAATAAACTATCAAGTAGTTTAATGGCATTGCAACTGTCCTTCTCTACATGTGGAAATTCCTCACTTATTTCTGTGAACTTAATCACCTGGTCCACCTTGCCTGCTTTGACACTTTAATTAATGACATGGTAATGTATTTTGCAGCTGGGGTGCTGGGTGATAGTCCCTTTATTGGAATCCTTTACTCTTACTCTAAAATAGTTTCCTCCATATGTGCAACCTCATTAGCTCAGGGGAAACACAAAGCTTTTTCCACTTGTGCTTTTCACCTCTCAGTTGTCTCCTTATTTCATTGTACAATTTCAAGCATGTATCTTAGTGTTGCCACAAGCCACAGCTCACACTCAAGTGTAACTGCCTCAGTGATGTACACTGTGGTCACCCTCATGCTGAACCCCTTCATCTACCATCTGAGGAATAAAGACATGAAGAGGACTTTGAAAAGATATTTTGGAGAGAAGCTATAAGGACTATTTTTCAAGGAGTGCCAATGGTTGTAAGCCTCAAAGGAGTGCTGTAAGCCTCAAAGCCAGATACCATGATTGTTTAATCAGAGCATGATAATCATGTTCTCAATAATTTTCTTCTTTTTTTAAAAATTTATTTTTTATAATCAGTTACTGTATATCATTAGAGCATACCAAATGAATTTACCCATAATTAATACACTGTATATTAGCCCAATCAAAGATACTACCATACTTGTTATCAACAGATAAATTTCGACTTTTATGTTCCTTAAAAGTTTTGTTTCCTTCCCTTTCCTCTTGATTTCCTCCTTCTCATTCTCCACCTTTTCTCACCCTCCACCTTTTCTTACCCTCCACCTTTTCTCACCCTCCACCTTTTCTCACCCTCCTCTCACACTGTCTCTAGTATCCAGAATTGTTCTTCATGTTTTTGTATTTTCAATCTTTTAGTTTCTTCCATAGAGTGCAGACATTGGGTATATATTAAGTGTGGACATAGAATGTCTCTCTTTCATAGTCTGGCTTGCTTTGTTGAGCTTTAAACCTTCCATATTTGTCCACTTTCTGTCAAATGCTA
>NW_006159914.1:212327-216669 GCF_000334495.1 Tupaia belangeri chinensis
CCAAGATTCCATCCTTTTTCAACTCATGCATCTGTTCGTGGACATTTGGATTGGTTGGATGTCTTATCAATTGTGAATAATGTCACAATAATGCATGTTTTCAAGCTTTTAAAGGAGGTTTTTGAGTTCTATCAAGGTTTCTGATAAACCTTTCACAAAGAATTTTGCTGAAGGTTGTTTTCTTCCTCTGTAGTTTCCTTTTCTCTTGCTCCTTGGTCAGCTATGTGTTCCTTTTCCAACTCCTTGTCAGTCAATTCCTCAAGAATCACATCTAGAATCTACTCAATATTATCTCCATCTACAGCCAGAATAAAGTCATTTATCATCTCAACCAAAGCCTTGTTTATTTTTTTAATTGTTCTTTTCTTTTTCTTTTTTTCTTTTTTTGAGAGATTGTTGCTATACTACACATGAGCATGTCAGAGAGAAACATAGAGACAAAAAGTGAGAAATCACCCTCTAGGGAGATGGCCATACCACAATCCCTTCTCTCTGCAGTCTCCTTGCAGGATTTGGGGCACAGATGTTCATGAATCCAGCACAAGTTTCAAGCTATCAGTTCCAGGACTCAAACTGTGGTTGGCCATGAGGGAGCCCAGTGCTATAACTCTATGCTACCTGCTGGTCCCTATTTTATTATTTATGTATTTATTTATTTATTTATTTATTTTGGTGATAGAATGAATGTAATCACCAGAGAGAGACAGAGAGAGAAAAAATGAGAAATCGTCCCCTTCCCCAAGAGGATTGGTCACATGGCAATCCCTTCTCCTCCATTCTTCTCTTATGATTTTTGCCATGCATGCGCATGCCTGGTGTCTTTTTTCAAGCTGCCAGATCTGGAACTCAAACCATGGCCAGCCATGTGGGAGTCCAACACCTTAACCACTATACCTCTGGTTGCCCCTCCTAGTCATAGGGTTTTCAACCTGGTTCTCATATTTATTGGAAGCTGTTGGGGACACTTCTAGGAAGAAGTGATATATGATCAAAAAAAAAAGTGGGGATGAGGTGAGGAGAGACAGAAATTTGCAAAGGGAGGGAAAACAGGCATAACATCCATTGTGAATGTCCTAAACTTCGGAGCTAAAGAGACATGGAAGCCACTGGAGACTCCAAGGTAATCAGGAGGGTTAGTATGTTGTGGTATACAAGGATTTATACCAGTTTGCTTTTTCCTTTTCAGTGCACACAACTGGTATGCATACATGCCCATGAGTCTGGTTGTGGTGGCCAGGGGTAGATTACTATATAAAGACCCAGTTGGGTTGACCTAGCTTGTGGTGTGGTGGTTAAGGTGACTGGATCCCACATGGCCAACTGCACAGTTCAATTCCTGGACTGGGTAGCTTGAAGAACATGCTAGGCATGTATGCCCCATGTCCTAAGGGGAGGGAGAAATGGAGGAGAAGAGATTGTGGCATGATATTTCTCCACGTGGCTGGGGGGGTGAATTTTCTCCTTTTTCTGTCTCTTTGTACCTCTCTGGCAAGTAGACGCACTCTCTTAGCAGTCAGGTTTCATAACCATTAAGTCCTTATTTATACATGACAAATATTTTTCAAATATGAAACACATTTTTAATACCATTTTTTAACAATCTGTCATTGTGTATCTTTACAGTACTTCAAATTAATTTTCCCATCATGAATACACTGTATATTGGTTCAGTCAAAGATACTAAAATACATAGTATAATCACATTTTCTTCCATTTGCGGTCCCTTAAATGTTTTACTTCTTTCTTTTCCCTTGATTCTCTCCCTTTCGCCCTCCACCATTTCCCACCTTCCTCCCAAACTGTCTCTAGTATTACCATTGCTCTCCATGCTTTTGTACCTTCCAGTCTTTCAGTTTCTGCCGTAGAGTGCAGACATTTGGAATATATTGAATGGGAACATACAGTGTCTCTCTTTCATAGTCTGTCTTGCTTTGTTTAGCCTTATTATTAACTATGGTCACCATGTGATGAAGTAGATCACTAACATGTATTCCTTCATTCCAAGATAAACTTTGTGCCTTTTCCTTTTTTTTTTTTTTTTTTTTTTTCAGATTTTTGCCATAGGCCACTTATGTTTTCCAGAAAAAAACAGAGGGAAAGCAAGAAACCACACCCAGGAGAGAGAGCTATGCCACACTCCCTTTACCATTCCCTTCTCAGGACCCTGGGCATGCACACATATGTGCCCGATATGTCTCTCAAGAATCTAGGTCCAGGACTCAAATCACAGAGTTGGCCATGTGAGATTCAGCACCTCAACCACCATGCCAACTGTTGGCCCAAAAGTGTTGTACCTTTTAACCAACATTTCCCCTTCCTCATTTTTTCCCAGTATCCCCCAGCCTCTGATAACCCCCTTACTACTCTCTGTTTATATGAGATTGTCTTATATATAGATACCACCTAAAAGTGAGATCATATGGCATTAATCTTCCTATGTCTAGCTTATTTCACTTAGCATGAGAAAGATCCTGAGTTCAAGCCCCTGGATTTCCCTGAGTACACTGGCTATGCACATGTTCCTATTAACCAAGCCAGTGGATATTGGAGTTGGATCACACATGAGAACCCTGTTGGAATGCCTCTCTCTCTGTCTCATAAAATAGTCTTTAAAGACAAAGGAGGTACAAAGATTTTTTTATAAATTGAATATTCTCTAAGTATCCAGAACTCAGAATGACTTCCCTTAGGGACACTGGTATAGAAAAAAATGGTCATTTTTTCCTACTGATTCTCTGTCCCCAAGACTAGGTTATAAATCAAGTGATAAAGTTTTTATTATTCTTCCTTTAATTCTTTTGCCAACCTCCACTTATTTTTCCTTTAATTCAAGTTTTATCCAAAGCCTAAGACTACAGGACCTGTCTTGGTTAGGTTCCTACAGTTTTCAAAACATTAAACTGTGTTGGGGAAGGCTGGCGGGTGGTGTAGTGGTGAAGACACTGGATCCCACCTGGCCAAATCTGCAGTTTTAAGTCTGGGACATGGTGACCTGAAAAACAAGTCAGGCAAGTGTGCATGCATACCCAAAATCCCAAGAGGAGAACTGAGGAGAAGGGATTGCAATGTGGCCATGTGCCTTGGAGGTGTGTTCTCACATTCCTCCCAACCCTTGACTCTGACAAGCAAACAATCTCTTTAGATAAATAAATAAATTAGTAAGTATTTTTTAGTAAAAAGAATAGAATTCAGCTCATGGTTAGAGACCCAGGGTCCAGGAACCATTTTCCAGTAAGGCTACAAAATGGTGGTGGGCACTCTCTCAAGCAGTGGCTGTCCATAAGTTTCTCCTCATTCTGATCTCCATCCGAATAGTCTTGAACTGCCTCATCCCCTTTCCTTGTAGACACAAACAGAACTCAATCACAAGAGCTGCACCCTAGGGAGTTTATCTTATCCATGGCTCAACACATGAAATTTTAGGAAGCACCCACTCACCATTCACCAAGACTACATTCCAAAATGTGGAAATTTAGGGGAAAAACCATTATCTGGAAGATACCAAGCAGTTAAGGTGACAATACAGAAAATAAAATTGTGTGTTAAGTATGATGTGTGTGATAATATCTTTGGACTAATGTGTACTGTATTCATGCTGGGGGAATTCCTTTTGTATGCCTCAAAATATACAGTAATGGAATGTAAGTAAAACAAACAAAAATAAATTAAAAATTATTTTAAAAGAAAATAATTATGGAAGCATAAGCAAAAATCTATAGTCTCAGATGTTCTCATACTAAAAAGTTATCTAGATGCTCTTAGTTACCAAGTGTAGTATTTTCCATATGAATAGTACAATTGTAGGGGCTGGCAGGTGGCAGGGTGGTAAAGGTGCAGATCTCTCACATAGCCAACCACAGTTCAAGTTCTGGACCTGGAGGCCTATTTTCTCACTTTCCCTCTCTCTTTCTCTCTTTGGTCAAATTAAAAATGAATCAATGATTTAAAAAATAAATAAAGAGAATAGTACAATTGTCAAATATTTCTTCAGTAAAATTTAAGAAAAAGGAAAACAGTGCAATCACACAATCTTCTTGAGAAGAACTATCCCTGTAAGAAAGAACAGTTTTATTGAGATATAATTCACATACCAGAAATTTATGTTCTTCCATATCATGAATGGGAATTTGTAAATATTTCTGCTCCAAGATTGGGAAAAACTGTGAGAATTTAGGAAAAGAACAATGGAAAAAATTCTTAGGCAATGGAAAGAGAAGAAAGCATAGTAAAATGAGTTGTTTAACTGGCATAGAGGAAAGTCAAAGAAATAGAAATTACAAAAAATAAATCCAAGGAGCAAGTTTTACTTCCACAATCTCAATTTTCTGCTCCAAGGCTTTGA
>NW_006159914.1:220440-221863 GCF_000334495.1 Tupaia belangeri chinensis
GTTATGGCTGTGATCTTGTGTCTTTCTTTGTTTCTCTCTCTCTCTCTCTCTCTCTCTCTCTCTCTCTCTCTCTCTCTCCATGAGTGCATGTGCCCTATAGGAAAATTAGATGATGATAAATAAATTAATTAAATTAAGTAAATAATTCTAAAAATAAGAGAGAATTTTGTTCCTAGTAGAAAGTAATGGCAAAACTGGAAAAGACAAATATACTAATTATCCTCATTTAGTCACTACACATTCCCTTTAAAAAAAAAAAGTTGGTGTATGGTGAGTATTCTCATTGGAGAATGATGGAGAGTGTAGTGACAAAGTGCTCACCAAAAGTGAGGGCCATGATGCAATCCTTTCCCCTCCATTCTCCTCTCAGTATTTGGGCATGCATGCACATATGAACAATGTGTTATTCAAGCCACTGGGTCTGGGACTTGAACCATGCTGTCTGTCATAAAAGATCCAGTGGCCTTAACCACCATGCCACCACTTGACTTCATGTATTCTTTCTTTATTGCACATGATATTCTTGCACTAAAATATCACATTGCATGCCACATATATGTATAACTATTATATGTTAATTTTATTTAAAAAGGTTAATGCTCTGTGACAGATTATTCAGCCCTACCTTTACTCTGCCCCTCCCCAACCTACACAGATCTCTCAAATTTGATCTTTGCCTTCACAAAAAGTCAGAGCTTTAATGCTTACCTTTACATATCCGTATTCACTTCCCTCTGCTTGGAATTTTTCCAATGGTCTATTTGAAATATTTTATCCCTTATCCCTTCATTTACACTTTTAAGACAATATGGTCAGCTCTCTAATGGGTCTTTTTCATTTCTTTGTTTGTTTTAGGTTTTTATTTTGTTTTGTTTTGTTTTTAGGGAGATTTTTGTTATGGAGTGCATGCACTTGCCATAGACACAGAGAGACAGAAAGCTAGCAATCAGCCCCAGGGTGGATGGCCATACTGGAATCCCTTCTCTTCCATTTTCCTCTTGGAATCTTGGGCATGCACACACACATACCCAATTTGAGTTTTAAGGCTGCTGGGTCTGGGTCTCACTCTCCCTTTCTCTCTCTCTCTCTCTCTGTTCAAAAACTGAAGAATTGGGAGAAGAAAAGGAGACACTTTTTAAAAATTAAAAATAAATATATCTAAAAAAAAATAAAATAGTAAAAACAATAACAATAAAAAGAAGATCAGTCACTGCCTAGGAGGTAGAAGCAGCAGAAATGAAGAGCCTAAGAGAGGAGGCAAGTTGTAGAAAGAACAGGCAGCCAGCCTGGGGCAGGCATGACCTCAGACCAAGGCCGCACACTGAAAAGATGCTTTTTTGGTCCACTTCACTCATCATGATATCCTCACATCGGCCCAGCTACCTGCCCGTGGTTTTTTTTTGGGTTTTTTTTTTTTTTTTTT
>NW_006159914.1:222560-223794 GCF_000334495.1 Tupaia belangeri chinensis
AAAAAAAAAAAAAAAAAAAAAGCAGTGGTGAGGAAGGGTACATAACGTGATCAATAGATAAGACCACACAAAATAATAAAGTTTAACACATTCCCTCCAAGTACATTTATAAATGTAGAAAAACAATGAGAAGGAAGAAGAGGAAATAAGGAGGAGGAGGAAGACGAGGAACTGAGGAGAAGGAGGAAGAAGAGAAGAAGGAGGAGACCTCAGAGGAGAAAAACAACAAGGAGGAAGAGAAAGAGGAGGGAAAGAAGAGAAAGAAGATGATGATGAACAAGAAGAACTAAATGTCAAACAGTAAAGTCGGTATAAATATATAAGGAACAACTCTAATGTCCGTGTTTGAAAGAATGCAATGAAGAGTAAGAATAAAATCATTTCAAACTCACTATATAAAAGCAAAGACCTCTCAGACTATTTGCAATGGAGAGGGACAATGACTAACACACTCACAGATATATTTAGACTCGTAATTAAGGAAATAATTACAAAGTAATGTTTTTTATGACACCTCTTGTCCCCTATTAGATAAACATTTAATTTTCATTTGAATACCCAATAAGAGAAATATAATGCAAAATACATAACTCACCTGGATGGAGTCTCTGAAAGAAAGGGCGCAGTGGAAAAGTCTGAATTTTGTCCTGAATGATTGATGATGGAGGCTGAAGCTCTGTTCCTGGATGAGACAGAAGAAGGAGGTAAGTATTGATTTTCAAGCCAGACTCAAGACTGCAAAAGAAATAACCATGCCTGTCCAGCCCAAGACTGAATTCTCTCAGGGAAAATAGCAGAAGAGATCTGTTACACAGTAGTATTTGCAGACAATCCATTGACCTGGATCTTTTGTCTTTCCTCTGGGTAGAGGACACTGTGCTCACCAAAGAAACATAGAAACAGAGGGGGAAAGTGAGGAAGCACTCTGCCCCATAGGAATGGTCATACCACAGTTTCTTCTCCTCCATCTCTCCCTCCTTTAAGGATTTTGGGCACACACATCTGTCATGTTTCTCAAGTCACTGGTAACAGGATTCAAACCAAGTAGTCAGCTATGTAGGATACTGTTGCCTTTACCACAAGGCCATGGAGCCAGCCCAGTCTGGATATTTTTTTAAAAAATAATTGCTTATTTAATTTTATTTATTATTACTAGTAACTTGACCAGAGAGAGACGAGAGAGAGAGAGAGAGAGAGAGAGAGAGAGAGGAAGTGAGAAAGCAAGCTGCCAGGT
>NW_006159914.1:225042-240286 GCF_000334495.1 Tupaia belangeri chinensis
TAGCCATTACGCCATCTGCTGGTCCTGAGAAACATGTCTTGACTAGCCCCTTTGGACCTTCAAAGCATTGCATTATGGTGAAGATACAGTTTTCATATCTCCAGAAATCTTTTATTTCTCTTCACATTGGGGAAGATTTGATTGAGGACAGGTTTACTAATAAAAATTCTACTATACACAGGATAAAACTGTACCACATAGAATAATCTTGCCCAGAATTTCAGTTATGCTAAGTTTGAAAAACTCTGATTCAAAAAAAAAAATATCTGTAGGTGTGATAATAGAGAGAAAAAGTATAGATACGGGAGACCATAAAGGAGGAGAGTGGATGCTATAATGAGGGTAGGACAGGCAAAGGGAGAAAAGTATTTAACTGACAATAGAAGGTAAAGTTCTCTGTGAAAAAAAAATAGTTTTGAGTGAGTCTGTGGGTGAAATTAATATGTTGAATCTGAGTAAGGCAGGTTGCCCTCCCTAATATGAGTGGGTCTCAGTCAGCTCAAGGCCTGCATAGAACAAAAAGACTGACACTCCCCCAAGGATCTGGTGCATGCATGTGCCTTTTAGCAAATTAAATAATAATTAATAAATAAATTATTATTTTAAAAAAATTATCCCCTCAGGCCAGCAGGTGGCATGGAGGTTAAGGCACTGGACTCCCACAAGGCCAACATCTCAGTTCAAATCCCAGAACCAGTGGCTTAAAAATCACTCTGGGCAGGACCAGCAGATGGAGTAATGGTTATGTCTCTGGACTCTCACATAGTTGATGGCAGTTTGAGTCCCTTATCCGGTGGTTTAAACTCATGCCAGGGAGAAGCTATCAACTTCTGATCTGTGAACTGCCCTTTCAAATATTTGGTCAGCTGAAGATTTTCTGCTCCAACTGCACCCTCCAGACATCAAAATCTAGAAAGTACAGGGAAATCACAGGCCCTCTCAGAAATCATGTATATCTGAGCTATAAGCTGTCCCTTTCAAGGACTAAGGAAACTGAAAATTTTCTGCTCTAACTTCACCCTACAGACCCCAAAATCTAGACATAAAGGCCAACTTTTGTATTCTCTCTCTTTCTCTTTAATTTTTTTTTAATTTTTAAAGAACTTCTTGACTCATAGATCTCTCCTTTATTTTGCTAATTCTCACCTTTCCCTGTTCCCACGTAGGACAGGCAAATCTCAGGCCCTCTCAAAAGCTATCTACATCTGAGATGTGAGCTGAGCATTTCATGTGGCATGCAAGTGTATTGTGTGGTTTTCATATTTTGTTGTAAAATTTTTCTATTTTCATTTTATTTTATTTTATTTTTTGACACTTCCACATCCATGTTCATTGCAGCATTATTCACTATTGCTGAGACACGGAACCAATCCAAATATCCACAAATAGATGAATGGATTGCAAAAGTGTGGTATATATATTTTTCCTCTTTTCCCCTTGGTTTTCTGTTCCTTTTACCTTTCTCTTTTACCTTTGCTGCTCAGCTCCACACACTGAGTATCTAGACAGAGCTAGGTGCACAGTAGCCAAACATAAGAATACTTTTAGGGTCAGAGAAATCCTCAGTTCCCACTAAAATGGGAATTGCTACACAATGAAAGAAACTCTTCATAAATCTGAACTCAAATCTGTTTCTGTGGAGAGAAATTGCCACAGAAGTACCTCACAGTAAAAGGAAACACACAAGCTTACAGTTGCAGAAACCTTCTCCAAAATTGGCCCAAAGGGTCTGGGATTTGAACAACAGCCATGTGGGAATCTAACACCTTAACCACCACACCACCTGCTGGCCTTAAGGAAAATAGGTTTCTGGTCATTTGTTTATTTGTTCATTTAGAAGAGGAGTTTATATATACTTCTTAAGCCTTTTTTGTATTATTGTATGTTAAATAAGACATTCAAGTATTTAGGAAGTATATTATTAGGAAAAGTATGACTTTGCAATTCAAATCAATGACAGACACAGGTCACATGTATGTCAAGCATTTACACCACATGTAATAGGTGCACTTAATAGGTTTTTACAATACAAAAAAAGAAGTAAAAATAGCTATTAATGCATTTAGTACATGGGGGTCCTCAAAACCCTCACAGAAAGGTATATTGGAGAAATCTAGACATAGATTTCAAAATTTTTGCACCTAATTCAACTCATACTTTTGTTGCTTTAAAGTTTTTGTTTGTTTGTTTGTTGTTTTTTGTCATAGGGCATGTGCAGCTGCTGGAGAAGAGAGAGACTGAGAGGGAAAGTGAATCATCCCCAAGGGGAATGACCATGCCACAATCCCTTCTCCTTCATTCTCCTCCTGGGACTTTGGATATGCATGCACATGCATCCAGCATGAGTTTCAAGTCACCAGGTCCAGTATTCAAACCACAATTGGCCATGTGAGAGTCCAGCACCCTATACCACCTGCTATCCCTTCAACTCATACTTTAATTCCATTTTTTATTAATGTTTTGAAGTTATTTCCTAAATGTAGGTGGTGTTAAGAGATTAGAGGGAAATAAAACTTTGTAAATTAGAACCATTGAAACCCAAGATTGTTAGCTACATACGTAGTGTGGAAAAATGTACAAATTGGAAAGAATATTCATTTATTAGTCCATTTCTCATCCCTTTACCAAAACAGATAAGATTGAAACCTGCCAATTGAGGGTACCAGCTTACAAAAGTTCATGTAACAAATAAGAAGAAACTCAAGAGTCTTGTACAGAGATAACTGATTACAATTTGTCTCATTTCCTAATCCTATCTATCTAGCAAATATTTTGTTCTTTTTTTGAGAGAGAGAGATTTTCTCTGAAAGGTGTGTGCACTCACGAGAGAGATAGAGAGACAGAAAGTGAGAAATCACTCCTCAGGGGGGATGGCCACACTGCAATCCTTTCTCCTCTACTCTCCTCCTGAGATTTTGGGCATGCACACACACTCACCCAGTGTGAGTATCAAGCCACTGGATGCAGGATTCAAGCTGTTGTTGACCATGTGGGAGTCCAGCACCTTAACCACTACACCACCTCCTGATATTTATTTTCTGTTCTTTTTATGACATGGTCATTCAGGTATGGCTATCAAAGGAGACACAGGAGAGACTCAGGAAAATGAATAGCTACAAAAGGTACTATATTTACAGGTTTTGGACATAGGAGAAGCATGGAAATTACTCATCCAGTTAAGCATGGAAATTATTCATCATTCAGTCCTTTCAGTTCGATCTGTCAGATCCTGATTTCTGTGCACACGCTGGAAACGTTTCAGGCTGAGCAGGCTGGGAATTTTAATTGCAGTCACCATGTGGAATCTGGCTTCTCTGGAGCAGTGTGTTACCACTATACCACAGAATTAGCTCTCTAGTTCTTCTTGCATTAGATTTACCAAATCTCTGTTCACAATTACTCTACTAGGTCCAGTAGGTGGCATAGTGGCTAAGGTTCTGGACTCCCACGTGGCTGACCGCAGTTCGAGTGCCAGATCCAACAGCTTTAAACTCAATCTGGGCACATGTATGTTCATGCCTAAAATCCCAAGAGGAGAATGGACAAGAAAGGATTGTGCCATGACCGTGCCTCCTGAAGGGTGATTTCTCACTTCCCCACTCACTGTCTTTATCTCTCTCTCCCTCTGGTGAGCACATGTGGCCTAAAGCAAAACCCTCTTAAAAAATACTTCTGTTGTTATAGAGTTATAAAATTATACAAAATTATAAGACATATTTTGAACATTATCTTTAAAATTCAGTATTTTGAAAATTTGAAATTTGTTTGTAAACTGTCAAGAATTATGGAGTATGAGCTAAAATTTTTTGCTATGTAAAGTAAATGTTTGTGGAAAATGTAAAAATAAATAAATAAAAGAAAAAAGAAAACAAACAAAATAATACAATGCAATAGTATTTGGAGAAACACTCATCATCATTTGAAATAAGTGAATCCTTCCCAGTGAATTCTGTTCCAAACTTGGAAATTACTTTAAAAAAAAAAGAGAGAGAAAGATCTGAAATTTAAAACAAAGTTCACAAATAAAGAAAGGAATATACTTAAAGAAATCTAAAAATATCAATGTTAGAAAAAAAAACAAATAACTCTGTCTCATAATTATGTATAATTATTACTTGTCCATGTTATGGGATAACAATAATGAAGAAAAATATATGAGCCATATGGAATCAATGCCTTAGTGGCCATAGGAATAAAGAAAAAGAGAAACATATCTGAAATACCAAAAAGGTCAGCATTTGGAGGTCAGCAGGTGATGTGGTGGTTAAGGAACTGGATTCCCACATGGTCAACCATGGTTCAAGACCTGGACCTAGTGACTTAAAAATCATGCTGGGGGAACCAGCAGATGGCATGATGATTATGTTGCTAGACTCCCATGTGGTAAACTGCAGTATGAGTCTTGGACCCAACAGCTTGAAATTCACACTGGGCACGTGTGAATGCATGCCTCAAGTTCTAAGAGGAGAATGGAGCAGATGGTTGCAGCATGGCCACTCCCCTGGGTGGTGATTTCAGACTTTCTGTCTCTCTGGCAAGCGCACATTTTCTATAGCAAAAATCTCTCTCAAAAAAGAAAAAAAAGATCATGCTGGGTGTATGCGCATGCATGCCCCAAATCCCAAGAAGAAATGGAGGAGAAGGGATAGCACCATGCATCTAGGGCAGTGATTTCTCTCGTTCCCTCTCTGTCTCTCTCCAGCAAGTACACAAAACCCTGGGGAAAAAAAAAAAGGTCAGGATTTTAGAATGTCACTCTTTTTTTTTTTTCTTATTTTTTTAATACTTGGTCACTGTACATCTTTATAACATACAAATGAATCTTTCCAGCATGAATACACTGCATATTAGTCCAAATAGAATTTTTTCTCTGATTCTCACCCTCTTGTCCCTTACCACCCACCTTCCTTCTACTTTGTCTCTAGTCATTTTTTAAAGTTTATTTACTTATTTCTTCCACAAGTCAGAGAAAAAGAGAGTGCAGCACACCCAAAAGGATCTTCACATTACAATCCACCCCCAGCCTCAGTCACCTGGATCTCAGCACCTTCACACCCTGCATGTACAAATGAACCTTTGGATTGAACCAGAGACTTTTACTTGTGGGTGCTCTTACATTGCTACTGAACCACCACCTATCTGGATACCATTTCTGTTCCTAACTACTCATGGGCACTTATCAGGGCAAAGGCAAATATTCCTGTTAATCATTGAAAGGGACAGTGCTTAAAATATGTCTCAGGGCCCTTTTTATATCCTTGTTCCTCAGACTTTACATAAAGGGTTCAGCATTGGTATGACCACAGCATAATCACCAAAGGAAGTGCACTGGCCTTGGAATTGTGGGTAACGGCTGAACTAATGGCTGAACTGAGGTATACCCCAAGACCTGAGCCATAAAACAAGAGCACAACAGAGAGGAGACCCACAGGTGGAAAAGGCCTTATACTTCCCTCTGGTGGATGTAATCGTCAGTATGGAGGACACAATCTGGTAATAAGAATAAAAGATTCCAGAAAAGGGAACAATGCCCATCAGCCCAGTGGAGAGATATGTCTCGATGGCATTAAACAGGGTGTCCAATCAGCCTAGCTGGACTACCTGTTTGATTTCATAGAAGTGGGGGATCTCCACGTCAGTGCAGAAGGACAACTCTAACACCAACAAAGCCCAGAGCAGAGAGTCCAGGACACTTAAAATCCAGAATGCTAACAGCACCATGCCACAGAGCTGGGGATTCATGGTGACTGTGTGGTGCAGGGGGTAACAGATGGCTGTAAACCAGACATAGGTCATCACAGACAGGAGGAAAATATCCAACTCTCCAAAAAGGATGAAAAAATGTATTTGGGTGAGGCAGCTGTCATAGGTAATGGTTTTGTTCTGGACATGAATGTTCACCAGCATCTTTGGGATGGTGGTGGAGGTGACACAGATGTCACTAAATGACAAGTTGGAGAGGAAAAAATACATGGGCATGTGCAGGTAGGAGTCAGTGATGGTGGCCAGGATGATGAGTAGATTCCCGGTCAGAGTAATCAGGTACATGTACAGGAACAGCCCAAAGAGGATAGGCTGAAGCTCTGCCTCTTGTGAATCTCCAAGGAGGATGAGTTCTGAAAAACATGTGTGATTTTCTGGTTCCATGGAGCTGAGGTGACTGTTGAGAAAGAGAGAATAACAGCAGTACTTTACAAAGACGTTATTGGGAGTACTTGCAATGGTGTACACTGGAAAATGCTGCATGGCAGGCTGAGGGCACATAGAAAGCTCAGGTTTGTTTCCCCACCCACCCTAAATGGCCAAGCATAATGGTGTGTCCTGTAATCCCAGTTGGAAGGCTGAGACAGGAGGATTATGAGTTTAGGGCCAGCACAGGCAAGATGGCAAACTCTTTATGGAAGAGCTGGGCATGGTGGTATATCCTTATAGTCCCAGCCACTCAAGAGGATCAAGCAGGAGGATCATGTCCCACTGAAACATTTATTATAAGAAAAGAAAAACTAGGAACCAGCTAGTGGTATGGTGGTTACTTAAATAACTGAATGAGGGAATCAAGTTCCCAACCCTACATAGAACTTGAAAAACACATTCAGGGGACAAGAAAATGGTGTAATGCTTTTGCTGCTGAACCCCGAAGTAGTTGACTGTGGTTGACTCAGATCCAGCTGCTTAAAACTCACGCTTGGCGAGTGTATGTGCATGGCCAAAATCCTAAGGGAGAACAGAGGAGAAGGGACTGTGGTGTGACCATTTCCCCTGAGGGGTGAGTTCTTGCTCCCTATTACTCTGTTTTTCCAGGAATTGCAAGAGCCCTATAGCAAAACTCTCAAAACACACACACACACACACACACACACATACACACACACGCACACATTCATATATGTGTGCATTTGTATTTTTTAAGCTGCAGGGTCTGGGATTCAGAGCACACAGTTGGCCATGTGCGATCCACCACTCTACCTTGTGGTCCTACATATTGGATAGTCAGAAAAATCATGATGCGTTTTTGCATAGTCATAGAAAAATACATCATGAGAGACCAGCAGATGGTGTAAAGGTTATGTTGCTGGACTCCCATGTAGTTGACTATAGTTCAAGTCCAGACCCGGCGACTTAAGAAAAATGCTGGGTGAACCAGCAGTTGTCATAACAGCTATGTTGCTGGACTCTCATATAGTTAACTGCAGTTCGAGTCCTAGACTCGGTGGCTTAAACTCACGCCAGGCATATGTGCGTGTGTGCCCAAGATCTCGAGAGGAGAATGGAGGAGAAGGGATTGTGGCATGGCCATCTTCCCTGGGGAATGATTTCTCACTTTCTGTCTCTCTGTCTCTCTCTTTCTGGTGAGCACATGTGCACTATAGCAAAAACCTTTCCAACAAAAAAGAAAGAAAGAAAAAAGAGAGAAAAAGAAAGAAAGATGCTGGGCATGTGTGCATGTGTGCTCAAGATCCTGAGAGGAGATTGGAGGAGAAGGGATAATGGTGTGACCATCCTCCTGGGGGGTTATTTCTCATTTTCTCTCTCTCCATCTTTCTCTGTCTCATAGGTGAGTGCATGTGCCCTATAGCAAAAATCTCTCCAAAATAAGTAAATAATGAATAAATACATAAATAAATAATTAATTTGATTAAGTCCTTTAATAGACATTTCTCTGAAGAAGACATATTTACACCAAGACATATATATGAAATATGGTGAGCATCACTAGTCATCAGATAAATGTAAATCAAAGCCATACTGAGATATTACTTTACACCTGTCAGGATGCCTAGTATCAGAATAACAAAAGATACCAGATGATAATGAGGCAGAGCAAAGGAACTATTGTGTATTGTTGGTGGGAAGGTTACATGATTCAGCCACTGTGGAAAACAGTACAGAGGTTCCCTAAAGAATAAATATAGAACTACCATATAGATTCAGCTATCCCACTTCTGGGTATTTACACAAAAGAGTTAAAATGATTATGATGAAGGATTATTAGCACTCCTTTGTTTATCACAGAACTATTCCCAATTACCAAGATGCGTAAACATGTTCAATGTCCATTCCAGGAACAGAACTTCAATCTCCATCCTCAACCATTCAAGACAGAATTCAGACTTTTCCATGGAACCTTTCAAAGACTCCATCCAGGTGAATCTGAGAATACCCAGTAGAAATTGAAGGAAGGGTTCAGAGAGGATGGTAGCTACATAAGTTCACCTTAGATCACCAGAGAACAATCCAGCTCTGACCTGAGAGTTTGCTGTGCTTGTTGTATCTTGAGTGAATAATTAACAAAGAAATAATTTATTGACTATGACGTGCATAGTATTCTCAGCTGGACTGGTCTGAGGTGTACTTCATGTTGGTCGAATTCTCTATATAAAGCAAATAAAGTATAGTGATTGAATTATAAAAAAATGAAACAAAATTTAAAAAGAAATAATTTATTTCAAATACTAAAAAGGGGCAAATGTCAGACTCAGTGAGGAAGGAATAATTGTTGACAATTAAGTAATGGAAATGAAAATCTAATTGATGAGAAAGAATGGGAAGTATAAATGGTGCTAGTAAAATCAAATTATATACATGGAGGTTTGCAGTTAAGGAGACAGGAAAATAAAGTATTAAGTTTGGAGGAACATGCAATGTGGTTAGGGCTTTTATTATTTAAAAAAAAAACCACTATTATCGGGTGTATTTGAGTATGTTTCTGTAGTCATTAAAATGACCTAGACTGGGTTGGATCCATGATCCTGGTGGTAAAGGCAGCAGAATTCCACGTGGCTGACTGCACAGTCTGAGTCCTGTTACGGGTGACTTGAAAATATGTTGGATGTCTGTGTGTGCACCTGAAATCCTTAAAGGAGGGAAATATGGAGGAGAAAGGGCTGTTATGTGACCATTGCCTATGGGGCAAAGTGCTTTCTCACTTTCCTTCTCTGTTTCTATGTATCTCTGGCAAGCATACATGCCCTCTAGCCAAAGGAAAAATAATAGTTAAAAAAAAAAGGTCAATGGATTACTTGTCAATAGTACCTTGCAACAGCATCTCATGAGTCATTTATTTTGCATTATCTTTCCTGTATTAGATATTCAGATGAAAAATAAATGTTTATTTAATAAGTGACAAAGGGTGTCATAACAAGCATTTTTTTTTTGTAATTATATCCTGATATGTGAGTCTGAATATATTTGTGGGTGTGTTAGCCACTGCCCTTCTCTATAGAAAATAGTCTGTGGGAGATCATTTTTATACAATGAGTTTGAATTATTTTTATTCCTATTCTTCATTGCATTCTTTGAAACATAAAAATTGGAGTTTTTCCTTTATTTTTTTAAATCAACCTTACTGCTTGACATTTAGCTCTCCTCCTCCTCCTTCTTTTCTACTCCTTCTCCTACATTTCTAGATGTACTTGGAGGGGATGTTAAAGTTTACCATTTTGGTTGGCATTATGTATCCATTGGTCATATTATGTACCCTAACCCACTCTTGATTTTAACCTTAGATAATTAGGACATGTTCATGTGTGCCCAGAATCCTGAGAGGAGACTGGGGGAGAAGAGATTGTGGCATGGCATTCCCCTTCGGGGGATGATTTCTCACTTTCTGTCTCTCTCTGTCTTTCTGATGAGTTCACATACCCTACAGCAATATGTACATGTATATATATAAAATCTTTCTCAGCATGTGTCCCTGAGTCTGTCTACCCAGCCCCTAGGCTGGATGCCTGTTATCTCCACAACCTGCTTCCTCTCTTGGGCTCTTCATTTCTGATGCTTCCTTCCTTAGCAGGGACTGGCCTTCTTTTTAAACTCTAGCATATTTTTCATGACTGCATTTGTGCCTTTCTCCTTCTTTTCTTTCACATCATTATGCATTTCTGTGAGACCACAGTCTCTCATTGGTTTGAACAAAATACATTAATTCAGGTCCTAATCACAGCTGACCTAAGTGGAGGTGTAGGGAGGATGTACATTTCTACCTACACTCAGGCAATCCCAGCCTGGCAGAGTAGAAAGATAAGGCATTGAATAAAGCAATACTGTTAGAACACCTACATCTAAACAAAGTACATGCAAAAGTGTTCAACTGTGGAAATGTTTTTTTAAAAAAAAAGTCTCATGAAGGAGCTGACACAGGGAGTATTGAAGGAGTAACTGAGGTTATTTAGATGGATAAGAGATAAAATACTTAAAATAGACAAGTGGAAGAGATTCTAAACACAGAAAAATGGACGCACAAAGGCAAGCATTAAAGCTCTGACTTTTCCTGAAGGTGAAAATCAAATTCAAGTTTGGGCAATCTGTGTGGGTTAGGAAGGGGCAGTGTAAGTATAAGGCACAATTGTTTGCCACAGAAAATCTGGCCTTTTAAAAATATTAATGTATAAGAGTTGTACATATTTGTGGAGTGCAATAAAATTTTTCTTAGTGCAAGAATATTATGTAGAGTAAAAAGGAGACTATGTGAGGTCAACTGGTGGCTTGGTGGTTAATGTGGCTGGATTTCATATGGCCAACTGCATAGTTCAAGTCCCATATCCAGAGTCCTGAAAAACACACCAGGCATGTGCCAAAAATCCCAAGGAGAACAGAGGAGAAAAGGTTGAAATAATGGCCATACCCCTGGGGAATTATTTCTCATTTTCCCTCTCTAACTCTGTCCCTGTCTGGTGAGCGTGTTCACCCTACAGGAAGTTAAAAAAAAAAAAAAAAAGGAATGTATAGCAACTAACTGAGGGTAATTAGCACATTTGTCATCTTAAGTATTTGTCATTACTTTGTATTAGGAACAAACTCCCCTTTTTAAAGAATTATTTACTTAATTTTATTTATGATTATGCAATTTTGCTATAGGGCACATGCACTGAGCAGAGAGAGAGTGACAGGGAGAGAGATGGAAAGTGACATAACAAGCTGCCAGTACTAGAATTTGAATTGCAGTTGGCCATGTGGAAATCCAGCACTTTAACCACTACACCACCTACTGGCCACTCTTTTTTTTTTTTTTTTTTTTTAATGAAATGACTTCACTAGAGACTTTTAAAATTTTTATTTGCACTTAGTCACTATACATCTTCACAGTGTACAACATGGATGAACAGACTCCTCTTTTTAATTTAATGAACAGTAAATTGTTGAACCTGTTACTCTTGAGGAGGGCTGGAATAGTGATAGCCTGGTGTTAAAAGCTATAGAATTTTACCTTGTTCTCTATGAGTCTGGGATAGCTGGAGAAGACAACAGGAAACTCATGGGTTATGGGACTGATGACCACGAGGTGGGGAAGTAATGATGTTTGAGAGGCAGAAGAAAAATATCAGTCTCATATTCTCACCAGGGATAACCACTTATTTAGAAAAGAACTGCTAAAGTTTATGTACATATGTATTGGGATTGTATCTATTGACCAGTTTAAAAGAATGGATACCATTATCCCCACTACAGGTCATGTGAGGATGATAGCATTTACAATAGTTCAGTTGCTCTGCTGGTTAAGGGGCTGGACTTCCATGTGGCAGTTCGAGTTCCAGACCTGGCGGCCTGAAATTCGCACTGGGGAGAATGGAGGATAATGGAGGAGAAGAGATTGTGGCATGATTATCCCCCACTTGGGAGTGATTTCTCACTTTCTCTTTCTCTCTCTATATCTCTCTGGTGATTGCACATAGTGTATGGGAAAAGCAACAACAAAAAGAACAAAAACCAAAAAGCTGTAGAATAACATGGGAAAGATGAATTTATTGATTATAAAACATGAATTGTGGCATTTCAGGGATGTAATATCCAACTCTGTGAAAATTAGTTTTGTTACTTTTTTCTTTATCGTAGTCATCTTCAGCACATCAAAGCAGGAAATAATATACAAATTTCAATATTTCTTCTTCAAGGATTTTCAGAACAAATGCAGTGGAAATACAGCTCCTCATATACGGGCTTTTTCTCTCTGTGTACCTGATCACTGTGCTTAGAAACCTCCTCAGCATCCTGCTCACCATCTCAGACTCCCACCTGCACACACCCATGTACTTTTTTCTCTCCATTCTCTCCTTCATAGATATCTGTTTCACATCCATGAGGATTCCAAAGATGTTGGTGAACATCCAGACACAGAGCAAGTTATTACTCATGCACGCTGCATCATCCAGATGTTCTTCATAGTGTCTTTTGCAGGGGTGGATGACTTCCTTCTGACAGTGATAGCCTGTGACTGAGTCATAGCCATCTGTCACCCTTTGCATTACACTGCCATCATGAACTCCCAGCTGTGTAGACAGTTAATTCTGGTCTCTGAAATTATCAGTGTCCCACATTCTTTGTTACAAAGTGCGATTTTGTTGCGGCTGTCCTTCTGTATACACTCAGAAATCCCCTACTTTTTCCGTGACCTTGATTTGGTGGTCCACCTTGCCTGTTCTGACATCTTTCTTAATGATATGGTGATCTATTTTGCAACTATGTGGTCTGGTGGTTCCCTTGCTGGGATACTTTACTCTTACTCTAAGATTATTTCCTCCATGTGTGCAATCCCATCAGCTTGGGAATATGAAGTGTTTTCCACCTATGTCTCTAACTTGTCAGTTGTCTCATTTTACTGTACAATCATAGGTGTGTAACTTATGCTGCCCACAGCTCACACTGAAGTGCAACAGCCTCAGTGATGTACACTGTGGTCACTTCCATGTTGAACCCCTTCATCTACAATTTGAGGAATAAAGACATAGAGGGCTCTGAAAGAGACTCTGGGAGGGAAATTATGACAGAGTCAATTATACTGAGATAGAAGTAGGGTTCAAAGCCTTGGAGACAGAAGTTGTGGTTCTTTGCTCAGACTGTGGAAGTAAAATTTACTTCTTCTATTTATTTTCTGTAATTTACATTTCTTTGTTTTCCACTTCTCTATATCATTTAAGTAACTCACTTTACTAGGCTTTTTTCTCCTTCTTTTGACTTATAATTTTTTCTATTGTCATGTTCCTACTTTGTCAAGATTATTCCCAATGTTAGATCAGAAATATTTGGAAATTGGCTGAACACCAGGTTGCCTGTGTCTGCAGGTCCTAAAGGCCGGGACTTATGGTTCATGTCACCCCTACTCACCTTTGGACCTCAGGTTTGTTTCTTGGGACTTTAAGACAAACTTGCACCCCTCCCCACTCCATTTGGAGACAGATTCAAATGGCATTGCTGGACACCAGGCTGCCTGTGGCTGCAGGCCCTAACAGGCAGGATTCATCATTCATCAACCTCCTTCCACTCACCTTTGGACTCTCAGAACCTCTGAGTTTTTAATACTGCATACTGTGTGTGATCTTTTATTTGCTCCTGAGGTAAAGCTCATTAGTACAGTTGGAGGTTCACCACTCTTTAGAAACAGGGAGAATTTTTGGATACCCAGGACCTGTGAGTATAGTGCAGGGTACTGCAGAGCAACAGGAAGGCAGACCAGAAGAGAGATCACCAATTTTCTACTCCTGCACACCTTTGAACACTAAAAGATATCTTGGATAAGTTAGGAAGGAATGTATAGAGCACCAGATGAGTAGGAACAATCTCAGAGTCACAAGAAACATGAGCAACCAACAAACATCTCTCCCCCAAGGGAAAATGTCAATCCAAAATCACCCACAGACAACACAATGGATGTCATTGACTGTCATTGACATGTTAGATAAGGAAGTCAGAATATCTGTAGTGACCAAACCAAAAGGCAAGAGAAAAGAGACAATGAGCTCCAGGAGATGAGGAAGTCCTTTCATGATTTGAAAGAAGAAATAGACACTTTAAAAAAGAAACAGATAGAACTGTTAGGGATAAAGAATGTGATATGGGAAATTATTAAAAGTATTAAAAGTAGATTAGATCATGCAGAAGATCAAATCTCAAATGTAGAAGACAAAAACTCTGACCTAGAAAAAAGTATTAAGAAGATTGAGAAAACAACAAAGAAAGATGAGGATAATATATGAGGAATACGGGATATCATCAAGTGTGCCAACATTTGGATAATTGGTATCCCAGAAGAGGAAAAAAATAATAAAGGCATTGATAAATTATTTTATAGAATCCTGGAAGAAAACTTTCCAAACCTGGGAAGGCATTATTCAAATATACATAGGTCCAAGAAATTCATAGAGGTCCCCAAATAAAATCAACTCAAGAAGATCCTCTCTAAGGCACATCATAGCCAGATTGGTAAAAAGCAACAAAGACAAGATACTAAAATTGGCAAGAAGGAAACATCAAGTTACTTACAAAGGTCACCTATCAGGCTAACAATGTACCTCTCAGCGGAAACAATGCAGGCAAGGAAAAAATGGGAAAATATAGTCAAAGTGTTGAATTAAAAGCAATTTCAACCAAGAATACTATACCTGGCAAGATTATCTTTCATATGGGAAAAACCAGATAAAAAAATTCTCAGATAAACAAAATCTTAAGGAATTTACCAAATCCAGGCCAACTCTTCAAGAGGTTCTGAAGGGAGTGCTATACAAGGAAAACTAAAAAGTCTGACAGACTGTTACAAGAGAACAGAAAAACAACCAAGAAAATGGCTCACTTAATAATAAGAACAGGTCCAGAAATACCTATAACAACATTGAATGTTAATGGATTAAATTCTTCAATTAAGAAACACGGACTGACCGAATGGATAAAAAGACAGAAACCCTCTATCTGTTGCCTACAAGAAATGAGCCTTAAAGATAAAGACATATATAGACTAAAAGTGAAGGACTGGAAAAAGTTATTCCATGCAGATGGAAATCAAAAAAGGGTTGGAGTTGCAATATTGATTTCAGGCAAAATAGGGTCCAAGACAAAGACTATAAGAAGAGACAAAGAAGGGCATTATATAATAGTAAATGGGTTAATTCAGCAAGAAGACATAACGCTTATTATCTATGCACCCAACACAGGAACATCTAAATATGTGAAGGAAAGACTGCTGGAGCTAAAAGGAGAGATAGAGAGCAACAATATAATTTCTATTTTGGGAATCTCAATACCCCATTATCTCCTTTAAACAGATCTTCTAGACAAAAAATAAAAAGAGGAATACAGAATCTAAATAATATTATAAATAGAATTGGCTTTACAGATATTTATAGAATTTTCCACCTTAAGATGACAAAATATAAATTTTTCTCACCCTGCCATGGAACCTTTTAAAAGATTAATCATATAATAGGACACAAATCAAACCTTCATAGATTCAAAGGCATAGAAACTATTTCCAGCA
>NW_006159915.1:0-26103 GCF_000334495.1 Tupaia belangeri chinensis
CAAGTGCACGTGCCCTTAAGCAAAAACCTCTAAAAAAATGTTCAAGAATAATGGTAAAATTAGTGGTAGTGAGGTATATTTGTAGAAAAGAGAGTCAGCATTTGTTGAATTCTTTCCATATCCAAGAGGCTTTACCACTGCATTTTCTTTTACGCTATTGGATTCTTTTTATAATCGTTGAGGTAGATTCATCACTCCATTTAAAAAATAGGGAACGTAGAGGGCCCAGCAGTTAGTGTTATGACTGCGTGGTTGGACTCCCATGTAGTTGACAGCGGTTTGAGTCCCGGACCCAGTGGCTTAAACTCATGCCAGGCACGTGTGCGTGCATGCCCAAAATCCTGGGAGGAGAATGGAAGAGAAGGGATTGCAGCATTGCCATCCTGCCTAGGGGCTGATTTCTCGCTTTCTGTCTCTCTGTCTCTCTCTGTCTTTCTGGTGAGCGCACACGCCCTATAGAAAAAACCTCTTCAAACAAAACAAAACAAAACAAAACAGTTGGAAATTGAGAGATTAATGATCTTGCTCTATCAAAATCTCATAATAGAGTAGAACATTTAGCACTCAGATCCAGGTTCTCTGATTCTAGAGTTTGTATCATTCTCCACAGTTCTAGTTGTTAGGAAGCTGGCTTAAGAGTAAGGTTAATGAAAAACAGTTAGGAGTTTAAGAACTATCTAAAGAGAGGTCACAGATGAAAACATGGAGCATACCCTTATCAGTTAAAAGGCAAGAAAGAAGAGTAGAGAGACAAGGACCAAGTCACACTGAAATTTTCAAGAACAGTGTCCTCGATATACCTCTTTATGTTCATCAGTCACTTAACACATGATTCATTTTTTAAAAGTCTTTGAGTATTTAAATAAGTCAGTGAACCTTTTGGTTTTTTTTTTTATCATACATTTTTCTACCTGCATTAAGAGTCCACATACTTAATAATTAGAAGAGCTTGATGGAAACTTTAAACCATTTTGTCAACTTTCATTGCTGATTTTTGTAAACCTGATTCAGTTTAAAATCTTTGGGACCTATTTTAGATGATAATTTTTCAATGTACTCCATCTTTTTTCCACTAGAAAAAGGCTGCTTTTGAGGAGGTTATGTTAACATAACAAAATTGGCTAAACAATGTGATTTTTTTGTTATCTTAAACAATTTGTAAACTATTATGTCTAAGCAACAGATAACACTTAAATGGTGAGGTATGTTGGCTGTTGAGTGTTTTCTACTCCCTTTTCCCTCAGATTACCCTGAAACTTATTTCATTCTCTTCAACTCACAATGAAAAGACACTACTGAAAAACACAGGAAAGGGACCAGTAAATGGCATAATGGTTATGTTGCTGGACTCCCACATGACTGACTGCAGGAAAATAAAATCATTGCCTTAACAATATATAAAGTTTATTCTTTTTTTTTTTTTTTTTGAGATGTTTTTGCTATAGGGGGCGGGTGCTCCTCACCAGATAGAACAGGGAGAGACAGAAAGACAGAAAGCAAGAAATCACCCCCCAGAGGGAATGGCCTTGCTGCAATCCCTTCTCTTCCATTCTCCTCTCGGGATCTTGGGCACGCACGTACACGCGCCCGGTGTGAGTTTAAGCCACTGGGTCTGGGACTCGAACCACGGTTGACTACGTGGGAGTCCAGCGACATAGCCATTACGCTAACTGCTGGTCCCCAAAGTTTATTCTTTTTTGTTATCTCTTATACCAGATCAAGTTGTCTGTGCTTGTCTTACTCTTTTAACCCTTATTGTCCTGCAGTCATATTCATAAATCATATTCATTTGAAAGATTTAGGGTATTGAAAAAAGATTTCAGAATAGCTGTAAGATTGAGTCAAATATTTTAATATTATAATGCTGTATTTATTGTACTGTTTTTTTTTTCAGAATCACATTTTTCTTATTAAGATTTATAATTTTTGGCTGGCCCTATAACCTTGTAGTTAAGGGAACCAGAAGCCACATGGCTGACTGTGGTTCAAATCCCAAACTCTGTGGCTTGAAAAACACAGCAGATGCATGTGTGTGCATGCCCTAAGTCCTGACAGATGAGAATAGAGAAGAAAGAATTGCAGTGTGATCATGCCCTATTGGGGATGATGCCTTCTCCCTCTTCTCTCTCTGTCTCTGTGTCCCTCTTCTCTCTCTGTCTCTGTGGCAAGCATATGTGCCCTTTGACAAACAATAATTTAAAAAGTTTATAGTTAAAACTATTACAAAATCAGCATCATACCTAAACTTTTAAAAAATACTGCAGAGGAATCAGCAGGTGGCATAATAGTTAAGGAACTGGACTTGAACCACATAGTTGACCATGGTTCAAGTCCTGGACCCAGCATCCTGAAACTCATGCTGGGTATGTATGTGTGCATGCCCCCAAATCCCAAGACGAGAATGGAGGAGAAGAGATTGTGGTGTGGCCATTCCTTTTGGGGTGTGACTTCTTGCTTTCTGTCTCCCTGTTTCTCTGTCTCTCTGACAAGCACACATGCACTATTGCAAAAAATCTCTCTCTCAAAAAAATATGAATACTGTAGAGCTTGCTCTAGACTGTACCCTGTATGTCCTATTTATTTTTTTCTAGTGCTTTAATGGAGTTGCTGTGTAAAATGTGGTCTTCCTACATAAGTCATCCCACCTCACTTTATTAGGAAAATTAATGGTATAGAAACCTCACAAAAGTATTTGATTAGAAACAAGGGAACTCTAACTTGCTGTAAAGGTCAAGGCTGGCTTTCAGAGCAAGAGATTTTATGGTTAGAAGTAAAACACCTTTATTTATAGATAGCAGTCAACATGGCTAAAAAAGTCCGTCATTGGTTATGTAAGAGACATCAAAGATAGTGATTCTCAACTTGGCCCATGCATTAAAATCAACTGAAGAAATAAAACAAAACAAAACCCAAAACAAATCTGACCCAGGATCACCACCTCATGATTTGGACCTAATTTGACTTACATGAGACTCAGGCATGAGTATTCATTAAACTTCCAAGGTGATGATAATGTGCAACCACTGCTGAGCGCTGTTATTAAAGGAAATGTCAGGAAAGCAGAAAAGAGTGTGATAAAGTAAATAGATATTAATTCCTTACCACTTAGGATATACCGTGTCCTTTCTAAAAGAGGGAATATTGTCTGATTAGTGATGAAAACTAAACTCTTTGTTCTTTTATGAAAAGAGACGAATCTCATTTAGGTGTTAGTTGTTACAAAGATATGTGAGAATACATATTTGTGTTTCTTAAAAAGCCTTTTTTTTCTGTTTCTAAACACACTTACTTCTTATGTTCAAGATTAAAGAATCTCAACTATATGCCTAGCTCCCCCTTACATGATTTTGATTTATGAATTAAAACTGGACACTGATTTACAAATGAAAAATGCAGAATCAGTGGAGGGAATGTGACACTTCCAGTCAATGAAGTATTCAGTGAATATCTTGGGAATTTTTTCAGTACAAGGAAAGCATGGTTAGTGTTACAAGATGGTATTTGGTCACTTTGTATGAAGTATCTTGGTCATTCTGAGCCTGGGTGCTTTCTCTGTTAAACTGGAATAGTACACATTGCTGAATAACAATTTAGTGTTCATTGTATCTCAGCTTTTAAGCATACTAAATGCTTTAGATGAGAAGTCAGTCTCTAAGACTTGTCTTAGGTTGACATGTTTGTGATTGTGCATTTTGTTAAGAATTGGGACAGACTGGGACAGAAAGTGAATTCAAGCAATCCAGAACCATGACAAGAGGTAAAAAGGTAACAATAACCCACTATGAAAACAAAATTTTCTGTTTTACTGTCTGGTTAAGATTATAAATGAAAGCTGTGCCTTATTATTATTATTATTATTATTATTATTATTATTATTTTTAATTGCCAGAGGTCAAATGCACTTGACAAAGAGAGAGGGAGTTCTAAAAAGCATCCTCCGGTGGGGTGTGGTGATGCCTCAATCCTTTCTCCTTCCTTTCTCTATTCTGTCAGGATTTGGGATATGCATGCGCATGCATCCAACATCTTTTTCAAGTCATTAGTATTGGGATTCTAACTGTGATGGCCATGCAAGTACTAACTCCCTTAACCACTAGGCTACAGGGCCAGCCTTTGTACCTTTATAGAGAAGCTTTCCAAAAAGACAGTCCTGATATTTCCTGGTGAACAACATGCTTTCCTATTGAAACTACTGGGAACAGGTGAACTGTTGGCATTTGCATCTGGCACAGGATACGAGAGAGGATTAGGGTTCCATGGCGCCATTTAGTTCTGAGGAGGTAAAATTACTCTCAAAACTTCCCAAAGCCCATAAAAGTCGGTCCCATTTTTTACTTCCGAATCTTAGAAAAGACCTGAAATGGAGGGAGATAGAAGAGAGCTCATCTGGATTAACGTACATTTGTTTGATGAGCATCCATGGTGGGAAGCTCAGGAAATTTGCCATCAACAGATATTAATTAGGGGCCAGCAGATGGGGTAATGGTTTCATCGCTGGATCCCACATGACTGACCATGGTTTGACTCCTGAGTCGGGTGGCTTCAAACTCATGCCAGGAGAATGTGCATGCATGCCCAGAATCCTGAGAGGAGAATGGAGAAGGGATTGTGGTATGGCCATCACCCTGGGGGTGATTTCTCACTTTCTGTCACTGACTGTCTCTCTCTCTGGTGAGTGCATGTGCCTTATACTAAAAATCTCTCTCTTAAAAAACAAACAAAAAACCATAATAAAATTCCTGACTCTGCCACTCATGGCCCAGAAGTCACTCAACTTTTCTGAATGTCAGTTTTCTCATCTCTAAAATACAAATGTAGTAACTGAATTCCTTACATTCCTTAGCTTAAGTAGCAGCTGAAGATCAAATAAGATCATATACTATGAAAACTCTAAAGTATGTCTTTGAAAATTGTTGATGTTAATGAGGCAGATTTTTGTTTTTAAGCTAAAAGCCTTTACTCCTTTAACATGCAGAATTCAAAAACAAAAACAAAACTTTGCTCTGTAATACTACTTGAATTAGAATGTTGTCCCCCAAAACACTTGGAGTGACTTTGACTTTCTCATGTGTTTAAACCCCCTAGGCATTTAAGCAATCTCTAAGTGCACCAATTACTGCCTAATGGGCAAATCCCATGATCTTTTCTGTCTGAAATAGAATTGTACTAGTAACTCATTCAGTTAGCAGATATATTTTATGAGTGCCTACTGTGTGTCTGGAATAGATTTAAATCATTAAAAATGAAAGCTAGTGAAAATAAAAGCAGGCAAAAATAAACTCACCTATTAAGCATCTACTATGGATGAAGTGTTAAATATAATGTCATTTAATCTTTACTGTAATCTTCCAATATAAGTGACACTAACATTACTTATCAATGAGGACCATCGAGGTTCAGAGAGTTTTTTTTAAGAGAGGTTTTTTACTATAGGGCATGTGTGCTCGCCAGAAAGACAGAGAGAGACAGAGAGACAGAAAGTGAGAAATCACCTCCTGAGGGGAAGGCCATGCCACAGTCCTTTCCTCCATTCTCACCTTGGGATTTTGGGCACATATGCACATGTGCCCAGCATGAGTTTTAAGCTGTTGGGTCCGGGACTCAAAGCATGGTTGGCCATGTGGGAGTCCAGCTACCTAGCCATTACACCATCTACTGCTCCCAGATTTTCTGAGAGTTTAAAAGATATGTCCCGCACCTCCTAGAAAGGAGATGGTAAAACTGGGACTAAAGCCCTAGCTCCTCTTCTCAAATATGCTTTTCCTTTTTACCATTTATTTGTATGTTTATTTACTTATATTTCACCCAGTCTAATCCTTTTGACTGTCTTCCCTCTGTGAACATCACAGATAGCCACCTGTGCTTAAAACAGTCATGCCACTTTTGAAATTCCGAGTCTGCTGCCCTCTACAATATGTCCGTTTGGATTTTTTTTTTAAACTATTGCCATAGGACGTGTACACTAGCCAGAAAGAGACAGAGACAGAGAGAGAGAAAGTGAGAAATCACTCCCTAGGGGAATGGCTATGCTTCAATCCTTTCTCCTCCAATCTCCTGTGGGGATTTTGAGTGGGTATGCATGCACACATGTCTGGTGTGATTTTTAAGCTGTCGGGTCTGGGACACGATCCTTGGTTAGCTTCGTGGGGAGTCAGTGCCTTAACTACTACACCACCTGCTGGTCCCTATTCATTTGAATTTTGATTGACTTTATCTTTTATTTTTATTGCTAGCCTTTAGCACTCATTGCTTTTGCTACTACTATTGTGGTAGGCTTCTAACTTGCCTTTCTGTTTTGACTCTCTTCTCCCCACAGCCTAATCTGTGTAGTGCTGCCTCGTGGATTTTACTAAAGCACAAATCTAATTGTGCTCTTTTGCAAAAACTTTCCAAGGTTTGCCATGGCTGACAGAAATTGTCAGTAGTCATGAGGTATTCCTGGTGACCAAGATAAAGGAAAGACCATGATTTCAGCCTTCTGCCTCCATGTGCTCCTTCCTATACACAAAATCATTGCTTCCCAGCGTAGTCTGATAAGAATCATCTGGGGTTTCTTAGTATGCACATTCCCAGGCTCCACTTGCACCTACTGAGCCAGGATCTTCAGGGATTTCCAGAGCTTTGTAGGGCCTGGTAATCTCTCTCTCTCTCTTTTTAAAATGTTTGTTTGTTTGTTTGTTTGTTTATTTATTTATTTATTTATTTATTTTGGGCCTGGTAATCTCTTAATCCACAGAGCATAGGTGCAGAACTGTGACCATCCTGGGTCTTTCACTAGCTCTGTCCATTGCGGAAATCAGCCAGTGTCAGCTGACATGATGTCATTTAGTTACTCCTGAATCCTCCTGGCACTCTTTGTCACACATCACTGTGGTGTTAACCAAGTGTCAAAAACTCAGTGATGCATTTGGATCAACACGAGATATTTTTCTGTGAGAACAATGTGAAACAGTTAAAGGAGTTTAATTTGTAAATAAATGTTTAGCTAACATATGAATCATTCCATTTTGAAATTATATACATAGATATATAATTGTATATAATTAAATGTGTGGATAAATGTACTCAAATGATTATGAGCATAGGCATATATGTTTATGAATAAAGATGTGTGTAGCTTGCCTTTCCCCAAAATTATATAAACTGGCTTACCAAAAGACCCCTGTATCATAAAAGACATTAGCAATAAGATTATGAAACAAGAGGGAAATAATGACCAGAAAGAAAAATGGAGTGGAGGTATTTTTTTCTATTTAAAAAAATGTGCTTAAAACAGTTGTGCCATTTTTGAAATTCTGATTCTGCTGCCCTCTACATTAGGAATTTTCTTTCTTTCTTTCTTTCTTTCTTTCTTTCTTTCTTTCTTTCTTTCTTTCTTTCTTTCTTCTTCTTCTTTCTTATTTTTTTAAAGCTATTGCCATAGGGTGTACACTCGCCAGAAAATGAGAGAGAAAGTGAAAAATCATCTCCTGGGGGGAGTGGGGAATGACCATGCCTCAATCCCTTCTTCTCCAGTCTCGTGTGGGGATTTTGGATGGGCACACATGCGCACATGCCTGGTGTGATATTCAAGCTGTCGGGTCTGGGATGTGATCCCAAATATTCCCCAAATTCCTTTTAAATGTTTTGTTTTTATGCATCTAATGTTTAAAGAATTGCAAATAGAATAGTAGCATGTAATTGTTTTGTTTCTAAAAATAAAAAAAAAATAGACCCTTTGGCTATTGTACAAATTAGACCTAGAACTAAATATACACTATTGTTTAAATCGAAGGTGAGGAAATAATTTGAAAACCCCTAAGTAAAATGCAATATGTAATTATGCATTTGAATGTGATTGAGTAATGTGAATACTCATTCATTTTTCCTGCATTTATCCATCTATTCACAATGTATTTATGAAATGCACATTATGTACAGTGTAAGAACAGATGTATACTCTTTTTCTCAGACGGAGTCTTGCTATGTTGGAATCCTCCTTCCTTTGTCTCCCCAAGTGCCTAGGACTACAGGCACCACACCTGGCTCTGACTGTGGATTGGGGATCAAACTTGGGCCTCCGGTCCTATGATCTCAGCCTTAGTGTCTACCAGCATGTCCTGCAGGAGCTGGGTCAGAGCAGCTACTTAAAATTTTGCCTCAGCCTTGGGTAATGCTGACTTTTTCAAAACTCATAGAAGATAAATGAGATCTGTGTCACTATCCAAGACTGATTTATTTTTTGTTCATATTGATTTACTATTTTAAATATATATGCCTGTTTATTCTCTTGTACTCGGCATTATGAAGTGTTTTTTGACAGTTGCAGTCATATCATGGCCATGAAATTTGTAGCTCCCCTATCTCACTGAGTGAAACGCTTTCTTTTTCCAAGTAGGACAGGCTAGTCTAGGATACGTACTCTTACAGAGACTTCGGACCACTTCATTATACCAGTGTTCAGGCCTTAGTGACCTCGCACACAGAGAGAGGGTGTCCATGCACTGCGTGGGGTACTGCCTTTCTTGGTAGGGAGTGCCTTGCTGAGGCAGCGGGAGAGACTATTTTTGTACCCTAGGTTACGGCGAGCCTTTTCTGAGGGATAGAGGCTAGACTTTTATTTTTATTTTTTTTTTGAGAGTTTTTTTTGTTTTGTTTTGTTTTGTTTTGCTATAGGGTGCGTGTGCTCGCCAGACACAGAGAGAGACAGAGAGACAGAAAGCGAGAAATCACCCCCCAGGGGGGATGGCCACGCCGCAATTCCTTCTCCTCCATTCTCTTCTCAGGATCTTGGGCATGCATGCACATGTGCTCGGCGTGAGTTTAAGCCACCGGGTTCGAGACTCGAACTGCAGCCAACTATGTGGGAGTCCAGCGACATAGCCATTACGCTAACTGCTGGTCCCGAGGCTAGGCTTTGAAGCTAGGTAGACTCGTGTTTAAATCTCTCACTTTTTTTATTGTCTTATCTTGCAAAATTACCATCTTTTATATTTGTAAAACATGAATATTATCTATTTCACAGACTTCATGCACTGTCAAAAGTTTCCTTCTGTTATACCACCACCAGTAAGTATTAGTTGATTAATTAAGTGATGATAGTTTTGGAATTACAGGTATCAAGCTAATTGTGTTTATTTCTTTACCTGTTAGGTTTCTTACTTAATTTCTTAATGACTCCTTAGCACAGGGCTATAATTTATATCTTTGTTTAGGGTCTCCAGTATTTAGTATAATAACTATACATAAGATTTCATAAATAACTGTTGAACTTAGGATACATTGGGTTGTTGGAAAAGTCTTGACACATTTTTGCATAGAATAACATAGGAAAATACATCATGACTTTTCCAATAATTAATAGAATGCTAAGTCAGTCTTCATGTTCCTATATTCATCTACATTTTCCTCCATATATAAAAAACTCTAATAACTTAGATAAATAGGTTAGAATAAAAACCTACAACTTAGTTAGAAGATTCATAGGAAAAATAGTGTGATATAGTATCTACTATGAGATTGGGTAAGAAAGAGACTAGGAAGTAAATTAGAGCTGTGCTGTTTATTAGCTGTGTCGATGAAGAATGAACTTGACCAAACTCAGTTTATTCATTTAATAATCTTTACAGACCTGGTAACTGTTAGATGAAATCATGTAATAAAACAAAAATGTAAATATTTTCTGAGTAGTTTTATCAGCTGTACCATCTTTTAAATATGTTTACACTGTTTCTCAATTCCTGAAAGAATTATTTTAGCCTAACCCAGAAAATTCTCTTTGAATATCATTCTTTGTTTCAATGAATTTCCTTGTGGCAGGAAGTGATGAAAACACATGGCATGGACAGCTAGTGACTGAAGAGGAAATTAATGGTGTTTGTTTTTCTTCCAGAATTAGTAGTTCAAAAATTAAAAATAAAAACATGTCTTGCCAAGTTTGTAAAACACACATAATCCTTTGATTACAGGATTACAAAGGAGCTAATTTTTTTGACATTTGTATTTCTTTGATAGTTATGAACTAAAGTGTTTCTAAAATTTAAAACTTCAAGGTTTTACATTTTATTGTGTCAACTATAATGATTAAAAAACCCAAGTATCATTAAATAGATGTGGAGTTTATTTCTCCTTTTCCCTGTAGACTTAGAAACCAAGAGAAATTTTAAAATAAAGCTTTTGAAATCATCTAGAAGCACAAATGATACTGTTAGGACTTCATGTCAAGATTGAAGGCAGACAGTATATGTGAGGTGTTTTTTAAGTTATGATGAGGAGATGTAAACAAGGCCATTACCTAGCTATGTGCTGGGGGGATAAAAAGAAGAAACAGTTCTGATTGGAAATTACTGATAGATTAAAAAGAGTCAGCTCATTTTTTGCCACAGATCTTTGCATAACCTGAGCGATGAGATGTGATTGGGGGGGGGGGGATATCACAATAGAATGCAGCAGGTTAAGAAAATTACATTAAAAGTGACCACAAATGTTACTAGAGAAAATTAGAATTTTTTTTAAAGACTTTTACCATAGGGCACATGCAGTTGGAGAGAGATGAGAGAGACAGTAAGAGGGAAAGTGAGAAATCACCCCCCACAGGGGGATGGCCATACCACAGTCCCTTCTCCATTCTCCTCCTGGCATTTTGGGGATGCATGTTTACAGGCCAGTGTGAATTTCAAGCTGCCAGGTCCAAGACTCGGCATGGGAGTCCAGTGCCTTAACTACCATGCCATTTACTAGCCCCCAAAGTTAGAATGTTTTATTTCAGGGAATATATTTTGTAATTTGGAAGAGAGAATGTAACTTCTTTGAAATATCTTTCATTTAATTAAAATCAGGACTGATGTGGTTTGCTGTTGCTCCATAATACCATTCTGACTTTCACTTAGCTATGGCTTGATATTGTATAAAGATTTAAATGTGCTTTGTTATGGGTAAATGGGAGTCTCTTCAGTAGGTGTTTAACTTTTTATTGCAAACTCTCTTGTGCTTTCTTTTGTTGTTAGGTTTGGCAATAGTCATACACTCTGGAAAAATCACTTTTAAAGCCTGCTGAGTATAAAGGATCATAGGTATTTACTGTGAGGAGGAAGGGAAAGTAAAGATCTTACAGGGCTTACCGTCTCTCTTAGAAATTAGTTTTAGAAAGGTCATTTAGGAAATCGTATTTGGAAAACATGGATATTTTTAGATGGCTTCTAAGTAAAATCATGATTTTTCTTTTAATTAACTGGAAAGAAATCATACAGCCTAGTGTTTTCCAAACTGCATGTCACAAACTATTAATGGGTGATGAAATCTATTTAGTAGGTTTCAGTTAGACGACAGAACAGATAGGCTCTAACATAACACACCAGGTACACATATGTTTTAACATTAAGTATTAATCTGTGCAACAGATGTTTTCAGTTTTATATAGGTAAGCATGTTTCTAAATATGTACCGTACTTAATGTGAAATATATTTCTCAGTGTGAATAGCAGTCAAAAAACTGGAAAGACACTGAAAAGGTCCTTCAAGTTTTAGAGATGAGGAAACTGAAAGAGGCTGACTCCTTTTACTTGAGTGGATCTTCTTGAGGAGGCCTATCTGTCATGAAGTCTCTCTCCTGTTAGAATCTGTGTTGATCACCTCTGTATCTTCTACAGATCCTCCCCCCCCCACCCCCGCACCACCATGTTTTAAAAGTTCTCTATTTTTTTTGGACCAAGAATTGAATCAAAGCTGCTGACTTTGGGGAGACGGATCTTCACCACGTATCTGAGTACCAGGTTGGATGGGTGGTTGGTCACACTCATACTGAGTAGAGAAGAACAAAGTATTTACAGCTCTCTTTATAGATCAGGTCATTTATTTTGCACAGGTGGACGTCAATAAATACAGGCAATATTTATTAACTTCTACCATTAGTTTCAGTTCAGTTTAATACATATTTATTGAGCTTTTGCTTTGTGCCAGGTATTTATCAGCCATTTATTCCAGCTACTTATTTCTTCATTTATGGAGAATGAATTATTCAGGTAATTGTATTGATCCCTCTGTTTGTGGTATATGCCAGATTTACTGATGTATGAGGTGCTTGTTAAAGATAAAAGATGTAGCTCCAAGCTTCACAGCACAATATGCCACTTTAGACCTCTGTTGTACCTATCTAGGAATATTTTGAACTCCCTTTCCTTCGTTAGGAAGTCCTATCATAATAATGTTAACCTATGATGTTTTTCCCTATTTTTGCTTTTCATAACACATTGATTTTTATTGAACTTTCTTCCTGTTGCTATTTACCCAGTGTCAGTTCTGTACCGCAAGCTGAAGAATTATTATTTTTTTTTTCCCTCTGACAACTTGAGAATCAAGGCAGCAGGACCAAGGAAACCAACTGTCTAGAAGCAACATGGGGCTTTTTCATTCCCACATTGTTACAGCTTTTTGTTTGCCTTTCTGTGTGGTAGTTCCTGAAGGTAGTGTTCTGTTTTCTGTCTCTCCTCCTTGTTTTTAAAGTGTCGTGCAAGTATATTATTCTGTTTTTAGTTTGGTTATTAGCTGAGTACTGGCCATGTAACTCATTGCCTGAGGCAGTTACAGCACCAGGGAACAGTCCCCAGATGGCACCACGAGCCTGTTTTATTCTGATGGCTGTCAGTGCAAGGAGGGGATCCCATTAGGTCCAAGCCTGAGGAGGGAGATGGATAAATGGAGCCTGATCTCGTCGTCAGTGGGTCTAGAAAAGCTGCAGCGTTTTATTTGTAATTGTCTGTCTTTTTCATCTCTGCTATTGGAAAGATTAAGCATTGTATTTTATAGTCATTTTTACTTTTCTTGATAATGAGTGGTTTTGAACATCTTTCCATATCTTTATTGGATTTTTCTCCTCTTGTTTTAAATTTCTGTTTATGTCATAAGCTCATTCTTCTTTTAGTCTGCTCTATTTTGTTATTGCTTATAAGACCTTTTATATAGTTTTAAAATTAAATTTTAACTTAGTTTGATTGTTAATTGGGCTAAATTTTACCATTTTAACCCTTTCCGAGCGTACACTATAGTGGCACTGAGTATATCCACTTTGTTGTGCAGCTGTCACCACTGTCTGCCTCCAGAACTTCTCCCTCCCAAGCTGAGAAAACCACAAACATGGTTAGATGCTATGAAGTAGGTCATGATGACTTAACCATATACAGGGGGTAAAGTTCATGGAAAATGTTTAAAATGAAAAAACTATATATAGATTTAATTATTAATGCACACAATAAACTTCAATTCCATTTTTTGACTAATTTTTGGAAGTCCATTTGTACTGTTTTGTCAGCCTGAGGACCTCTTTCATCCTTTCCAGGAGGAATGATAACTTTCTCTCCTTTCATGCAACACAAAGAATACTTTTTTTTCTTTTTTTGGAGAGGTTTTTGCTATAGGGTGCATGCACTCACCAGAAAGACAGAGACAGACAGAGAGACAGAAAGTGAGAAATCACTCCCCCTGGGGGGATGGCCATGCCACAATCCCTTCTTCTCTCAGAATCTTGGGCATGCACGCATGCACATGTGCCTGGCATGAGTTTAAGCCACTGGGTCCAAGGCTCGAACCATGGTCAGCTAATTGGGAGTCCAGTGACATAGCCAATATGCTAACTTCTGGTCCCAACACATAGAATACTTCTTGAGTAAGGTATTCATATTGTACCCTATTTATTTTTTTGGATCTAAAGCTAACATGCTACTTTACTTTAAAAGATGTATTCATACATTAAATAACCAGGAATATTTGTTCTCATATGACCATCTTACTGAGCAAGTTTTGTTTTCTTGAGTCTTTATAGTTCTTCCACCTTCTATTTAATTTACTGATGTTTGATGTTTTCCTCACTTGTCAGTGTGGTATTTCCAGCTGTGCGTGGAAATTAATTTTCTATTTGAATAGACAATTCCAGGAAACTATGTTATTAAGGTTATAGGAGACAAAGAAAATGTTGCTTTACATTTTTTTCAGGGGATGATATTCTTGGAGGTTGATTTAAAAATTCATGATTGGCAGTTTATTTTTTGTTTTTAACTAATACTGTTGAAGTAAACAAATTTCTCCATTGATCACAAAAATGGTCAATAATAGGTAGTGTGTGGCACTGAAACCTTACCCTCCATTTGACAAAAAACTTTAAATGGATCTCCCATGGGAACTGAACCTGTTTTGAACAAAAGACCTTTTTGAGTCTCTGACTTTGGGGAACCAAAAAAGCTGAGGTTCAGAGAATTTATCTAAAACCTAAGTGTAAGATATATTTTGAAATTGAGAATTCATCAGATTTTAAAAAGGCTGTACAGTTAAATGCACTAGGACTTTAAAAGGACTATATACTCTATGTTGCCTGACATCTTTAATGGGGTCTGGAATGGCTAGCCATACTAAAAAAAATTAGTATTCTGCAGTGAACTTTATAAATATTTTTTATATTTTTATTATAATCATAATCTTCTTTATATTACATTGGATTACATATAACTTTACAGTGTATTACATTGCTTTTTCAAAAGGGAATGCCATGCATGTCAGTCAGTACAGAGACATTAATCTCCCCACTTCATCATTCAGTATCTTTTTGTTCTTTTTCACAATCATTATTATTATTACTCCAATTACTTTTTTAAACAGTCAATCACTATTTCTCATTTTGCTTGTAAAAAGACTTTACTCATCATGAAATACTTCTCAGACCAATCCAGTTGAGAATACTATACATGTCATCATCAACAGGTAATAAGCCATTATCTGTTTCCCACTGACGTCCTGCCTCTCTGTTGTTCTCTTGCTATCTTTCTCTATCTTCTTCTCTTCACCTCCCCCATTCCACACTGTCCCATTCTCATTAAGTACCTTCTCTGCTTTTCCATTTTCTATCAAATTCCAGGGTCTTGTTATTTTTTATGGCTGAGTAGTATTCCATAGAGTATATATACCACACTTTTCCAATCCATTCATCAGTTTGTGGACATTTAGGTTGGTTCCATGTCTTGGCAATTGTGAATAATGCTGCAATAAACATTGATGTGCAAGCACTTTTCTGACTAATGAGATAATAAATAACCTTTTGTCTGTTTAAGCCCATTTTTGCAGCCAGATAAGTTTAGATTTCTTACCAAATGAGTCCTGGAAAAATTTTTTTTTTTTTTAAGATTTTGGCTAATGGGCAAACAAAATTTCACCTGTGCTTTTGGAGCCTTCGGCTCCCTTGGTTAGATGTGACTTGACTCTGCGCTCCAACCATGCCTGCTTCTCTTCAACCCCACTTAAAGTCTGAACTTGGCATTCCCAGTGTTAATGGACATTTGTGTTTCTGGGGTTCTGTATCTATTATTCAATGAGTTCTCTTATGAATTTAATTCCTTTTTCTTCTGTCTTATTGTGCCAGGACCGTGATTCTTTAAACATAGCATGTTTCCATTGGGCATAAATGTTTCACCATACCATAAACATGAAATCTATGGGAAAATGGCGTTAATTTACAAGTCTGTTTTGGTGCAAAACTAAATGAAAATCTATGCATTTTTAAAATAACTCATTTCTATGGGTGTTTGAAGATCCTCTGTATCTTATATTATTCATTATATCTATTTTTAAAAAATTTTCCAGAGGGTGTGTGTGCTTGCAGGACAGAGATAGAGAAAAGGAGAAAGAAAGTACTCCCCATGGGGAATGGCTACATTGTAATCCTTTCTCCTCCATTTCTCCCCCCTTTGGGGATTTTGGGCATGTTTTTCAAGCACCAGGTCCAAGACATAAGCTGTGTGGTCTGCCACATGGGATTTAGCTGCTTTTACTTACATGCCATTGGCTAACCCCTTTTTCTCCCTTTCTCTGTACTGATTATTCTCTATACCAGAAACGCCCCTTTCTTGCCTTCTCCTGCTAAATTATCTCCTAACCCATCATTTTACTAGGATAATTGTTTCTTCCTTTGTTTATTCTCCATATTTCTTTAGAGTTTTGTATCTAATTCTGTTATAGCATGTAGTACATTGCTCCACAATTATTTGACTATTATACATCTCTTCCATCAGACTGTAAGTTTCTTTTTTTTTTTTTTGGAGAGGTTTTTTTTTTTTTTTTGCTATAGGGCACGTGTGCTCGCCAGACAGAGAGAGACATAGAGACAGAAAGGGAGAAATCACCCCCCGGGAGGATGGGCATGCTGCAGTCTCTTCTCCTCCATTCTCCTCTCTGGATCTTGGGCATGCATGCACACGTGCCCGTGTGAGTTTTAAGCCACCGGGTCTGGGACGCGAACCGCAGTCGACTATGTGGGAGTCCAGTGACATAGCCATTACGCTAACTACTGATTCCTGGACTGTAAGTTTCTTGAGAGTAGTACATCTTTGCTTATCTGTTGCCTTGCTCAGTGCTTGGCACATCAAAGATGCAAAGTCTTTCATCCCAGGATAAATAGAAGGTATGTTTTTAGAGGTGATTTGGGTAAGACAGAGGACCTTGTAAAGGATATCAATAGATGTAGATAACTAGACAGAGTAGTATAGAATAACTATAGTTTTGTTTAGCTTATATGCAGATGAGAATTAGAAAATGTAAAGATTTATATGGTTTAGAGAATTAGGAAAACTTCAAAAAGAAGTGAAGATTAAGATAAACCTTGGCAAGTGGATGGGACTGGGATAAAGCAGAGTGTGTAGTGCTTTCCAGAGAAGGGAAGTATTAGGTAGTCTGGAGAGTCATGATGCATTGTTCTATGCCAATGTGCATCGTGACTTTCCTGACAACCCAGCGTATTGATAAGTGAATAAGTGTTATTGGGTGAAGAAGATATTTAACCTCTTGATTAGCTATAATGCAGGTTTGAATTAGAAGCACAGTGGAAAAATAAAGATCAGCCGGCTAAGTGGGGCAGGATTATTTAGAGCAATAAGTTATATGAAAAAGAATGATATCTTTTAAGAGTAAGGTACCAATATGAGCTAAATAGTGAGTGTTTGGGAAAGTCATGACATATTTTTCTTTGCAAAAATATGTCATGACTTTCCTGATGACCCAATAGAACAGGGATGATATAATTAAAACATTTTTGAAAATAAATATGCCCTACAGCACACTCAATGATGCCTAAACTGAAGGGTGGAGAAGAGGGTAGGGTTAGGTCATTTACGTTATTTCGAAATAATGAAAACCAGTAGCTGAAAACCAGTAGATCATAAGGACCTGAACTGAGAGAATGGCAGTGAGAATGGAGAAAAGGGCATGGAAATTTTGAAAAGTGAAGTCATAGTGTGATGGTTAATTTCTTGTATCAACTCAACAGTGCCATGGGGTGCCCAGATATTTAGTAAGACACTATGTTGGGTGTTTTCGTGAGAGTGATTTTGAATGAGATTAGCATGTAAACGCTTAGACTGAATGAAGGAGATTGCCCTTTGTTATGTGCATGGACCTTATCCAAATAATAGTTGAAGACCTGAATAGAATGAACAGCTGACCCCCAATAAGGCAGAATTTTACTGCCTCTCAGACTTCTTACTGATGCATAGACTCTTCCTGGCTGTACAGCAGTCTGCTGGCCTTCGGACTTGAACTGAGACATTGGCTCCACAGCATTTTGGACTTGCTGAGCTCTTAATCATGTGAGCCAATCCCTTGTAATAAACCCTGCTCTCTCTCTCTCTTTATGGCTGTGTGTCTCACTTTCTTTCTATTTGACAACTCATGTATGTCTTCTGTTGGTTCTGTTTCTCTAGAGAACCCTGACTGATACAAAGAATATAGAGACTGACTAGATATTGGAGATATAAGTGGTGAGAATAAAATTTGGGACTGAGAGTTTTGGACAATAATAACCTTAGTTATAGGAATAGAGGAGTTGAAGGGTCAATTTTGAAGGAAAATTTGCTTGGTTTTGATTTTTAACCTCATAAGTGATATGGAAGATTCAAGTGAAAAGATTTTAAGCAGCTGGAGTGAAGTAGGAAACTTACCTGGGTTAGGCTGGTTATGGCATCTTGGAATCATCTGTAAGCAGGGGAACAAAAGTTCCATGACAGAACAAACTCGAAAAGGGAGTGAGGTAGACTGACTGAAGTCAAGGAATTCTTTTTAAAGTTTAAAGTTCATTTATTTCTTACATGAGGCACAGAAAAGGGAAAGATTAAGACACACAGAGTGAGAGGAAGGAAGAGAAATACCCCGACAGGGTCTTCATGCCACCTTTTGCCTCAGCCAGCCCAAGATTGTGGGCATTTGCATGCCTACAATATTCAGGAAGGTCCCCACCCAAGAACTGAAATCTTCCCATGTAAATCAGGCTTGCAGAGTGTTGTGTTTTTTTTTTTCTTTTCCCCACTGCACCACCTCTGACTCTAGAGCATAAGGATTTGCTTGAGGTTCTCTAGGTAGAATTATGGGACTAAAGGAGAAAGATGAGCCCTCATAGAAAGTTGGTGACAGAGCTCTCTGTTCACATTGATTTGTCAGCTTCCTGCACTAGACTGTAAGCTGCATGAGGTTGACTTACTCCTGTTTTCCTCACTTTACATGTTGTGCTTCAGATGCTCAAGACCTCCTGACATTGTTTTTTCCTTTATTTTTCACTTGAGATAAACTCTTTGGAATGAAAACTGAAATAGGAATTGGGATTTTTTTCCTCTAATCTTCCTTTTGCATTTAAGTGGATGTATAAACTGAAGTTTGACATTTTAATTTCTAGGACTTTGATTTCCTTTTTCAGGAATAATGAGAAAGTTGGATTAAGAATGTTTAAGATTCTTTACAACTCAAAAATTCTAGAGAAAAATATCTATATGCCAAAAATTGTTCTAAACTACAAAAATGGCCTCAGTAAATTAAAAAAATAAATCAAATTTTATAGTGAATCATCTTTATTACATTTTACTTATTCACGTGTTATTTATTTATTTATTTATTTATTTGGTTTTTGCCGTAGAGTATGTGCACTTGCTGGAGAGAGATAGAGAGACGGAGAGGGAAAGTGAGAAATCACCCCCTTGGGGGATGGCCATTGAAAAATATTTTATCCTCTACTATCCTCTTGGTATTTTGGGCACATGCACACACAACCCTGGCATGATTTTCAAGCCTCTGGGTCTGGGACTTGAACTGTGGTCAGCGATGTGGGAGTCTAGCACCTTAACTACCACACTACCTGCTTACCTTTTTCTTACCTTTTATATTGAAGTTTTTATTAATTATATATCAATCAAAATATTTTAATAGATAAAATAAATTAAAGCTTTTTTGTAATCTTGTCTAAAAATAGTGCTGGGCTAAAAATTTTCTTTCCCAAATTAGAAAAGTACACTTTAAGAAATACACTTGGGACCAGCAGTTAGTGTAATGGCTATGTCGCTGGACTGCCATGTAGTTGAATGTGGTTTGAGTCCCTGACCTGGTGGCTTAAACTCTTGCCGGGCACGTGTGCCTGCATGCCCAAGATCCTGAGAGGAGAATGGAGAAGGGATTGTGGCATGGCCATGCCCCCTGGGGGGTGATTTCTCGCTTTCTGTCTCTCTGTCTCTGTCTTTCTGGTGAGCGCATGCACCCTATAGCAAAACACCTCTCCCTCTCCCAAAAAAAGGAATATATTTTACCCTAACCTTATTTTTTATAGCTTTAAATTAATATAGCTGGGGTCCAGCAGGTGGCATGGTGGTTAGGGCACTGGATTTCCACATGGCTGACTGTGGTTCAGGTCTCAGACCTGGCAGCTTGCTTTCTCACTTTCTCACTTTATCTTTATCTCTCCTTCTCTCTCTCCCTCTTTTTGCATGTGTGCACATGCCCTGTAGCAGATTAAAAAATAATCACAATGCTAAAATAAATAAATAAATAATTGTTTTGAAAGTTAATATAGTTGTAAAAAAGAGAAAATATAAGCAGCATTTTTTTTCTGAAATTCCAACACTATAAAGAAATTTTTGGTTCTTATGGAAATTTTATTCTATTAGAAATCTTCCAATTCTAAAATCTTGTAAAATTAACACATACTTCAAACCAAAAGGAAGAAACACTGGTTCAGATAATATTATGTGTTTACCAAACTCTATTCAAAATTTTATTGCATCTCTTTATATGTGTCTAGGTCTGTGTTAACATCATACAGTATGACAGTATCCATTTTTAATTTATGCAAGAAAATGTTCTGTTCTGAATAGCACCTTCCTCCAGGTTATTTACAATATCAGTTTTGAGGATTTAATGATTGTGTGATGTTTAAATTATAGTCTATGCTCTTTACACTTTTTTCTCAGAAATTGTACAATTTGAAATATGAATTTCCAAAAATAGATTGTAAAAAAATGACCTGTCTTTTTAAAATGTACAACATGAGTGCTAATACAAGATATTTAACACAGAAACTATCGAACAGCTGGGGAATAGATGCCATAAAACTTAATTAAATGCTATTAAACTGTTGGTATCACTAAACATTTTCTTCATCAAAAAACTTACGTTGTAGGATATATAATGTGTTCAAATATTGATCATCATTATAATTTTCTTCTTTCTGGTATGCTAAGATACTTTCTATGGCCATTTTGATCTACAATGAACGACTTGTCTCTGGAAATAATCTTCTGCCTCGAACTAGCAAAATCCTCATGTTGCTTTGGTCATTTAAGTTCTCTTTTATTTGCTGTGAAGTTCCTTAACTGAAGACAGTTAGCACTTAAGAATGTTTGCAGTGAATAGACAGTGTCACAACAGTATTTAGATAGATACTTTTCTTATATAAATCTTCTATCTACAAAGTAAAATCTAGAAATATTGTTTATTTCCAATAGAAATATTTTTAGGTTATTTTTCTCTGCTTTTCTACAGATCCCAAATTTCTGAGTTACTTGTCAAGTTAGTAATTTATCCTTGGATTCATTTTATTTTTGAGTGTGTTTGTATACAAGCCATCCACGTTGGGAAGCTGAGCTCTTAGTTGTGTGTGTATTGTGTGTAGTTATCCAGCTATGAGGATTTTCTCTCACTGTTTGTTCTGAAATGAGATGTATGAGTAAAATAATAAAGTAAGATCTACATGTTCAGGAACATAAAAAAGCATTAGTAAAACTTTTGTGGTGTCTTCGCTACATCTATAAGTCACACTAATGACTGCTTTAATTCTCAGCAATTTTCCATTTGTAACAGTTTATACCTGGATACACAAATGTAATGCAATTGAGCAAGAAAACAATTACCTGTCTGGTGGAAATAATGTACTTATCTCGTTGAAACAATTGTTTAAAAATACACAGAAGTTTTAGTTCTGCTCAGAGTGCGGTTACCTGTAATTTGTAATGAATTTCCAGGAAGAATTGAAGTCCTCTGCTCTAATTGGATGGGCAATTGAATCCACTGGTTATAAACGATAAATTTCCATGCATAATTTCCTCCTCATCCAAACCTCAATTTGGAGCCATTTTGGATTCGAGGTATTCTTTCAGTAATCTATGAGTTTTGGCTAGATCCCTGGAAAACTGCACTCAAAGGCTTTATCTTCCAGTGGAAGCTACATGTTGACTTGTGGGTTCTGTGTCAGTGGACCATTTCAGCACTTTTTGGCCTAGCTCAAATGTTTCTTGGCGTTTTCGGGGGAGTTTGGCTCAACCCATTTATTGGAGCACATTGGTGATTCCAGATAAACCGTAAAAGCCATAATTCATCTCCAGGCTAATATGGGACTTTTCTGTGTTTTGATGGTGGGCTAACACTTTCAGGTAGTTGGGGGTTCAGTATTATTGTTGATATTTCTAAGGACACATCTATTTTAAAAAATAATAGAGAAACTACTTTTCCTTTAGCCCAGTACTGATTTTTCTTGCATCTGACCTTTTTACAGAGGTCACTGTCCTATTTTAATTCCTTATTTTAATTTTTTCCCTCAGCAGTTTCTCTAAAGCTACCTTATATCAACAGCTTTTACTTCTTTCTTTAAATGAGATGGCTCTGGCTCCTGGCTCACTTCAATCTTGTGATGTGGGACTGATGTGAGCTTTCATTTTTCACTTTAAAGGTGCTGCCAAAGCTAGTTAATTTTAGTTACAACATCATAGAATGTTGGAGCCTGTATGTACCCTAGAGATGGTTTGGTGCAGCCCCTCGTTTTTCCTCATTGTGGGAGCCAGGCTCAGTTCCTTAGTTCTCACGGGAAGCTATGGCTTGGTAAAGCTGCAACTCTTGTCCACCTTACAACCCAGTGTGTCTGTGGAAGCCTCTCTAATGCTTACAGATCTACTTCCTCATTCCCTGTCTCAAAGATTGTAGCTCGAGGTAGTTTCCCTCTTTTCCTTAATGCTTTAGAAAGTTAGCTACCCACACTTCATATTAATTTGGGAAGCAAGCCAAAATATTTGCTTTATAGTTGGTGGGGATTTCCAAGCGTTACATATTACTCCATTCTTCTTGTGTTCTGAGCCACTAAGAAATAGATGTAGGGGCCAGCCACTGGGGTAGTGGTTAAGGCGGCTGGATCCTACACAGCTGACTCTGTGGTTTAAGTTCCAGACTCAGAGGCTTGAAAGACATACTGCGCATGTGTATAAGCATGTCAAAATCCCCAAAGGGGAAAAGAAGGAGAAGGATCATGGTGTGACCATCCTCCATGGGCAGGGGTGGGGGGAGCAACGGTGTTGTAATTACTTTGCTTCTCTGTCCCTCTCTGGTGAGCACATATGCCCTCTGACAAATTAAAAATAAGAAAAGAAAAACAAAGTAAATATGGGAAAGCAAAAGGGATGAAGATAAGTTTTTATTACAAATAATATTGGATTTTAGAACACTTGGACCCAAGGCTGAAGCCAGCTTCCTATGCCTTCCCCAGGCTCTTATTGAATTTGGCCTCCCAGTCATAAAAAAGGGTAAACTGCAGGTTCTCAGTCCCATTCCTATACACAGGGCCAACCCTTAAAGGAAACTGTAAGAGCAGCACTGCTGAAATATCCCACCAGTAGGAAGCAGTCTCTTTCAATAGCTCAGTTTTTGGTGATTCTCTTTGTCTTTTCTTCTTCTTTTTTTTTTTCTTGCTTTATCCATTCCTGTTTCCCAGTAGCATTCTGAAACCAATGTCATATGCATTTCTTTTTGCTGCAAGATGAGTTCTTTTCCTGTTATCCTCCAGAATACAGTTGAAAAAGCAGCGGCAACTGATTATTTATAGTCGAGGAAAGTAAATGAGAATTGAAAGACATACTGCGCATGTGTATAAGCATGTCAAAATCCCCAAAGGGGAAAAGAAGGAGAAGGATCATGGTGTGACCATCCTCCATGGGCAGGGGTGGGGGGAGCAACGGTGTTGTAATTACTTTGCTTCTCTGTCCCTCTCTGGTGAGCACATATGCCCTCTGACAAATTAAAAATAAGAAAAGAAAAACAAAGTAAATATGGGAAAGCAAAAGGGATGAAGATAAGTTTTATTACAAATAATATTGGATTTTAGAACACTTGGACCCAAGGCTGAAGCCAGCTTCCTATGCCTTCCCCAGGCTCTTATTGAATTTGGCCTCCCAGTCATAAAAAAGGGTAAACTGCAGGTTCTCAGTCCCATTCCTATACACAGGGCCAACCCTTAAAGGAAACTGTAAGAGCAGCACTGCTGAAATATCCCACCAGTAGGAAGCAGTCTCTTTCAATAGCTCAGTTTTTGGTGATTCTCTTTGTCTTTTCTTCTTCTTTTTTTTTTTTTCTTGCTGTATCCATTCCTGTTTCCCAGTAGCATTCTGAAACCAATGTCATATGCATTTCTTTTTGCTGCAAGATGAGTTCTTTTCCTGTTATCCTCCAGAATACAGTTGAAAAAGCAGCGGCAACTGATTATTTATAGTCGAGGAAAGTAAATGAGAATTAGGTGGCTGGTAATGAGAGATGGCACCCTGAAAATGTACTCAGAACTTGACAAAAGTGGAAAATAAATGACTTTTCTGTTCTCTCCCCACCGGGCCATTCTTCTGATACTTTTAAGAAGAGAAAGCTGGGGAAGACTGTTACCTGCCTATTTACTGTCGTTACCTAGGCTCTAGACCTCAGCCAGCACTTACCATTTCTAGATAGATAGGTAAATCTGTCTCTCTATAAAATATGTGGCTGGGAATATATAAAGTAAATATATTTTCAGCCATCTGTAGACAAATTCAGATGATCTTGTTTTGCTTTCATTTTCCTGTGGCCTTGAATTAAGTAAAATTTCAGGTCACAGAACTCTTGAATTTTTATTTCCTCCATATAGACAGGTTTCTACTAGGTTTCACTATTTCATTTTTTCTCTTTGCCAGATAATTATTTATCTTCTTTTTGTTAGTTGCCAGAGAACATGTGTGCTTGCTAGAGAAAGAGAGAGAGACTGAGAGAGAGAGAGAGAGAGCAGAAGAACCCTCTAATAGGGGTAAGATCACATTGCAGTCCCTTCCCTTCTCCATTTCTCTATTCTGTCAGGATTTGGGGCACATAAATGCATATACCTGGTGTGTTTTACAAGCTCCAGTCCAGGATTTGAACCATGGTTAGCCATATGGGAATCTAGTTTCCTAACCATTAGACCATATGGCCGGCCCTGTTCTTTTTTATCTTCTATATTAACTTTTTTCATATTTACCTGTGGTACCAGTAGACAGTATAGTGGTTACATCACTGGACTCCCACATTGTTAACCATGGTTTGAGTCCTGGACCCAGAGGCTTAAAATGCATCCCAGGCACGTGTGTGTGTGTGTGTGTGTGTGTAAGTGCGTGCGCCAAAAATCCTGAGAGGAGAATGGAAGAGAAGGGACTGTGGCATGGTCATCCCTTCTGGGGGAGGTGGTGGTGATTTCTCACTTTTGTCTCTCTGGTGAAACATGTGCCCTATAGCAAAAATCTCTCTGTCTCTCAAGAAAAAAAAAAGATATTTACTTGTTATAGCACAATAAATATTTAATAGTTTCTTTATTAAGGATATTTTTTTCCCTCCTTAGGATTTTCTGCCTTTTGGAGTATGTTGCACCCGAAGGCAGGTACTTGAACTTAACTTAGGTAAATTAAAAGTAACTTAAAATTCTAATTTCTACATATTCATACTTTCTTCTTCACTGTTGTTCCTACGCTTGCTACACCTTGCTTCCTCTTACTAAGTTGAAGACCATTTAGATAAAAAAAGATGCTGAACTACAAACTAAGAGATTCAAAATTTAGGTTTTAAGATTTAAAAGGTTAAGATTTAAGATGTTGAAATACTTTTTTTGGAGACAAAATGATCATCTTTAATATGAACTGTTTCTGAAGAAGTGGTTTAACTGACTTCTCTTGAATTACCATAATGTCTTTGTTTAGTGGGCAATTATTTGTTGAAGTGGAAACCAAAAGATGGCATACTGGATATAGCTCAAAAGTAGGTATGGTTCCCCTGGGGTGATGCCCAGGGAATAGAGAATACTGGTAGAGACCTTGAGCTCTGGAGTCAAGTGCCTGGCTTTGAAACTCATCTCCAACACTGACTTTGTTTCCTTTTCTTCTTTTATTTTAAAGATCTTTGCTATAGGGTACATGAGCTTGCTGGAGAGAGAGAGAGAAGGAAAGAGAGAAATTACCTCTCACTCTGCCCCACCAGGGAGATTGGCCACATTGCAGTCGCTTCTCTTCTATTCTTCCCTTGGGATTTTGGGCATGTGTGCACACATACCTTGCTTGTTTTTTAAGAGGCTGGGTCCAGGACTCAAATCATGGAGTCAGTCATGTGTGATCCAGCCCTTTAACCACCATCCCACCTGCTGGCCTGAACACTGACTTTTTTTTGTTTTAAGAGACTTTTGCTTAGGGCATGTGTGCTTGGAGGTGGGAGGGGTGGGTTGGAGAGGGAGATTGACAGAGACAATGAGAGGGAAAGTGAGAAATCACCCTCCAGGGGGAATAGCCATGCTGCAATCTCTTCTCCTCCATTCTCCTCCTGGGATCTTCAGCACACATGCACACATGCCTTGTGTGAGTTTCAAGCCACCGAGTCCTGGACTTGAACCATGGTTGGCCATGTGGAGTCCAACAAGGTTACTACTATGCTACCAGTTGACCTCAACACTGACTTTCTTTTCTGTTTTTCTCTTTTTATTTAACTTTGTTTATTTATTTATTTATTTTAATTTGACCAGAGAGGGAAAGA